>NC_060119.1:998788094-999097000 GCF_021461395.2 Schistocerca americana
TAGATCTAAAATATCTAATGTTATCTTAAACTGCAACGCAGTGTAATTCAAGTGTGAAATTCAGAATATCTTCTAGTAGTTGCTTTGTCATTACTTTGTGAGTAAAGTGTAACCACGTGTTTGATGATCCGTAACTCTGATTAAGATCATCAATCATAAATGCGAATGTGTGTGAGATTATAACGTCTCGTCTTGACAATATTTTTCAATATAGCAACTTTTCTTTATGTTCAACCCACGTGGGGTGTACTTTGTGAGACCAGTACCACGTGCTTATACAATTGTTTGACCCATCAGGTTAATCGTAAGACGATAGTAACCAGTTCGAGGGTATTCTTTTGTAAATTGCTTTTCGATGTAATTTAATTTAATCATCAAAATTATTGTGGAGTTACACTCTTTGTGTAAACCAATTTGACCACGTGAAGCATCTAGTGTAGTCATCAAAGTAGCCCTCAGCAATTCTTTTGGGGAAGATTTCAAAGACAGTTAGCATGAATTTAGTATACCAGTGTGTGGTAATTTCATGATGGACAGGATTGCGCTACGAACGTAACTTCTTTGGGTGAAAATTGAATCGGTTGGTTGTGGTTCATTTCCTCTTGCATATGTTTCAACGTTCTTCGTGTGTTATTTTATGAATGCAGTGTTGTATGCAGTCTCCCAACCTTGGCTCCATATTTGATGTGTTCTGTAAGATTACAAAGTCACATTTTCTCAACCCTAAATAAGGCACCAGTTTAGTTATGAATCAAGTTTAATATGCTGAAATTTTAACAGAACAATGATCAATGTTAAAATAAATGTACAAATATAAATTGATTTATTTCTTTTTCTTTAAATTGTCTTTATATATATATATATATATATATATATATATATATATATATATATATATATCCGGTTATCGTAAGATGACTTTTAAAAGATTATAATTAGTGTCAGTCTGGTTGGGAATTTGGTAAGCTAGACTGGATACCTGGTGAAACAGTTGTTCAGTAATGCAAGGTTAGCATCCCCAGATAGCTCACAGCTTTTAACCCGCTTTTATTGTCTTGAATATCAGCACCGCTTTCGGAACAAATTAATGCATCAACATTACAGTATAATAGAGCAACGAATTGAAGTTTTATGACAAACTTGGAGAAACTGCTGCTGAAAACTTTTACGGCAAGTTGTGTATCGAGAAGACCGAGGCTCAAGCATTTCCAACGTGGGCGGAGAAGGCGCTGAAGGTAACTCACACCCGGGACGCCCACCAATATAAAAAACGGATCAAAATATCGAAGACGTAAGTTATTTCACTCGACCTGACCAGTGGTTGAGTATTTGATCGGTTGCTGAAGCTGAAGGAATGGACAAAGAATGCGTGAGGCAAATTTTACAAAACTCATTTAACAGGAAAAAAGTGTGTGCGAAACCTGTGCTGTAAGTTCAAACCACCGTATAAAAGGAAACCTGTGAAAATATTTGCACTGATTCTTTGAAAAATATTGGAAACAATCCTAACAACTTGGAAAAGTAATAACATGTGATGATTCTTGGTTTTTCACATACCATTCGGAAACTAAGCGCCAGTTAACGGATTGTAAATGGCTAACTTCACCTAGAGCAAAGAAAGCTCCAATGAGTAAATCGAGATTCAAAGCGATGGCGATTGTCGTTTTCCAATATTCTTGGAATGTGTACCTGTAGGTCAAACTAGTATGTAACATTATTACCTTGAGATGATCGCTCAAATCTGTGAGAAAATAAGAAAAGGAGACAAGCCCAATTGTGCAAGAGCAAGTCAAAGATCCTGCATCATAACAACGAATCGGCTCATATCGCACTGTCTGCTAAGAGGTTTCCAGCTAAGTACAGCATCCCAATTTTAGACTGCACACCTTATTCGCGTGACCTAGCACCGTGTGATTTTTTTCTATTCCCCAGGCTCAACTCTGCATTAAAACTAAAAAAATATCAGTTCCTTGCAGCAGTGAAAGAAAAAGCACAGCGCATCATCAAGCAGCTCACAGAGGAAGATTTCCAGCACTGTATCATTGGAAAAATCGCCTGGAGCGTTGTAGGAATAGAGGAGGAGAGCTTATTGAGGGTGACAATCACTAAACACATTGAGGTGACAAAAGTCATTCTATAGCGATATACACTAAACGGATGGCGTTAGTCTAGCCTATACAACGCATAAAAGGGCAGCGCGCTATCGGAGCTGTCATTGGTACTCAGGAGACAAAGGCACCCAAGCCAATGGGGTGCAGCGCTCCAAACTCCACCCGTCCCCGTAGCTCTCAGGAAAAGGAAAATGTAAAGTGTATTCAGTTCTTTCTCTTTAAGGAAAGCTGTTTGAATATCAGAATTATGCCGATTTTTAACATGGTCGATCATGAAAATGTTTAATATCTACTCACAAGTCACCATTCGTCTTCGAAAATATGAAAAATACATCGTACCCCCAAGTCTAGCCCCCCCCCCCCCCCCCTGTAGTATGGACTGTTGTCAGGTACACTACTGGCCATTAAAATTGCTACGCCAAGAAGAAATGCAGATGATGAAAGGGTATTCATTGGACGAATGTGTTATACTAGAACTGACATGCGATTACGTTTTCACGCAATTTGGGTGCATGGATCCTGAGAAATCAGTACCCAAAACAACCACCTCTGGCCGTAATAACGGCCTTCTTACGCCTGGGCATTGAGTCAAACAGAGCTTGGATGGCGTGTACAGATACAGCTACCCATGCAGTTTCAACACGATGCCACAGTTCATCAAGAGTAGTGACTGGCGTATTCTGACGAGCCAGTTGCTCGGCCACCATTGACTAGACGTTTTCAATTGGTGAGACATCTGGAGAATGAGCTGGCCAGGACAGCAGTGGAATATTTTCTGTATCCAGAAAGGCCCGTACAGGACATGCAACATGCGGTCGTGCATTATCCTGCTGAAATGTAGGGTTTCTCAGGGATCGAATGAAGGGTAGAGCCACGGATCGTAACACATCTGAAATGTAACGTCCACTGTTCAAAGTGCCGTCAGTGCGAGCAAGACGTGACCGAAACGTGTAACCAATGGCACCCCATACCATAACGCCGGGTGATACGCCAGTATGGCGATGACGAATACACGCTTCCAATCTGCGTTCACCGCGATGACGCCAAACACTGATGCGACCATCATGATGCTGTAAATAGAACCTGGATTCATCCGAAAAAATGACGTTTTGCCATTCATGCACGCAGGTTCGACGTTGAGTACACCATTGCAGGCGCTCCTGTCTGCGATGCAGCGTCTATGGTAACCGCAGCCATGGTCTCCGAGGTGATAGTCCATTCTGCTGCAAACGGCGTCGATTTGTTCGTGCAGATGGTTGTTGCCATGGAAACGTCCCCATCTGTTGACTCAGGGATCGAGACGTGGCTGCACGATCCGTTACTGCCATGCGGATAAGACGCCTGTCATCTCGACTGCTAGTGATACGAGGCCGTTGGGATCCAGCACGGCGTTCCGTATTACCCTCCTGAACCCAGCGATACCGTATTCTGCAGTCATTGGATCTCGACCAACGCTAGCAGCAATGTCGCGATACGATACTCCACCATCACGATAGGCTATAATCCGACCTTTATCAAAGTCGGAAACGTGATGGTACGCATTTATCCTCCTTACACGAGACATCGCAGCAACGTTTCACCAGGCAACGCCGGTCAAGTGCTGTTTGTGTATGAGAAATCGGTTGGAAACTTTCCTCATGTCAGCACGTTTTAGGTGTCGACACCGGCGCTGTGAAAAGCTAATCATTTGGATATCACAGCATCTTCTTCTTGTCGGTTAAATTTCGTGTCTGTAGCACGTCATCTTCGTGATTTAGCAATTTTAATGGCTAGTAGTGTAATTGACGTGAAAAAGTTTCCCACGTGATCATGACCGCAGGACGGGAATTACTAGACACTGAACGCGGAATTGTAGTTGGAGCTACAAGCATGGACCATTCCATAGCGGAAATTGTTAGGGAATTCAATATCCTGGTATCTATATTGTCAAGAGTGTGCCGAGAATACCAAATTTCAGAAACTGCTTCTCTTCACGGACCATGCAGTGGGCGACTGCCATCACTTAACGACCAAGAACAGCGGCGTTTGCTTAGAAATGCCATTGATAACAGAGAAGGAACACTGCATGATGTAACCGCAAAAGTCAATGTGGGGCGTACGTATCCGTTAGGATAGTGCGGCGAAATTTGGCGTTGAAGTGTCATGGTAGCCGACGACTGACGCGGGTGTCTTTGCTAGCAGTACGAAATCGCCTGCAGCGGCTCTCCTGAACTTGTGGCCGCATCGGTTGTGCACGAAGACAACTGAAAAACCGTGGCCTGGTTAGATGAGACTCGATTTTAGCTGGTGAGAGCTGATGGTAGCGTTCTACTTTGCCGCAGATCACACGAAGCCATGGATCCAAGCTGTGAACAAGACGCTATGTAACCTGGTGGTGGTTGTGTTTCCGTGGAATGGACTGGATCCTCTGGTCCCACTGAACCGATCGTTGACTGTAAATGGTTATGTTAGGGAACTTGGAGACCCAAACAACGATGCGTCTTGTCACCAGACCACAAATTTTCGCGATTGATTTGAAGAACTTTCTGGGCAGTTCGAGCGTATGATTTGGCTACCCAGATCGACCGACATGGATCCCACCAACCATTTCTGGGACATAACAGGTAACTCAGTTCGTGCGCCAAATTCTGCACCGGCGACACTTTCACAATTACTACGGATGCCTATGGAGGTAGCATGGCTCAATATTTTTCCAGGGTACTTTCAACGACTTGTAGAGTCCATGCCACATCGAGTTACGGCATTACACCGGGCAAAAGGATGCCTAACATGAGGTTAGAAGGTATCCCATGACTTTTGTCACCTCATTGTGTGTATGTTTCTGAAATAAAACGTTTTACGGGAGTAGTCCCATTATTTTGTAGCCACAATTTGTACGTCCTGTCAACTGGCCCATTCTTTCAGTCACGTTGCTTCAGAAATCTCTTTTTTGCCAATTCAGTTCTGTACCTTCCCATTATCTAACTCGACCTTCCCATTTAGTCTTCAGCATACATCTGTAGCACTACATTTCCAAATTTTGTATTCTATTGTTGTCGGAATTAGTTATTGTCACGTTGCATTTCCGTATAAGGCTCCACTCTAGACAAATATCTTGAAAAAAGATTTATATTAGTTGTTAACAACTTCCTTTTCTTTCAGATATACTTTCCTTGCTATTGTCCGTCTGAATCTTATATTCTCTCTAGTTCGACCATCATCAATTATGTTGCTGCTCAGCTGACAAACCTCATCTAATAATTTCACTGTTTCAGTTCCTAATCTTATTCCTTTAGCACCACCCAATGTATGTCGAGTACAGTCCATTACCCAACTTTTGCTTTTGTGAAAGTTCGTCACATAACCTCTTTCCATGTCACTGCCCCTTTTTAATTTATTTTTCCATCTTATCATTTGGTGAACCACTCTATCCACGTAACTCAGTGTTCTACTTTATCCACTTTTTTTTTTTTTAACAGGATTTGCCAGGAGTTAACAGAAGTTGATATCTATTACAGACAGTATAACGTAAGTCACTGGGTCCGCTGCTGGTAAAACGATCGGTGTGCCGAATAACTGGTCTTCAGTAGCGTGCCGCCTTCAGCTGGGTGAGAATGAGGCTTCCACCAAGGAGTCCTTACGGTCTGTTACGAAAAACGTTAAAAAGAAACTTCTGATCTGTACGTGGCTAAGTAAGGTATTAGCGTGTGGCTAATCTTCATTTGTTTGTAACTGTCATGTGCCAATGACAGTTAGGGTGTTAAGAGATGCATTATTGTTATTCTTTTGAGGCAATATAGAGGGTGTGTCAAACTTTTTGGGTCAAATTGAAACTGGTTATATTGAGATACAGAAACAATGCTCGGATAAGAATATTTGTCGTGTTAAGGGCATACACAGCGCACACAGCAAAACAAGAACGTAGCTCATAGTAACTGTTCAAAGCGACGACTGCCAGTCTCAATGCATGTATTCAGACGGTGGATGCAGTTCTGGAGACTGTACTCCTTGTCCGCGGAAGGATATGGTTTCAGCATTACGGTGCACCAGCCCTCTCCGATGTTTATGTTCGCGAGCATCTGAACAACAATTACCCCCATCGTTGCACTGGAGCGAGAGGTCCTGTCCCAACATCAGCGCAATCCCCTGGATGTCCTCTTCCTCTGCGGTTGCGTCAAAACGTTGGTTCATGAAACCCGTGTAGAAATGACAGAAGACCTGCTTGCTAGGATCCAAACCGTCTGTCTCCTGGTATGAAAGACACCAGAGATCTTTGAGAGAGTGCGGGAAAACTTCATCGGCCGTTGCGATGAATACATTGAGACAGGCGGTCGTCACTTTGAACAAATACTATGAGCTACATCGTGGTTATGCGGTGTACGCTGTGTACGTCCATAACACAATAAATACGAATTTCTGACCATTGGTTACCAATCTCAATATAGTCGATTGTGGACCTCCTATCACGTTTAATTTGATTCAAAACTGTTGAGACTACCCGCATTTTTTCGTAATATAACCTTTGGTGACTATCATTGTAGTCGAGGCTTTCGTGGAGCAAGTCAGTAACGCTTTGTTCCACCTCTGGCCTTTGTGCAACAAACTATTCGCCTTATCATTAGTGATACAGGTGTCGGGTGTCCTCCTGAGGGATATCGTGGCAAATAACGTGCAACTAGAGCGTTAGATCGTCAAATTCCCGGGGTGGTTGGAGGGCTGTGGAGGGATCTGTTCATAATGATCCAAATGTTCTTAAGGGAGAGAAATCAGGCAATCTTGCTGATCAAGGTATGGTTTGACAGGCAGTAGTAACTCTCGCCTTGTGCAGGCAACCATTATCTTGCTGAAATGTAAGCCCAGGACGACTTCCCACGAAAGGCAACAAGACGGGATGCAGAATATCATGGACATACCGCTGTGCTATAAGGGTGCTGTGGATGACTAGTAAAGGGGTCCTGCTATGAAATGAAATGGCACATCTGGCCATCGCTGCTGGCTGTCGTGCCGTATGGCCGACGAGAGTCTGGTCAATATCATCCAATCGCTGTCCGGGGCGTCTCCAGACACGAAATTCGGCTTAAAATCTCACTGAGTGGAGTAGAATTGTCTTCAGTGACGAGTCCCGCTTCGAAATGATCCACGATAACCACTGAAGACGTGTCTTGAGATGCCCCAGGTAGCGGTGGGACACCAACCTGACTGTCGCTCGCCATAAGGCCCGAAAATCGGGAGTGATGGTCTGGGATGTCATTTCATGTCATAGCAGGACCTCTTTGATTGTCATCCGCGGCACCCTTACAGCACAGTGGTACGTCGACGATATTCTACGTCCTGTTTTGTTTTGCCCTTCCTGGAAATCCATCCTAGGCAGCAAGATAATGCACGTCCATACATGGCGATAGTTTCTGTTGCGTGTTCCGTGCTTGCGAACCCCTTCCTTGGCCACCAAGTTTGCCGGATAGCCGACTGAGAAAGTTTGGAGCGCTATGGGAGGGTCTTCCAACCAGCTCGGGATTTTGATGATCTAATGCCAGCTGGACACAACATAGCACGATACCCCCAGGAGGAGAACCAACAACTCTAGCGATGTGACAAACCGAAGAATTGCTTGTTTAAGGGCCAACGATTGAGAAATGCGTTATTGACTTACTATGTTTGTGAATTCTTTTCTCTTGAATAAATTATCCAATTGTTCTAGAACTGTAATCATTTATTTCTCTGCAGATGAACATCGCGTCTAGAGAGTTTCGTACCATTTGGATAATGCCTTCTTGCTACCCCGGTTCTTTTCATTTTGGTCTTTCAGCGCATTTGATCGAAGTTACATTGTGTCTCCTCTATGTACGAGAGTCGTTCTTCGAAATAGCCATTTTTATTCAAAAATCGTAACACTCCTGTTCCCCGTCGTCAATTTATGAGCAGCCAGGCAACTTTATTAAGTCAAGTTTGGATTACTATCGTTGCGAGGTAGTTGTTATTTCGGGGAATTTATTCATGTGGCATCTCACTATGCCGATAACTTGTACTCGGTACGTCTAGATTACTACGGGCCAATTGGTCGACAAATCTCATTTTGCCAAGAATAGTAAGCGCTTTAAGGATAAAAGATGTCCGGCAGAACAGTTTCGAACGATGAATGAGTATCTTAATGCTTTTTCTGCGTTTTCACATATGTCTATCATTGTATATGTTTAATTCATGCTCATTGCGCAGCAATAAGGAACATGGGTCATTTATGTGCTAGCGGTAGTGTCCCGTAATCACAGAATCATAATTATCAATATTATTTGGTCGTCGTCGTTGTCATATTTGGTGTCAGAGCCCACTCCGCTATTTAGTCTTACAGTGTAGGGGCTCTAACATACTATAAGACACGTTGAACAGTGAAAATATAATACTCAAAAAGAGCTTCTTTTTCCTTTCCTATGCAAAGTTTCTGCAGGTACTACATAAGTTTATCGTGATCCTAAAATTCTGATAACGACAGTGCAACTGAACAGTTAACACAAATGTGCTAAGAGCCTTTGAACCCCATGATGTCAGTATATCCAGTGGAACCACTACATCTGCAACGCTACATAATATTAAACGGTGTTTCTCTCTATTCGATGAGTCGACGCGGTGAGAATATTAGTGTCAACCATTTCTGTAATACTCAACAGTGCTTTGCTCTACGAAGGGTTTCACAGTTATAAGTTGTGTGCTGGTATTCAGAAAAACTAATACCAGTCGGCAGTACCAGCAAACGAAAGATTTCACTTTAAGACTTGCAAGTGGTACTAATACAAGATAAAAAGGAAGAAAATTAGGAAGTAGTAACACTTATGGAATAAGACACCTCTAACTAAAGCACTACAATACTATTAGGTCTTCCCGTCTGGCTAGTGAAGTATATATTCAGAGAGTGATAATTAAAGGAGCGGCGTCCGAGGGCGTGAATTAGAGACAATTGAATCTAGCACAGCGTCTATCAGATTCATCATATCGTATCTTAGACAGGCTTTATACATAGACAGTTCACAAATTTCACGTGGCTGGAAGTAACACACTTCTTGCACACTGCAGTAACCTTGTCTTCAGCTGTACCTTCAACACGTTGGGAGTAACCTCACATTTCTAGACGAGATCAATGAATGCCTTTTGATTAGGATCGAGCAATGCATCAATGATGTAGCATGGTTCTTAGTTTTCCTCACGATTACGCCGTGATGCAGAGTATTTGCAGTTTCTTCATTTTGCTGCGGAAAAACCTGATGTTTGTTATTGTTTGAACAGTACAGTTCATATTTAATAACGTAGTCCCCTTATTTTCTCTCAAATTCAACAAGTTCGCAATTTCTTATAATAAGGAACCAAAATACGAGATTCTTGCACACAGTCTCGCTTCCTTTTCAATATTACAATTTGTTTACTTATTATTGATGTATGTGCATATTTGTGTGGCGAAATTGTCAGTTACATCTAAGTCCGCAACCACAACACATGGAATTAAAATACTTTACTAATGTGTTTGGGTTTATAAGTTTTGTAGTGTAGTTTACCCGAATTTTGTAGATACCTGTTGAATGTAATCTGATCACGGATGTCAGTCGCTGAATGTGAAAAGGACTGAACTTTTTGATTGTACGAATGTTGTGAGCGTGAGAGGGAAAGGAATAGTTTAAATGAGTTTTGACATTTGACAGTGAAGGTTTCGTTGCGTTAGTCTCCTGGACTGAGCTTTGAACGGTTTGTGTCGACAGTGAACGTGGTGGACGGGGAGGTGCTGACCATCACCAAGGTGAGCCGGCTGCACATGGGCGCCTACCTGTGCATCGCCTCCAACGGCGTCCCGCCCTCCATCAGCAAGAGGGTGCTGCTGCGAGTGCAGTGTAAGTAGACTCAACGCCAACTCTGCCGTCAGCCGCATGCGCTTTCTGCAGCGTCGCTGTCTGCTCTATCTGTCTGCTGTCTGCGAAGGCACGCGTAGGCAAAGCAGGGTAACGCAAAACAAATCCTTCGGGTGCTATCCCCCAATTTTTGCCTGCCTCTGAGAAGAATAATAACTTAGGATAACAATCTTGAGGTTGACGCTTTTTAGTCCGTGTTTGCTTTAACAATAACATATGTTTTTGGGTGGGGTCCTCCTTTAGCAAAACACAATTTTGTTTTGTATCCCAGACATGTTTCCATGCAGTTGAGGCATCATCAGTGTTTTTTTTTTATTATTATGGCTGTTCAACATAAAGAATGTTCTGTACTGTTTCAGTACATACAAATAATTAGTTTCTAAATAGTAATTACAGATTTTTAATGCGCTCATAAAATTGTTTATTCATTCCTTCTTACTACATGGTGTGGTTTTCCTGCTGTATTGCGTTTTTACAGTGTCTGTGTTCCTTTACAGTTTGTCACCTGCAACTATATACAACTTAATGGCAAAACATTTACACAAAAATTACGATTTCTAAACTGTTATGGCTACGCCTCAGATTAATAGTTTATGTGAAAGGTTGTGTGTTTGTATGTGTATCTATTTGCATTATGATTCACTTACAGTTTCCTATTTCGTCATCTTCTTCGTTGTCAAGTTGTGTAGTGAGTTGTCACTCTCACTGTCACTGTTTACCATCTTTTGAATTTTAAAAACAACCGCCAATCACATCTTCAACTGTTGCTCTGCCCGCCATCTTGTTTTTACACCTTCAACTGTTCCACTGTCCGCCATTTTGTTATCACAGGTGGTAAACAGGGACAGTGACAGTGACAACTCAATACATAGAACTTGACATTGAAGAAGATGCCGAAAAAAGAAACCGCAAGTGAAACATAATGTAAGTAGATAGACACGCACACACACACACACACACACACACACACACACACACACACAAGCTTTCACATAAATTATTAATCTTAGGCGTAGCCATAACAGTTTAGAAATCGTAATTCTTGCATAAACGTTTTGCCTACATTAAGTTGTATATAGAACTGAAGTTAGATGGATCAAAAATTGTTTGGACACTCCTGATTTTTTTATTTGATTGCATGAAAAGGTATTATACAGGTTTACGTGGAAGTTCATTAGTATTCGAGGATGAACTAATCGTCCACATAATTTAAAAATTGACACCCGTCTGAACCGACATGGGGTTTCATTGGACCAACGAAGACCATTTCACACCCAGAGGGTCTGTCGACACACATATCTGCAGACTTTGGGCTACCGAAAATCCTAGAACTGTCATAGAAGACAAGAAAGTCACGGTGTAGAGTGGATTTACCACACTACACCGTGTCGAAGTCGGACCCTTATTCACTGAGGAAAGGTGGGACACTGGTTTTCAAACTGCCAGCATGACGTCTTCGAGGTTCGCCGATATGTTTCACTATCACATCAACTCTAGCGTCGCTGATAAACACTTGTTGGAAGGTGTGACTTTTATGCATTGGGTTATCAACCTTTGATGCGACCCTCCACGAATTCCTCTCCTGTACCAGCTTCTTGATTTCAGAGTAGCACTTGCAACATACATCAAGTTATTTGCTGGATGTGTTCCAGTCTCTGTCTTCCTCTACAGTTTTAGGTACCTCTAGTACCATGGAAGCTATTGGCTCAAATGGCTCTGAGCACTATGGGACTTAACATCTGTGGTCATCAGTCCCCTAGAAATTAGAACTGCTTAAAGCTAACTAACCTAAGGAGATCACACACATCCGTGCCCGAGGCAGGATTCGAACCTGCGACCGAAGCGCCTAGAACCGCACGGCCACACCGGCCGGCTGGAAACTATTTCGTGATGTCTTAACACATGTCCTATCATCCTGGTCCTCCTTCTTGCAAGTGTTTTTCAAATTTTCCTTTCCTCGCCGGTTCTCCAGAGAACCTGCTTATTGCTTACTTTATCAGTCCACCTAGCTTTAAACATTCATCTGTGACACGATACCTCAAATTCTTCGATTTTCTTCTTTTCCGTTTTCCTCACAGTCCACGTTTCACTACCATACAATTCTGTGGTCTAAATGTACCTTTTCAGAAATTTCTTCCTCGCCGTAATGTCTACGTTTGATACTAGCAGACTTCTCTTGGTCAGGAATGCAATTTTCACCACTGATAGTCTGCTTTGTATGTCCTCCTCGTTCCATCCATCATGGCATATTTTATTGCCTAGGCAGCAGAATTCCTAAACTTCATCTATTTCGTGATTATTAATCATTACGTTAAGGTTGTCACTATCCTTATTTCTCCTGTTTCTCATTACTTTTGTCTTTCAGGGACTTACTCTCAACCCATATTCTGTCCCAGACTGTTCACTACATTCAGTATATTTTCTAGTAATTCTTTACTTTCACTGAGGGCAGCAATGTCGTCAGTGAATCTTATCACTGATATCCTTTCACCTTGAATTTTAATTTCACTCTCGACACTTTATTTTATTTCCATCACTACTGCTTCGATGTATGGAACAGACAGTAGGGGCAAATGATCACATACCAGACATATACCCCTTTTAATCTGACCACTTCTTCTTGGTCGTCTACTCTTATTTTTCCTCCTTGGCTCTTGTACATATTGTATATTATCCGTATTTTTTTATAGCTTAGTACTTTTCTCTGAGTTTCGAAGACCTTCCACAACTTTACATTGTTAAATGCTTTTTCCAGGTCCACACATCCTATGAACATGTCTTGATTTTTTTTAGTCTTGCTTCAGTTATCAACCGAAACGCCAGAACTCCCTCTCTGGTGCTTTTGCGTTTCCCTTTCCTACAGCCAAACTGATCATCATCTAACACATCCTATATTTTCTTTTCCATTCTTCCCTACTTTATTTCTAACCTTCTGCTTGGTGAAACTTCCTGGCAGATTAAAACTGTGTGCCGGACCGAGACTCGAACACGGGACCTTTGCCTTTCGCGGGCAAGTGCTCTACCAACTGAGCTACCCAAGCACGACTCACGACCCGTCCTCACAGATTTATTTCTGCCAGTACCTCGTCTCCTACCTTCCAAACCATACAGAAGCTCTCCAGCAGGAGATCTTATTGTGACTCTTGAACAGAGTATTCACTATTACTAACTGAAATTTATTGCAGAACTCACTTAGTCTTTCTCCTCTCTCATTCCTATTAAGAAGCCCATATTATCCCTTAACAGGGAACCGCATCCCAATCGCCCATAACAATTAGATTTTCTTCTCCACTTAAGTAATGAATTACTCGTTCAATAACCTCGTAAACTTTTACTCTCTCTTGGTCTTCGGCTTGCGACGTGGGCATGAAAACCACAATTTTGGTTGTCAGTGTTAGTCGGCTGTCGATTCTGCTGAGAGCAAACCTATCACTGAAATGTTCACAGTAACATACTGTCTGCCCTGCCTTCCTGTTCATAACGAATCTTACTCCCGTAATACTACTTTCTGCTGCTATTGACATTATTCTATACTCATCTCACCATATGTTCTTGCTGTCTTTCCATTTCAATTCACTGACCTCCACTACATCTAGTGTGAGACTCAGCGTTTCCCATTTCAGATTTGCTAGCTTCCCTAGCCTTCTCTAACACGTTCCTGGCCCCGACTCCTAGAATGCTATGTTTTCGTTGGTTATTAAGTCTTTTTTTATGTTCGCCTCCTCCTTTTGCATTTCCCTCTCAGAGGTCCAAATCAGGGACTAGTCTGGACTCTTTTGAAAATGGAGAGATCATCATGACAATTTTTCAGTTGCTGAACTCAAGTCCTGTGTCTTTAGTGCAGTGGTCTCCATTGCCCTTTGCAACAGCACGCCGTTGATCATTGCTGATTCTTTCGCCTTTGGGACCAGTTTCCCACCTCAAGGGCAAGAAAGCCCAAAACAACTATTGCCCCTATTAAGTATGGTGAATAGAATGAGCATTCTAATGACTATTTTCTGGTAACAATGTATACTCATCACCAATATTATCTCAAGGTGGTGCTAATTCATTTTTAAGAGAAATATCTTTTCCATGTGTTCTCTCCCGGTAGTCCAGGGAATGTATGCTTTGGCCTGAATTTCACTATTTGAAAATATTTCACCGCTCATTCAAAACGGACTTAAAACCCAGACATTTTACTTGTCAATTCTCTAGTTCAGGAAAATATTTGGTGACAGAATTGATTACTAATGTTAAATGAAGATTGATTTCACGTGTAAATGAGTATATTTCAGTTTGTTCCTCGAGGGTTGCTATCAATAACGGGAACGGCAAAATGTGTTGAACTCATGCTCGGCACTGGTAAGGCTCCAGTCCGTGAAGAAAAGTGGTTGTCGAAATATTCATCATATTTTCTTGCAAGCTGAAGTTATGGGCATTTATTTCTACAAATAAAGAAGCAGAATTTACACTTCACCATGAAAAAAAATGATGACTAGCAATGGGCCATGAGTGGTGTCCGCTTCGAAATCAATGAAACAAATAATACTGTGAAAATCCTATGACAGTCATTAATATACATCTATGTCTTGAATACATACAGCAACTTGCAAAGGAATCTCCATGTGTTACAAAACGAATAGTCGTTGCCAGAAACTCTTTTCTAGGTATACAGTTTTGCAGTCTGTGTCCATTATGCTCACTTCAGATATAAAAGATGTTCTAAGTCTTTGATTGAATTTGATAAAATTTAGCAAACTGAGCAGTCTTGACAGTAAGCAGTTCACTGAAGAAGACATATAGCTGTATACAAAAGCACGTACGTTGCCGTACTTGATAACACTGGTGTTAGCTACTAATGACGGATATTCCTCTTCGTTAAATAACCGTCAAGCACAATAAACGCGGCATTTTCAGGGTTGACGTGATCCTGCTATTAGCCTGCATGAAACTCCAACTGCAACCACTAGGTGCGGCACAGCCCTGGCCGAACCAAGCGCATGCGTACGAGCACCCAGGTTCTTTCACGTGGAGTGTGACATGCCTTAACGTATCAAGAAATAAATTTTTTGGACACTTTGAAATTGTACGTAAGTCTGGTAAATGAATCTCCACTGGCTAGAAAGAGATACAGTTCTTTTACGGTAAAAAGGATTTATTTCGATGTGTTGGTTACATATTTTACACGGCAACATACAAGTTAAATTGCACCAATAAAAAACTCGCAGAATTGGTATTAAACATATTTCTTAAAGAAGGAAACAGACATTACGACGATCTTCTTGACACCTTAAAAATGAAGAATGGAAAATTTCTTGTCGATGACAACATAGTATTTCGAAAGAGCTCTAGAGATCGTAGGGGGACGCATTTCGAAAAAATGACAACTATTTTACCTGCCAATTTTTGCTTCCCTCAGATCGGTAATCACATAATTCACTTCAAGTTCTCTGAACAAAGAGCGTGAAAAAAAAGCTAATATTGTTGCCGAATAGTTCCCCTAAAATAGTGTGATAATGACTTCATAGCGAAAGGCCTGTGTTTAATTTTCTGTGCAAAGGGTAAAACATTTTCCAAAAAAATACATCAGCAATGGGTGGAGCTTTCCTTCCTTATATGTATAAAGAAACCTTCTTCAGCATCAGCAGCACAACAGATGACTTAACTTTTAGCTTTCTACTTGCCTTCCGTGAAAAAAAAAAAGAACTATGCCACAAAGTCTCTGCGAGAAAGAATTGCAGCAATAAGTCTGAACAAGGATCAGACCATTAGCCTTACAAGAGGTGTACTGTCACAGACTACACTCCCGGGTCTGGTGTGTTCTGGATGCGGCTCGGCGAGCATGAGCTTCATGACGAAACTGTGTGGGTAGACGGTGATATGTAGTCCAAATTGTGTGCTGCCTTGCAAGGAATGGCAATATGTTAAATTTATTGTAGTCTTAATCACAAGTAAAGTCACTCACCACGCTTTGATGAGGGTGAATATTTTCTCTTTTTATATTATAAAGAATGTATCTCAGAGATTTGTATGAGGACTTTCCTCAACCTAAACTTCCTCAACGTTACAAACTTGCAACAGTAAACGATAGGCAGTGCTGTATATCTTCAGTTTCTTACCCAATAGTTCACACTTGAATGAGAGAAACTAAACTCACCTGCTTCCATTTCTCGCCAAACTATCCGAAATACACTGAAAAGGTAATGAAATCGAAGGGAGCAACAATGCATTCATTTCACACATACCTCGACTAGGATGGCAGGTGAGTGACTGAATACAGAAAAAAGAAAAATGAGTAAGCCAACAACTCGATGGACCCAATAATGAACATGCCGACCAACACAACTGGCTGGCTGTGGATAGCTGTTATCAATGACTACGCACCAATTTCAAATGATGTCGTCAATACACACACTGTGGAGTCCACTGTGTCATGTCATGCGTCGATGCTCACATTTGAAAATCATAGAATTATTTGCCTATCTACATATTATTAGCTGAATAGGATTGTGATACAGATTTCTTAAAAGATTCCAGTTTGGTTAAAATTTGAAACTTTTTCATACCCTGCAATACAGAAGGATCTACAGAAATTTTTAATGAAACAATGTAATTAGTTTAAAGGCCACTAATACGGGTGAAATGATAGTTACTATGAGTGTATTCTGAGAGTGAGATTTTCATAAGCTTTTGACCTGACTTGTCGTCATTTATTAGTTTAGCAACAGACTGTTTCTAATTTCCGTCACAATTGCAACTGCATTAGCCAGTTAGTCAGGTGAAAATGTGAAAACCCTGCTGTGTTTTAGTAAAAGAAGATAATTTTAAGATGGCAACAAGTGTAAGAAAAAAAGTTTTACAAGTCAGGTCAAAATAAATCGCTCTTTATGTCGCAGTTTCGGGATACACCTTTAAGCCACTGTGTTTTTAATAACAAATGGATGACTTGTCGAATTGTTGGTCGTAGTAGTGTATCCTGTTAATAGGATTCTTTGCAGACTCGCTAGTTATAGCTTACAAGTTCTGCGAGGTAGAAGTCTGTATTAATGCTTCAGCTGTAAAATTGCACCTTTTCTTCTGTGGTGTGATCTCTCCCCCATCGCGGCGTCTGTGCAGCTAAGGGGCCGTGTAATATTGTACCCACTCTGGTAGCTGATACAATGCAGGGAATCTATCCTGTTTGATGACTGCAACACTTTGTAACACTCCTCATTATTTTAAATAAGTAGACCATCTTCAGAGGGTGCCACAGCAAGGCGACCTATAGCATATATAAGCACCATTTTGAATATTCGTCGGCAGATTAACTACAGAAGCACTGTGATATATTAGATTTATTACTTTTATTAGTACATTTTCGTCACACATTTCATGTCAAAGGCCCCTAGAAAACTGTAACAGCAAAGTATAATTCCAACATTGAAAAAAGAGCCTATCAGGTCAAGCTAACAGTCAGCGAAAGTTCACATAAGAAAACTCGAACGGAAGCGATGCTGGCACATAGCGTCAATTGCACGCCACACCAGCAGCTATTCTTACTTTGTTGATACAAACGAATATTTCCTCTTGTGCTATATTACAATTGTCGAGATTAAGCTACATACTTTAGATTACCCTGTACAAAGTAGGAAAAAAAAGTTTCCCAGAATTAGATTTTGGTACATAAAAATTGTGAAAATAGAAAATAAAAATTTGCTATTAAAACCGCAGAGTAGTTAATTAGATAACTGGTAAATGTTCATGGATATTGTTAAATTGTTCCCAATATCTTAGGGGAGATAACTATTAATACTCAAAAGACGAAGCAAATTACCTTAAATTTAACATAAAAAATTCTAAATCAGTAAATACACACTTACATAAATGAGTAAACTGGAAATAACTCTCGCCATATGCATTCCATCACGTGTAAATAAAGATTCTGAAATCGACAGAATCTTGTGTGGTCTTCTCCTTTTCGTTAATGTTTACCCAGTTTAGTAGAAGCTCCGCTCTATTTAAATTGTGACAAATGTATGTCATTTCAACTTTGCTGCCAGATGCTCTTCCTGTCGCTGAAGTCGACAGTTACCTAAGGGACTGAATTCATATAGGCTACCTGTCTGAAAATTGTGTAAACTTCGTTCTGTGTGTGAGACTATCGTAACTGTTTCTGTATCGTATTTCCTGAGGCACACAGTGGGAACCAGTGGAGCATTTGCTTAAAGAAGAGTGTAAAACCGTCTAAAAGCCGTACATAAGCTGGCCAGTGCATTAGCCACTGTCGTCAGTGTGCCAAGCGATTTACATCCTGCCATTGCAGCCTCGTAACACGTTAACTAATGCGCTGCACATTACGTTATAGTAACACGTTGTCAAAAGTATCTACAGTACATTACTTGAAGTTTTCGTGTGTATAAGTTGCCCTAATATTTTATGTATGCAAATGGACTCGCGTAAATGAACATTTGTGTTGCCATTTATATCAAGCGAATATAGTTTTGCATCAGTACATTAGTCTCAACTTCAAATATTCCAACCATAATGCAATAATTATTTTTATTTTATTTTATCCCCGGATGGCACACAGTATTTATATCTATTCACTGCTCGCAGTACAGTATGAATTAACTACTACGAAAACAATTCTTTAGTATTATGTTAACAAATATTATCAACTTTCAGTGCTCACGCATATTCTCCATACCTGTCACACAGATTTCCAATTTTAAAGTAACGTCCAGTCTTGACAAATTCGAGAAAATTAAATCTATTTCATTTGAGACAAAAACGTGAATAACTAAGAAACGTCGGTAGTGTTTATTACACTTACTGTCAAGATTATATGGAAGGTTTTGTGAAAAGAAAATTAGAAAGCAGCCCACATGATTCTGAAACTGATGGAGAGTTTATTAAAACAGTCAAAGAGAAATTGAATATCGACTTAGAGCCTGATAGAATAATTGAAAATCGAGAAAAGATGTATCTTAATTCATTATTGGAGAAATTTGGACAAAGGAAAAATTTGAATCAAACAGTATATACCACAAATTTACAGCGATTTTATGAGATACTGTTGGATGACCGATTAATAATATAGATATTAATTTTATGAAAGACAGTATGACTGAGATGAAGTTCAATTTCAAGGACAGTTATGTGGAAGACAATAGAGCTACAAATATTTTATAGCTGCATTCACTACATCAAATACAAGGCCTAGATTGTATGATAGATAAACTAGAAGAATGTGTTATATATTTTGATACAAACAGTAATATATATATTGATAATGATGAAAATATTGAGGAAACAGGTTGTATGTTAGGCGAATGGACTGATGAATTAGCAAATAACTGGATTACAGATTGGGCTTCAACTAGCCCAAAAAGTTATTATGAGAAAAATTTTAAAAAATGAAAGTATTGGGATCCACTTTAAAATTATAAGGATATTCAAAAGCTGAATGGCAAATCTATGATAAGATTAATCGAGAGAGAAGTGAAAGAAAAGATACAATTAGAGTACAGTCAGATCAATAGGGATGTTAATACTAAAAATCTAGCCATCCACAAGCTGAGAAAGAATTCTCATTTCAGTATGATAAAACAGTATTTCTAGAAAATGGTACCTTATTGATATTAAAAATTATTTCTATTTAATATATTTTAATAAAATTAAAATACATTTTCTGCATCTTCTAACGTAAGAATAAAATCTAATCTACATTTGTTGTACCAATGGTATAATTTTACTAGTTGATTTTTATTGTATTCTCTATCTTCTAAATCGCTAATTACGGAGATATAAATTATTAAAAATAATAAATAGGGTTTAATATAATTAGGTATTATTATTGGTAAATTTTATATTTGTAAATTATAATTCGCTACTTTTTTACAGTCATAAAAAACAGAATCTAAGTTTTCTATTTGCTTCCATATTTCTTACCAGTCTCATCATAACTACTAAAACTAATTTTGTATTCTTCCTTATAAATTTGCTTTAATACATTAATACTGTCAATATCGTCCTGACTTTCCATAAGTGAAGCTGGTTTATAATATTCTTTCCAAATATTACATTTAACTTGTTTCTCTCTTGTTTCACTATTTCTGTCAACAAAAATGTCAGTTTAAATTCATCAAACGCATTAGTCGTTTCCAGAATGAGATTTTCACTCTGCAGCGGAGTGTGCGCTGATATGAAACTTCCTGGCAGATCAAAACTGTGTGCCCGACCGAGACTCGAACTCGGGACCTTTGCCTTTCGCGGGCAAGTGCTCTACCAACTGAGCTATCGAAGCACGACTCACGCCCGGTACTCACAGCTTTACTTCTGCCAGTACCTCGTCTCCTACCTTCCAAACTTTACAGAAGCTCTCCTGCGAACCTTGCAGAACTAGCACTCCTGAAAGAAAGGATATTGCGGAGACATGGCTTAGCCACAGCCTGGGGGATGTTTCCAGAATGAGATTTTCACTCTGCAGCGGAGTGTGCGCTGATATGAAACTTCCTGGCAGATTAAAACTGTGTGCCCGACCGAGACTCGAACTCGGGATCTTTGTCTTTCGCGGTCAAGTGCTCTACCTCTGAGCTACCGAAGCACGACTCACGCCCGGTACTCACAGCTTTACTTCTGCCAGTACCTCGTCTCCTACCTTCCAAACTTTACAGAAGCTCTCCTGCAAACCTTGCAGAACTAGCACTCCTGAAAGAAAGGATATTGCGGAGACATGGCTTAGCCACAGCCTGGGGGATGTTTCCAGAATGAGATTTTCACTCTGCAGCGGAGTGTGCGCTGATATGAAACTTCCTGGCAGATTAAAACTGTGTGCCCGACCGAGACTCGAACTCGGGACCTTTGCCTTTCGCGGGCAAGTGCTCTACCAACTGAGCTACCGAAGCACGACTCACGCCCGGTACTCACAGCTTTACTTCTGGCAGTACCTCGTCTCCTACCTTCCAAACTTTACAGAAGCTCTCCTGCAAACCTTGCAGAACTAGCACTCTTGAAAGAAAGGATATTGCGGAGACATGGTTAGCCACAGCCTGGGGGATGTTTCCAGAATGAGATTTTCACTCTGCAGCGGAGTGTGCGCTGATATGAAACTTCCTGGCAGATTAAAACTGTGTGCCCGACCGAGACTCGAACTCGGGACCTTTGCCTTTCGCGGGCAAGTGCTCTACCAACTTGCCCGCGAAAGGCAAAAGTCCCGAGTTCGAGTCTCGGTCGGGCACACAGTTTTAATCTTCCAGGAAGTTTCATATCAGCGCACACTCCGCTGCAGAGTGAAAATCTCATTCTGGAAACATCCCCCAGGCTGTGGCTAAGCCATGTCTCCGCAATATCCTTTCTTTCAGGAGTGCTAGTTCTGCAAGGTTCGCAGGAGAGCTTCTGTAAAGTTTGGAAGGGAGGAGACGAGGTACTGGCAGAAGTAAAGCTGTGAGTACCGGGCGTGAGTCGTGCTTCGGCAGCTCAGTTGGTAGAGCACTTGCCTGCGAAAGGCAAAGGTCCCGAGTTCGAGTCTCGGTCGGGCACACAGTTTTAATCTGCCAGGAAGTTTCATATCAGCGCACACTCCGCTGCAGAGTGAAAATCTCATTCTGGAAACATCCCCCAGGCTGTGGCTAAGCCATGTCTCCGCAATATCCTTTCTTTCAGGAGTGCTAGTTCTGCAAGGTTCGCAGGAGAGCTTCTGTAAAGTTTGAAGGTAGAAGACGAGGTACTGGCAGAAGTAAAGCTGTGAGTAGTGGGCGTGAGTCGTGCTTCGGTAGCTCAGTTGGTAGAGCACTTGCCCGCGAAAGGCAAAGGTCCCGAGTTCGAGTCTCGGTCGGGCACACAGTTTCAATCTGCCAGGAAGTTTCACATTAGTCGTATTTATATAAATTAAAAAAATTAAACATAATGATAACGAATTTCATGATCTGGAGATCATTATATGAGAAAATTTTATATGTATTTTTTTAATTACTCAATTTTTATATTTTTTTTTTTTTTTTTGCGGGTGGGTTGGATTTGATCATTCAATGCGCTGAATGGGCCCACTTACTACCAGCGCATATGTCACTGCAGAGTGAAAATTTCTTTCACGTACCTTTGAAGTTTTCTGCAAAAATACTGTCTTTTAAAAATCAGTTATTGTGTTGTCGAACAGATGCGAAGATGAAACATCCATAAGAATGTAAACGAAAAAACTGTGTGAAAATAAGGATAATTGTAACCCAAGATTAAAGTTTGTTTTCTCCTACTTAATAGGACAAAAGCACTGCAAAAGAAATGCGCAACATTAGTTTCGTTCTACATCTTTGCTAGTGACGGAGTTCACAGAAAATTTCTTGCCGCCTGCGTGCGAATTTAACCCTTTCAGACCCACAGGCTACAATTTTGTCCATCAGCTTTTACAGTTGATGGAAAGCTCTCGGTAATCCAGCCGAGCAGAAGTGTTATAAAATCGCAACCTTTCGACGAATAATATACTCATCATATTCTGGCGAAGTGTCGAGATTTTGTGGATGCAGTCCTACTTTCATCTGTGATATGCCCCTCTCCACCTCGCTGCGGGAGGCTGGTTACAGAGAGCCCGTGGGACGGGGTTGGGGGGGGGGGGGAAGGGGGGGTGAAGTCACGGTGATGGGGGTAGCCGTCGCGCCGTTCAGCCGTTCACACCCCTGTCGCAGAACTCTGGCCCTGTCTGGCGCCGGCCGGAGTGGCCGAGCGGTTCTAGGGGCTTCAGTCTGGAACCGCGCGACCGCTACGGTCACAGGTTCGAATCCTGCCTCGGGCATGGATGTGTGTGATGTCCTTAGGTTAGTTCTGAGTTATAGGGGACTGATGACCTCAGAAGTTAAGTCCCATAGTGCTCGGAGCCATTTAAATTTGAACCCTGTCTGGCGATGAGGACGGTGGTGGGCGTGATCTCGACGAATTGCCGCTATAGCTGCAACCAGGTAGTATCCTTCGTCACTGTTTACAAGGTTCTCGTGAATCAGAATTTCGATGGGCTCTTTTATGACGCTGTCCCAAAAGTCGACTCCTCAGCAGAGCACCTTCTTGTTCTCAAAGTCAAATGTGTGGTCTTGCTTGACGCTATGTTCTGCTATTGCCAATTTCTCCGTCTGTTCCAGCCGCACATCCCTCATATGTTCCACTCAGGGTTCAAATAAATCGCTGCATATGTCAATTGTACTGTTGACCGTATTCGCAGGAGCTGTTGCAAATTCCTGGTACTTTGAGTTTAATTGGGTGATTGGCATTCGGTGGTTATTTTCGATATTTTCAGAAGCCTCGAAATTCAGGCAGAAAGCGATACCAAATGCCGAAAAGAAGCGAGTTTCTTGTCTTCTTCTCTCTCTTCCGAATTTTTCGCGACCTGTCTCGTCCTAAACGCCCACCTAATCTGCGCTTCGCTGTACCCAGCTTTGCGAAATACCTCCTTCAGGTGCTGCATTCAGTCTGAGAATCTTTCTCCGTCACTATGACGTGCACCTTGTTCACCAAAGTTAACTGCTTTATCCCACTCTGGGCTGGATGGTGGCGGCTTCTTGCATGCGGTTACAGGTCTGTGTGAGTCTTCTACCTATATACTTAATGGCCTAGTGTGCCATCTACCCTATTCATTATTCTTATATGCATAAATGGGAGCCAACCACCCCTCTTCTATTTCCATATTAAAGGCGATGTTATCATGGATGCTGCTAAGATTGTACCGAAACTCATCTAGTGCCTGCTTTCGATGTTCGCAAACCGCAAAAGTATCGTCGGCATAGCGGCAGAAGAGCTGAAGATTTTGGCGAGCAGTTGGTCAGGCCACCTCCTCAAAGTGTTCCATGTAAAGATTTGCGATCCCTGGTGCAAAGGGGATCCCATGGCAACTCGGTCTCTTCATAAACTCTTCAATGCACTCATAGTCGGTGGTCGTTAGTGTATGTTGAAAGAGTTTCATTATTTGAGGCTCGAAATGTTGATTCAGCAGCGCCAAGGAGTCTTGCACACGCACTTGCGTGAAGAGCGAAGCTAACTACAAGGTAATCTCTTAATAATTGCAAGTATTAAGTTTTCTCACGAAATCTGCCGAGTTCTTCACGTGAAGACAAAAGTATCCCATAAGGGGTTTGAGGAATGTCGCCATACATTTGGCTAGTCCGTAGTTGTGCGAATTGATGGTGTCGAGTATTATCCGTAGAGGGACACCTTCTTTGTATATCTTGGGCGGTCCATATATGCGAGGTGATAATGGAGCTCTGGGATACAGCCGTTTCCTCACTCTCTCTTTTAAATCTGAGTCCATCAGCAGCGCCACTATTTTTATTGTCATTGTCGATGATGGATCCCTTTTGAGTTTACTGTAGGCCGTGTATTGTAGTATCGAGCCGACTTTGTGATGGCAGTCGTCGTTGCATGACAGCACCGTTTCATTTCCCTTGTCTGCTGGAAGAACTATAGTGTTAGCATCATCCCTCAGCGCACGGATGGCCTCCAGTTCTGCTACAGTCATGTTCGCTTTCGGAAGCCGAAACTTGTCAATGATCCTGCAGTTTTCCCTCCTGATCCCCTCTTCTTTTTCCTTCACCAGGCCCGAATTGCCTGCTCCACGCTGCTAATAATGTCCCTTTTCGGCATGGTCCTCTGGATAGGTGCAAAGGTCAACCCTTTTGCTAGGGCAGATGTTGTAGCTGCGTCCAGTACTTCAGCTGTCAGATTTACAATAGATCTGGTGTTGTTCGCCATCTTGTTGGTCATCTGCCCTCCGGATAGCCTGTCAAATTTGCCGCGATGTTTTGTTGTAACTCGACGTTCCTGTACCTCGCTGTAGACGTAAGAGCTGCAGTTCACCCAGTCCCAGGGATCTGCTGGTAATGTGTTTGCCATATCCAGGCGACATGCGAGCAGGGAAAGTGCATTGTGGTCAGCTCTTTTCATGTAAGGCGAATGCGCTCCCTCATTGTGGCCATACCCGCTCGTCGTAAAATTCGGTCGGTCTTCTTCGATTTCACTGGGTGTCGCAGTTCCGCAAATCGTGGCAGGATGTTCTCATATCGACATCGCTGAAGGAAAGCAGATGTGCTCAGAAGTTTGACTTTCTTGCTGAATTCTTTATGCAGTTGCTTAAGGGGGGTAGGACGTCAAGCGAGCGGTCTTGGAGCACGAGAGACACGACAGGACATTTTCATGTCCACTGACTATACTTTGACGAATAAATTCATAAAAATTTGTCAACATGACCAGGAAGGATTCAGGTTTCACAAGCATAGCAGTGGAAGTTCAAATGCGTAACAAAATAACTTTTTCTTTTTTTAAAAGTGAAAGTTCATCATTTTTTCACTTCTATTGGCTGCGTTTGTTGCTATAGGTACACGTTTCTTCATAAGTAAGAGAGGTTCTTTGATGAATTTTACACAGCATACAAACCATACTTACAGGTGTATGAAACTCTAGAAATTATTTCATTGATGAAATAATGAATGTGGAAGAAAAGTGTACCTATAGCAACAAATGCAGCCAAGGTAAGTGAAAAAAAGGTGAAATACAAATGTAAAAGAATAAATAATTTTCTTATATTTTTGAAGTTCCACCACTATAAGTGTAAATCCTGAATCCTTTCTGGTCATTCTGACAAATTTTTATGAATTTATTTTTAAAAGTATAGACAGTGGAAATTAAAATGTCCTGTGGTGTCTCTCCTGTTCCAAGTCGTCCTGTTTGACGTCCTACCCCTCTTAAAGCTGCTTACGATCTCCTTCCCGTAGAGATGCCATAATGTGAATGTAGACTTTCCCGGCTTATGCATTTGATGAAAACCGCTCGGGCATCCAGCCAAGTGGCAGTATTACAAAAGCGCGACGTTTCGAAGAATGACATACTGAACATCTTCTGGCGACGTGTCAAGATCTTAAAGATGCAGTCCTACTTATATCTGTGGTTTGTCCCACTCTGTCTGTCTCCAGGAGTGTGGGTATAGCGAGGCCGGCGGGGAGGGTGGGGGTTGAAGTCGTGGTGGTGGTGATAGCAGGTTTACCGTTCGCACCTCTGTCAGAACATCCCGGCCCTGTCTGGCGTGGAGGACGGTGGTGGGCACGATGTGGACGAATTTCCACTAGGTCTGGATTCCGTGCCACACTCAGTTGGTATCCTTAAACTGGATGCACTCTTTTATTACGCTGTCCCAACACTCGGAGTCTTGGCAGAGCATCTTGTTGTTCTCGAAGTCAAATGTATGGCCTTCCATGATACTGTGTTTTGTTATCGCCGATATCTTCATTTGCCCCAGCCGCACATGCGTTATATGTTTCTCGCAGCATTTGTCCAATGTACTATTGACAGCATTCACAGACGATGTTGTAAATCTCTGGTTCGTTAAGTTTAAGTAGGTCTTTTTCAGAGCCAAGCCACTTTTTAGTCTTCGGCGGTTTTCGGAAGACGGTTTTTATGTTCGATTATTTCATGAGCCTCCCAATTTTGGCTGACAGCGGTCCCAAACACATGCATTGGAGAGTTTTATGAACAGATACATGGAGAGGCCGTGGGATAACATCCTGCCCCTGAGGTCGCAAATCTATACATAGAAAACTTTGAGGATGTGGACCTCCAGAGTGCTGCCAAACACCCAGGCACTTATACCATTATGCTGACGAAACTTGCATAGTTTGGGAGCATGGCAGACAGGCAATGGATGAGTTTCTGGAGCGACTTAACAGCATCCACGAAAACATAGCCTTCGCTATGGAAGTGGAGTAGAATGGCTGTCACTCATTTCGTGATATATTAGTAAAGACGAAAGCGAATGGCACACTAGGCCATTCAGTGTATAGGTAGAAGACTTACGTAGACCAATACCTGCATGTAATAAGCTGCCACCATCATGCGCAGCGGCAAATGGTACTGTTAGACGGTGTTCACGTTGTGACGAAGAAAGCTTCTCAGCACCTGAAGGTTTACATTCACGTAAACTTTTACTGTGTCTTAGCTGCAACAGAAGTGTGTACGTGGTACATATTTGTGAATCTTTAAACATCATGCACAAGTGCTGTCATCTGTTAGGCATCACTATAAGAATATCAACAAGTCAATGTAGCAGTATGCAGCAGCTAATGAAGACCAGAATACAGGGATGTGGTTAATTTGCTGTGCTCCTCTGTGTAGGCCAGTATTGTTATTGTCAATTTGGATTATAATTACTGAATGATCGTTTCATTTATTACAATAGAGAATATTTCAAGTTAGTTCTTCCAGTCTATAAAATGAAGCCAAGTATACAAAGCATATTTTGAAAATGTGTACACATTTCTGTATAAGCCTTGCATTAAAGAACCACATAAAAAACAATTTTCAGTCTTTCAGAAAAAATTCAGGTCTGAATGGATGAGTTGAACATGTTTCCACAAGTCGCGCTGTCGTATCAGTCCGTCAAGGTGCTTACCGCACTTGATTTTCATCTGAAGGAAAGTGCTTTTATAGAGTTCCTGTGTTGAGACAGCAAGACACTGACAAGAGATTGAGGAAGGTGTGAGGAGTTGACGCTCGCCCAAGAAGAAGAAAATCAAAACTGCGCCATCAGCAGGGAATGCGATAGCTACTGCGTGTTTTGATTAAGATGGACTGTTGCGTGTACATCATGAAACATAGACCCAGAATCAATTCTGACGCATACGTGACAACCCTCAAGAGACTTCAAGCTCGAATGTGTCGTGTTCAGCAGAATCGGCAAGGAAACGATGTTTTGTCGTTGGACGAAAACGCCCAGTCAAACTCCAATGAGAAATCTCCCACGAGATCACAACACAGAAACACCCACACTGCTGCCAAAATCTGGCACTCTGTGATTTTTACCTTATCGGTAAACCGAAGAACGAGATTTGAAGACAATAACTCCCTCTTGGAGGCTTTTAAATAGTGTCTCAAACGAGCTGCTCTTAAAAAAAGTCTGTATTCTTTTTGGAGTGGCACTCCTACTAAAGTAAAATGTAGAAAACTAGTTCGAGGAAGTCTATGTCATGAACCACAGTATTTATTACATTATTGTAAAGTTATGCAGAATTAATAGAAAACTGTAAGTATCGTGGTGCAAGTTTCAGTGATACTCTTTAGGATAACGACTATGAATAGGAAAATGAAAATTAAATCTGTCACATGAAGCAAATTTGTTTACTGCAATAATTATTTGCGAAAGTAGAAATTTTACACGGGGCTAGGATTTGAATCCTCGTCTCTACCTCTGATTGGCAGTACACCAATACCTACTACCTATTTTGAATCCAGAGTTTGGCTGAGGATCTTAACTTGTGACATACCATCAATGTGAAAGTGGTGCATGTGCTGCAATTTAGATGGTAAAAGTATTCCACCGGATTAGTTAAACAACCGACACATTATTAGAATAAAACTGTGCTATTGAAAGAAATCGTGGATTATATACAATTTTTGACACTGAATTTAAACAGATTTATCCAAAAGTAAAACTTATGTTAGCCCAAACGAAAATTTAATTACCATGCTTGTAGTTTTCTCCAGAAGCTGAAGTTTCAAATATGTTCGGAAACTCCTAGCTGTTTCATAAATCGAAAAAAAAAAATATGTTTAAGACCAGTTTAGCTACAGAAACGTATGCCAGGATAGCTTCTGGTAGAGTTATAATGTTAGTAAAGTGGTGTGGCGGGGGAGTAGGGGGAAGGGTTAAGGAGGGGACGATTGGTCTTCGGAGAGGGCGGGCAGGGGAGAATGAAAGCCAAATCAGGACACCGATCATTAATTTGGTACCATGCATCCTATAATTTTCGTATCATTTTTAGAAGGTACCTGATACCTGTTTACGCTAATTCTCTCCTGATTTTTCATTTTAACCTCAGTGTTTCCGCATAGAACTACAACGAACGTTCAGTAAGTAACGTATTTTGTTCTGAAAGCAGGTTGGTTTTATTCGAGATTCCAATACAATATATTATTTCGCACTCCTTTGCCTACAAAACCATATATATTGCAATATTATCGCCATTCCATGGGTCAGTCCACCTTACTGGGAGAGCTTGTATCCCCAAATGGTACTGATCGACGTTGGAGCCAATGCCTCGCTGCTTCGGTAATCTCCCCATAATGCACGAACTGCTACCTGTAGAGTGCAGTCCAACGAAGTTTTGTTATCTTCCGTGGCTTGAGCAGGCTTGTGAAGAAACTTCATTGTCAAGGATAAGGAGAAATTTGTCTGCACTTTTGTGGCGATGCACACATCCAAGTTGTTTCTTCAACATCCGCCGGCCGAAGTGGCCGTGCGGTTAAAGGCGCTGCAGTCTGGAACCGCAAGACCGCTACGGTCGCAGGTTCGAATCCTGCCTCGGGCATGGATGTTTGTGATGTGCTTAGGTTAGTTAGGTTCAACTAGTTCTAAGTTCTAGGGGACTAATGACCTCAGCAGTTGAGTCCCATAGTGCTCAGAGCCATCTTCAACATCCTGAGGGCACCACAATACACTGTAGAATTGATCATTGCGCCATGAGGGAGGACATCTTACGGAATAATCCCTTCAGAGTCCCTGTCAGATGGTTAGGAACACTGCCGGTACACACCTTTGTGTACCCCAATCGGTGGGTGAGAGTGTCGCCACTACCGACAGAGACGCCCAGTTATACAGTGAGGTGTTTGACTCTGATCCGTCAACCACCTCGAATGAGAGTGGCCGCACGTTCCAGCATTGCAAGGGTGACAGTGGCCTACCGGCACGCGGAAGTTCGGACGTATTTGAACGACTTAGTTTCGGCGTTGACAGGCACCTCACTCAACAACTCACCCTGCTTTTGTTTACTGTGAGATCTGCTTAGCACATTCTTCAACCGCCTATGAACATTTGTCATGCTCTTGGTTTCCGTCAAAAGAAATACAGTGATAGTTCTCTGCCTGGAACGCTCCTCCGTTACAGACGTCATTTTGAAACCTACGGCCGCGCGGAGTGGCCGCGCGGTTAGAGGCGCAATGTCACGGATTGCGCGGCCCCTCCCGCTGGAGGTTCGTGTCTTCCCTCGGGCAGGGGTGTGTATGTTATTCTTAGCATAAGTTAGTTTAAGTAGTGTGCAAGCCTAGGGACCGATGACCTCAATAGTTTGGTCCCTTAGGAATTCATACACATTTGAATATTTGAAACGTACGTATAGCGCTGCCACCAATCGGAACTTCATGAAACTATAGGGGCTTAAACGGAAACATTCCACGATGTCCCGTGACATATTCCACATTTCTTCAACGGAAACTGGCAGAGAGGAAAAATGTATTACATTGCTTATTGAAAGTTCCTATATTGCAGCAGTAAAGTGTACACAATAGCGATTACACATTTCGACATATTGCGATTGGATCTTAAAGATACATCGTAATGTGAAAAATATCGTCCGGCAGCAGACATATGTGACCGTCCACTGTCTTTAATCTCGGGCCGTTCAAAAAACGGAATAGCATAAGAAAGAAGGGGAAACTATGCATAATTCAATGTAATAAGTGCGTAATTCTTATTGGTTTGTTGTGCGTGTTCTAGGGACACGTCTGGGAAGAGTTCTGGTTCCAGCTTGAAGCCAGGGATCAAGATCCAGCAGTAATATTGATGCTCCACCGAAATCCGTATTTAATGAAAGCAGGTGGCTCGATGGACGTTTGCATTTCCGAGGTCTTACGGGCTCCTGCCTATTACTTTCCACAGCCCCGTCTGACAATAATCAATTATTGCCACGTCTTTGTCATTCAACGCCGCCAGTGATGGACATAAAATAATATCCTCTACTGGTGACATATTGGTCTCGAAAAAAATTCAGCATTTGTGTTGATTTTTACACTGCTTATTTTAGAGACTCAGATGAATATTTTTTTAAGGGATGACAAATTTCTATCACATTTTATCATCTTCAGATCTGTGTAGTTGTGCACGCAACGCGTATTTATACAGAAACTACGTTCTGACGTGTTACATAGTAATGATCTGTGGTAGTACTGCGTTTTGGAGTGTAGCCCTGAAAACATATTGTAATAAAACTAAAGGAAAGTACAGTGAACTCAGCGATAGAGAAATACTAAAATTAAACTAAACTAAACTCCTCCCGAACAGGTCTTGAAGGCCCAACGGCACCGACCGGCCGCCGTGTCGTCCTCAGACATTATGCGTCACTGGATGCAGGTATGGAGGGTCATGTGGTCAGCACACCGCTCTCCCGGCCGTATGTCAGTTTCCGAGACCGGAGCCGCTACTTTTCAATCAAGTAGCTTCTCAGTTTGCCTCACAAGGGCTGAGTGCATCCCGCTTGCCAACAGCGCCCGGCAGACCGGATGGTCACCCAACCAAGTGCCAGCCCAGCCCGACAGTGCTTATCTTCGGTGATCTGACAGGAACCGGTGTTACCACTACTGCAACACCGTTGGCCACAGAAATAAATGGTGATTCAAAAAGAATACCACAACTTTAAAAATGTGTATTTAATGAAAGAAACGTAATATAACCTTCTGTTATGCATCATTACAAAGAGTATTTAAAAGGTTTTTTTTCACTCAAAAACAAGTTCAGAGATGTTCAATATGGCCCCCTCCAGACACTCGAGCAATATCAACCCGATACTCCAACTCGTTCCACACTCTCTGTAGCATATCAGGCGTAACAGTTTGGATAGCTGCTGTTATTTCTCGTTTCAAATCATCAATGGTGGCTGGGAGAGGTGGCCGAAACACCATATCCTTAACATACCCCCATAAGAAAAAATCGCAGGGGGTAAGATCAGAGCTTCTTGGAGGCCAGTGATGAAGTGCTCTGTCACGGGCTGCCTGGCGGCCGATCCATCGCCTCGGGTAGTTGACGTTCAGGTAGTTACGGACAGATAAGTGGCGCTTCATCCTGCTGAAATATGAATTGTTGTGCTTCTTGTTCGAGCTGAGGGAACAGCCAATTCTCTAACATCTCCAGATACTGTAGTCCAGTTACAGTAGCACGTTCGAAGAAAAAGGGACCAAAAACTTTATTGGCTGAAATGGCACAGAAAATGTTCACCATAGGCGAGTCACGTTCATACTGAGTTGTTTCCCGCGGATTCTCAGTGCCCCATATACAGACATTGTGACGGTTGACTTTCCCATTGGTGTGGAAAGTTGCTTCATCACTAAACACAATCTTTGAAACTAAAGATTCATCTGTTTCCATTTGAGCAAGGATAAAATCACAGAAATCGATTCTTTTAATCTTATCAGCTGCAGACAGTGCTTGAACCAATTTCAGACGATAAGGTTTCATAACTAACCTTTTTCGTAGGACTCTCCATACAGTTGATTGTGGAATTTGCAGCTCTCTGCTAGCTCTGCGAGTCGATTTTCCTGGGCTGCGAACAAATGCTTGCTGGATGCGTGCTACATTTTCATCACTCGTTCTCGGCCGTCCAGAACTTTTCCCTTTGCACAAACACCCATCCTCCGTAAACTGTTTATACCAACGTTTAATACACCACCTATCAGGAGGTTTAGCACCATACTTCGTTCGAAATGCACGCTGAACAACTGTCGTCGATTCACTTCTGCCGTACTCAATAACACAAAAAGCTTTCTGTTGAGCGGTCGCCATCTTAACATCAACTGACGCTGACGCCTAGTCAACAGCGCCTCAAGCGAATAAATGTACAACTAAATGAAACTTTATAGCTCCCTTAATTCGCCGACAGATAGTGCTTAGCTCTGCCTTTTGTCGTTGCAGAGTTTTAAATTCCTAAAGTTGTGGTATTCTTTTTGAATCAGCCTGTTCTACGGCACAAATTAACAATCAAAGAGCTAGTATTAGTATTTAGGGCAACTGAAGATAAGAGACCAATTGATGTTTCAGGTCATGGGTAGTGCTGCCGTCATCAGAAAACACCAAGACGACCGCATAAAAGATAAACGTGGTGTTGTCAGGACAATGTGAAGTCGGATGCGGAATTTATAAAAATCAGCTATGAACTTCATCATTTGCTTCGCCTTGACATTATAAAGGGGCCGTGATACGCTCAATGTTTTTTGGGCAATACCAAGTATTGTGCAATAATAGTGGCCCTTTGAGAGCGATATTGACGGTTTGTGAAAAATATTCAAGGTGACCGCAGCGCGTTAAAAACATTCAGATCAGCTCAGTATATTACGCAATATATTGCGCCGTGTAAGAGTGGTATTGCACTATAAACGGCTGTTCCTGCCGACACCAAGAGAAATTCAGTTAGCCTTGAACGAATTTCCGTGTAGAAGTGGAAAAAGTAAATGACAACAGATCAGGCAGTGCACTGGAGAATGTTTATTAAAGCTCCATGCCGTACTTGGAGAAATGAAATTTCGGACTTCAGGAAACGCCAGATACTTCGTTTTCCACCGGAAACTGAAGACCATTGTGTCATGACAGTAAGTAGAAAAGTTCACTTTACATATGGAGTTTCCAGAACTGGCCAACAGGCCCGGGTCGGCTGGCCAGTGAGAATACATACTTTTTCCCTTGCAAAAGTAATCACACTACAGGCATAAGATCATGAAGCCCTTCAATCAGTAATCAATAAATATTTATTTGGTTTCCAAAAGTTGTTGCTGTAGAGAAGTACATAGAAAATACCACTTGTACGCGATAAAAAACACGTTCATTTTTGTAATTCCCAATTACTGGTTGTTGTGGTTTACGGATATATGTTGCAGTGAAAGAGCCTTCGCTCGATTGTAATGTTCACTGGAAGCTTCTCAGGCTTATTTCTTCCGATTTGCATAATCTGCACATGTGATTAGCAAGACAAGCAAATCAGTTGCAATACATAAGAGTTCTCTGCAATGGTAGAATTCTGGGCATAAATATTGCACAATAATGTTGTGTACTTCTTGCCACACACACTAGCACGACATATTGTACAATATTATTACGCAATACACCATGTATGGATCTTGTGATGGCCCATTAACGGCTGTGTCTCTGTAACCAGTAAAAGTTGGACGAACATCAAATGGAAAATTTTATTTACATACATGTATACACAAGGTTAAAAGTGGGGTGGGGTGCATTCGGAAAATAAAATAGGACTTTCCAAACTGAGCTTCCTAAGTACCTGGAACATAAACTTACAATCAGTGTTTATTACCAAGTTGGGCTAATGTCTGTGAGACATGGGCATTCAGTACGAGAATGACTGAAAAACTAAATGTTATCCAATGAGCATTGGAGAGAAGCGATTTGTGAATTACTAGTAGAGGCAGGAAAAAAAAAAAAAAAAAAAAACAAATGGGCCAGGGAACAGGCTGTCGTGGAAGAAGCAATTTTAAAAGCACTGGAAACGAAGTGTTGGCTGGAGCATGCAGTCATCCGAATAAGTGGTTAACAGGTCGCGAGAATCGGTTGCTGTGTTAAGACAAGAGAAGACTGCCCCCTTATTGAATGAGGCAAATCACAGTAATCCTCAAGCAGAAGCAACATGACCCAAATAACCAAAGAAAATAATACGTCTGAAAGTCTAGAGGAGACGATCGAATAGCATTCGATGCGAAATGAGGATCCTGGTAGCATTAGGTATCCCAATGTCTTATGTTACTGATTAACTTCATGACGCATGTGCGGCAGCAACTGCATAATGTAATGTTACTTTAAATCCGTCTTGATTGCAAATTTTTATTTTTGCAAATTTGCAAAAAAAATTTGCAATCAAGACGGATTTAAAGTAACATTATAAAATCACTGATTGCTGTTATCCCATAAGACATTATGTCTGTTTTTGCAAATGCATAATGTAACATATTAGCAATCAATATTAGTTAACGACTTGCACTGAAATCGGACAGTAAAATACTTTTCATGTTTTACCAAATCAAAGAAGAAACAAAACATTCTTTCTGTTACAGTCCCACCCATGTTGTCGATACCAAATCAACTAGAGGGAGCGTACATCGGACAGGATGTGACGCTGGAGTGCCATACAGAAGCCTATCCGACGTCCATCAACTACTGGACGACGGAGAAGGGTGATATGATCGTCTCCGGTAAGTTTTATTCTGCTGTTCAGAATATTGATCGTTTATATAACTTAAAGAATCGGTCTGCCCTGCATTCGTCAAGTTCTCTACATAACCTGTATTCCTATGAATTTAAATTCTCTTGAAACCCACATTAATGAAGCAAATTTCTGAAAATAATTTTTTAAGAAAAAATTATGAAACGTTCTCAATGAGCTGCAGAACGTTGTGTTGCAGAGGGCGTAAAAAATTTTAGATCATTGAAACGATGTATAAAAACTGCGGGTATTAGATTAGATGTCTACAAATATAGATAAACAAACACATCGAGAATGTTCACTATATAATCCGACACAATATGTATGTGGAACAATATTTGTAAGCAAAAAATTGTAGTTACGACTCACTGAAACACTTTCGGGACGGAAAGAAATTTTTGGATGATGTGCCATATGCTGGTTGACTGTCAACGGGAATAACAACTAGCAAGAGCAAGCAGGAAAAGACTGTACAGGCTCAAATTAGTATCGAACACTTAAGTTACAAATTTTGATATTCTGACTGCTTGAAGAGCAGAAGATATAGTTAATGATAACTGCTGGAGATACTGATCCATGCAATCGGCGTCTGTACAAATATTAATTTGAAGCAATAATACACGATTGGCGTAGTTGGATAGACACCCTCCACTGTCTCATTCTACAGGGTGGTCCAAAAGTCCGGGAAAACCCTCATAAAATTCAAATGGAGTAGCAAACAAAGAAACAGGGTCCCTACACGCGAGGAACGCGAAGGGGGAAACTTCATAGGCTATGCCACCAACATGGCGGCCATCTTGAAAGCCGCCATCTTGGATTCAACTCCAAAATTTCAAATGGGAATGTCGTCATGTGACATATCAAACAGATAGAGAATTTCACCAGGAAAACAATGCCGTTGTTATTTTAGACATAGCTTTATTCATTCTCGGGTTATAGCCAGTTACATATGGCAGCGGTGGGACGCCCGGCAGCGTGTGTGTTATGTGCCGAAAAGACATTACGCCGATGTTACACAGTTCCAAGAGACCACCAACAGTCATAGGAATGGCTCGATATCTTTCCAAAAGGTTGGATTGTTAATGTTATCCTCCGAACTCAGTCCTGATGAACTTTGACCAACACGTCTGGCTGAATTTGACCACAGGCATCAACAATGCCCTGCATTAGATAATGCAAATCCCGTATTTTTACAGAATAAACCAGTGCTTTGACGTGACCCCAAAGATAAAAATCCAAAGGAGTCAAATCTGGTAAACGTTTTGGCCACTCCACAGCACCCCTACGACCAATCCACTTTTGAGGGAACTGCACATCCAGGTATGCTTGCACATTGTGCCCATAATGTGGTGGGGCTCCATCATGCTGGAAGAATTCCGGAAATGTCCCGTCCTCCGTTAACAACGAGGGAAACACTTCTTCATGCAATAACCTCAGGTAACCGCTGTCTGTTAACGTACCATCAATAAGAAAAACAGGTCCAACGACTTTGGTACCCCACACACCACACCAGACCATCACATTTGTGAGTCGACTGTTTTGGAAGCATCAATCCGGTGCGGATTTGTGTCGGACCATTATCTGTGATTCTGACTGTTCACTTCACCATTGATAAAGAAATTGGCTTCATCACTGAACAGCACTTGATAGGGGAAACGTGGGTTTATCTACAGCTGCTGTGTCACCCATTCTGCCAACTATACCCGACGATCTGGGTCATCCTCGTTTAGGTGTTGGAGCAGCTGAAGTTTGTACGGGTGCCATTTGTGCTGCGATAAAATTCGCAGTATAGAGGTACGGCTAACCACACATTCTTGTGACAGGCGACGAGTACTCCGTTGTGGACTCTTGCTAAATGGTGCCAACAAGCTCACTGTTGTTGCTTCATCGGTGGCGGTTTTGGTCTTCCAGCCTTAGGTTTATATGCGACAGAACTTGTTGCTCGGAATTTGGCCAAAAACTTGGCAACTGCGCTGTGAGTGATGGGCTGTCTGGTTGTGTGACGACTGTTGAAATCCTCAGCAACGACCCGTGTGCTCCTTTCTCTTGATATCAAGATGTTTTCAATGCGTTCTTCATGTCTTACGGGCATTTTGTAACCTGTAAATAAGGAAATAATGATTAAAACGGTAACACGAGTAAATGACACCTAACAGTTACTCACATGTAACATATAAGGCATGGGATAGTCACTTTGCACCGTTTCAGACACCATTTTATGACTTCTCAGTACGTAATACTCACGCTGCCGAGCGTCCCACTGCTGCCGCAAGTAATTGGCTACAACCCGAGTACGAATTAAGCTATGTTTAAAATAACAACGGCATTGTTTTTCCGATGAAATTTTCTATCTGTTTGATATGTCACATGACCACATTCCCATTTGAAATTTTAGAGTTGAATCCAAGATGGCGGCTTTCAATATGGCCGCCATGTTGGTGGCATAGCCTGTAAAGTTTCCCCCTTCCCGTTTCTCGTGTGTAGGGACTCTGTTTCCTTGTTTGCTACTCCATCTGGATTTTATCAGGGTGTTTCCGGACTTTTGGACCACCCTGTATACCTGCCTCAGAAAAGGAACACATGAGGTCATTGTATGATTGCATATATGGAATCCAAGAGTTTTCTGCTTTGTAAATGTGAATTAAGTTTATTGTGGGCAATTGATTTTCGTTTGAAGGGGAATACAAGTATATTTTTGACTTCTATTTTCTTTGCAGTTTGGTACCAACTATGAGATTTCCCAAGCGCACCTTGGACATAACTTTGAATGAAGATGACATTTACAACAGCATTGAATTTTATCTATAGGTCTTATTTCCTTATAATTAACAGGAAGTAATGGAAGTATCCTTTCTTGCTGTGGTGATTCGTCTCCCTTGGCCAATTATTCAGTGTATCGGATGTAAGCACACGTATATCTAGGAGCTGTGTTGGATTACGGCTGAGCTTTGCATTCTACATGTGTTGTCGTTAGTTCAAGCAGCTGAGGAGTTGAGACACGATGGTTTTAACTCAAGCTACACGTTATTTATGTAGGTAGAAACGACGAAGTACAAGTCTTTTCTATAGTCTGTAAGCTGTATACAAGAACCTTGTACTAATTTATTTGTGAAGTTTTCAAGAAACTTTTACAGTGAAAATCAATACGTAATCTAGTCTGTGAATCATAACACTATATCTACTGCGTCCATTTTGCCTGTCAAATCACATAGCACGACCTGTGTTAGGAGTGACATTTCATTGAAAATAAGGTCGTATTTTGAAACCTATTTTGTTAACCATCTATTTGTCCTCGATTATTATACTAGTATTAAACGCAGATACTTGTCCCACAACGTTAAGGCTTTTTTTAAGATTACGCATTTGTTAGTGCCAGGAATAAACAAGAATGTATGCGTCCTGGCTGAAACACTTCCAGTCCTGAGTTCATGTCTCTCATTTGACCGAAGGGGAATGGTAACCTGTTTTAGATGCAGCAAGGAAGTAGCTGTTCTATCTCAACAAGTATGAAGGCTGTTCGGAAAGTAAAGCGTGATAGGTCCCGAAATGGCAACGACAGTGAAAATGCGATGGAGCTCTGCGCAGATATGTTGGGCGGAGCCTTTAGTATACACGTCAATTGCGTCACGTTGCCCGTTTCAGATCCGAGTACACAGTGGGTGACCGTTGAGAGGGGTCGACTGTTTCACATATCCCCACGCAACACACGTGTCATGTCTTCACGACAATTGTTGTCTTCACACTACAGGGCAATGAGGACGCTACTGCAGCGGTTTAAATGGGAAGTGTTTGATCACGCATCATACATCCCGAACTTGGCTCCCTCTGATGTTCATCCCTACTGACGTGAACCGTTGGCTATGAAGACAACATTTTGGCAAAGACGACGAACACGAGCCCAGCGAAAAGAACTTGCGGAAAGCATAGGTGGCTGCATTCTATGACGAGGGTATTGGGAAATTGGTACAACGCTACAACAAATGGCTCTGATCACTATGGGACTCAACTGCTGAGGTTATTAGTCCCCTAGAACTTAGAACTAGTTAAACCTAACTAACCTAAGGACATCACAAACATCCATGCCCGAGGCAGGATTCGAACCTGCGACCGTAGCGGTCTTGCGGTTCCAGACTGCAGCGCCTTTAACCGCACGGCCACTTCGGCCGGCGCTACAACAAATGTCTAAGTCCGAACGGAGACTATGTAGAGAACTAACTGGAAGGTTTAACAAACTATAGCAAATAAAACGTTTTTGATTTTCACTCTGGTTTCCATTTTTCGGCCGATAGGACCACACATTCCAAAAAGCTCCGTAATTCGGCTAGGCGCAGTGTGGAAAGCTTAAAAGAGGAGCACTGACGAATGTGGCGACAATACGGACCGTAAACGGGGAAATCCACTTACATAGCAGCTTTGACAAAGGTTGCATAGTTACACACCTGTAAATGAGAATGTCTGAAAAGGCGAAACTGGTCGGTTGTTCCAGTACTATTGTCTTGAACATCTGGGGAAAGTGGTTTAATGAAGGACAGCGAAACCACGAGTAGGCAACAAGTTGGTGGACGTTCACGCATCATCACAGCAAGTGGGATTCGGAAGTTTGCCCGCTCTGTAAAGCTGGATAGGCAGCGGCCTGTGGCAAATTTGATGGGGGAGTACAGTTGTCTGTGTAGGCCCAGGAGCTTCAGAGCACACCGTTAGACGTTGGTTGTCGAAATTGGGGCTCTTCAGCAGATGGGGTTCTTCAGCAGGCGACACTTACGTGTTCCCATACCGACCCAAGGGCGTGTAAATTACGATTGCTGTGCGCACGACGTAACCGAGGTTGGGCCGTGGATCGGTGGAAGCGGCTGCTTAAGACAATCACGGCGTCACGGACGCAGATCGATTGGGGGCAGTATTATACTATTGGGGACCTGGCATTCCATGGAACCTGTGGCTGTAGCTGCGAAACTTTCTTTCTTTGGGTCACCAGTCTGCTGACTGCTATTATGTGGCCTGCCACGAATTCCTGTCGTACCCCATCCTCTTCACTTCAGGGTATTCCTTCCCGCTCCGATTCTGCGCAAAACCTCCTCATTTATTACCTTATCAGTCCGTCTAATTTTCAACATTCGCCTGTAGCGACACACCTCAACTGTTTCGATTCTCTTCTGTTCCAGTTCCCTACTGTCCATGTTTCACTACCAAACAATACTGTTCTCCAAACGCACATTCTCAGAAATTTCTTCCTCAAATTAAGGCCTATGCTTAATATTAGAAGACTTCTCTTGGCCTGGAACACCATTTTTGCCAGTTCTGGTCGGCTTTTCATGTCCTCCTTGCTCCGTCCGTCAGTGGTTATACTGCTGACAGGTAGCAGAATTTCATAACTTCATCTACCTCGTGACCATCTATCTTGATGATAAGTTGCTTGCTGTTCTCATTTCTGCTACTTCTCAATACTTTCGTCTTTCATCGATTTACTCTCATTACATATTCTGTACTCATTAGACTGCCGGACCTTGTGGCCGAGCGGTTCTAGGCGCTTCAGTCCGGAACCGTGCTGCTGCTATGGTCGCAGGTTTGAATCCTGCCTCGGGCATGGATGTGTGTGATGTCCTTAGGTTAGTTAGGTTTAAGTAGTTCTACGTCTAGGGGACTGGTGACCTCAGCTGTCAAGTCGCATAGTGCTTAGAGCCATTTGAACCATTTTTTGATCTCATTAGACTGATCATTCCATTCAGGACATCATGTAGTTCTTCTTCACTTTCACGCAGGATTTCATAATCAGCGAATCGTATCATTGATATCGCATCATCTTGAATTTTTATTCCGTTCCCGAACCTTGCTTTTATTTCCATCATTGCTTCTTCGATGCACACCCTTTTTAAACCGAGAGCTTCCTTCTTGGTCGTAGACCATTATTATTGCCTCTTGGCTCTTGTAAATTCTTTATGAGACGTGGTATTTACTGGTATTAAGGGAAACTTGGAAGGGAGGACCCACTAATGTAGCTTCCTTTTCACCCAAATTCTTTATTTAACAATATGTAATCATCAATTAGTTTTCTTTACAACTTAACAAATTTGTGAAATGGATAAGCTTTTACAAGAGAAATCAAAACAAGAACAACATAACAATAATTAGAAGGGTCCAAACCTGCGGCCCTTCCGTTATCGGGTGAAACATTTTCGCTTATTAAATGCCATTCTGCAACACATGAAAACATATGAGTAATATTGATAACAAGAGTGTTTCAATTACGCAAACAGATGACATACTTTTTTTAAAATTTGGGAACTGTATGTTGAAAGCTTCGGGGTTAAATGCGCACCTCTGCTTAAAGGTGAAACAAATTAAGAAACAATTATGACAATGATAAGGCTTGCTTCAAAGCGAGCAAACTTTTCCTTTCAATCAGCAACCAAGGTGCGACTGGATACCAACCCGTCCCTTCTGACAATATTATTATCACTACATCCCTGGTGACAGTTGGCTGTTAATATGTCAAAAGTTAAATTGTTTCTTAGCTATGATGGCCGCTCTAACGGAACGTCTTAAAACATTATGTGTTTGCACTGATTACAAGGAAACTCACTCGGCGGAACCACAAGATCCAGTTAAAAATACACCAATAATGACCCGGTCTTTCAAAGGTAGGAATGCACAGCGTAGTATAACAGGTAGTTCGGATTATCTCAAATATAATTACATTCGAGGAATTGAACCGGTTAACATCTAAATCTATCCACAAGGCACCTGTTTGTTTAACGCCTACCTGTGCCTTGATACAATTCCGAGCAAGAGCTGATTCATTAAAACATTAATGCTCGGGTATAAACTAGAAAGGAAGGGCAATATAATATCGGAACAAATTTTCAAGCGACAACTAGTTTCCAGCACAATACTGTGGTCTATATTTACGACCAAATAGCCGACCGAGAAAAGCTCTGATGGTCGGAAAAAAAAATTGTGGTTCAAATGGTACAAATGGCTCTAAGTACCATGGGACTTAATAGCTTAGGTCATCAGTCCCCTAAAAATAGAACTACTTTAACTTAACTAACCTAAGGATATCACACACATCCATGCCCGAGGCAGGATTCGAACCTGCGACCGTAGCAGCCGCGTGGTTCCGGACTGAAGCGCCTAGAACCGCTCGGTCACCACGGCCGGCTCGGGTAAAAACCAGAAAATAGACAATGACACCAACTACCAGGAGGATTACGGAATGTTACTCCCCTTTATCAGCAAGCAGCTCCATGGATCCACGGTACGTCCCAGCAGTTACTGAGAGGTGCCGATGAAAGCCAGGAAGAAGAGGGCAGCCAGGCCACGAGCGGTCGTCCAACACCTATGTTGCCAACAAACCGAAGGGATGTCGGCCTGCTGTTTGTAGTCGACGCTGACCTCGGTGAAGTACTCTGGTATCTTTACTCGGCGCAGGCCCTCCTTGTGAAGCTCCTGGCTTCGGCCGCTCGGACCTCGTCACCGCCTCTTGTCGCGACACTGCCGCCAATCTCTAAACTTGGTGCCTCCTCTTTCTCGGGCCAGCGAACTCGTATATACATCGGCAAGCAAAGAGCTTCTGAGGACACAAACCACAGATACCAATTGTTCCTCATGGATATTCGCAACGGGACCGCAAGAGGGATAGTCGACACAGCCCTTGAGTTAGTGGCGCCGGACAGAACAGTCTACTAACTTAATGGCGCCACAGCTCATTGTATATTACTTATCCCGCCCTATACCTTACTCGTATCTTTCTCAGAATTTCGATCATCTTGCACCAATTTACATTGTCATAAGCTTTTTCCAGCTCGACAAATCCTATAAACGTGTCTTGATTTTTCTTTAGCCTTGCTTCCATTATCATCTGCAATATCAGAATTACATGTCCGGGGCCATTATCTTTTCTAAAGGCAAGCCGATCGTCGTCTGGCACATCCTCAATTTTCTTTTCTATTCTTCTGTACATTACTCCTGTCAGCAGCTTGAATGCATGAGCTGTTAAGCTGATTGAGCGATAATTATTTTCGGAATTGTGTGGATGATATCTTTCCGAAAGTTGGATGGTATGTAACCAGACTCATACATTCTACAGATCAACGTGAATATTCGTTTTGTTGCCACTTCTCCCAATGCGACTCCTGTTCCTCATAGAGATCTTCAATGTACTCTTTCCACACATCCGCTGTCTCCTCTGCATTTTACATTGGAGAACCAGTTGCATTCTTCATGTTACCACCCTTGCTTTTAATGTCACTGTCGGTTGTTTTGACCTTCCAGTATGCTCAGTCGGTCCTTCTGACGATCACTTCTTTTCCGATTTCTTCATTTTTTCATGCAGCCATTTTGTCTTAGCTTCCTTGTGCGTCCTATTTATTTCATTCCTCAGCGACTTGTATTTCTGTATTTATGAATTTCCCTGAACATTTTTCCTTCTTTCATCGGCCATCTGAAGTATTTCTTCATTACCCACGGTTTCTTCGTTGTTACCTTCCTTTTAACTGTGTTTTTCTTTCTAACTTCTTTGATCGATCTTTTTTAGAGAGGTCCGTTCCTCTTCCACTGTACTGCATACTAAGCTATTCCGTATTCCTGTATCTATAGCCTTACAGATCTTCAAACTTGTCTCGTCATCCCTTAGTACCTCTGTGTCCCACTTCTTTGCGTACTGATTCTTCCTGAGTACTCTCTTGAACTTCAGCCTACTCTTCATCTCTACCACATTGTGATCTGAGTCTGTATCTGCTCTGACTGTGGCCCACGTGGACTGCGTGAACATTATTGAGGACCACCTGCAACCATTCATGCTTGATGTCTTCCCGACAGCGATGGCATTTTTCATCAGGATGACGGTGTCATAAGACAAGAACGTGCTGCAATGGCTTGAGACGCATGACAGCGATCTCATGTTACGTCTTGGCCACCAAATCCGACAGATCTGGACCCGATAGAAGACATCCGTGACGCTACAGAGCGCCAACCCCGCAGTCACTAACCAGCCGGCCGTTATTTACAGGAATTGGGTGACCTAACGCAATTTGATCTCATATATCTCTTTGAACTTTTAAAAGGGTTGTTGAATCAGTGCCATGCAGAATCGCTGCTGCATTGTGTATTTTCTCATTAGTTTCTGTTCTTTCCAAAGAATAGATGTTTTACAGTAACGAAGTAATAAAGGAACCGCTCCTCGTCCTCGGTTTTTTGTTGCTGTTTTATCTCATTATGATGTTATGGCAATTATCTTGTACTTTATACTCTTGCACTGTCACTTCTAAACCTTGGCTCGATACGTCTTTTTTCTCCCATTCGTTCGCCTAAACTATTGCTTTTCCGCTCTAGATTGTTTTTCCCAAACACATTCAACACTCGCGCTTTTCAAAAGAACCAGATGAATTAATCTTTTTTTTCACATTTCATACCCTCTTTCTTGTAACTAGTGATTCAAAGAATTCGCCTTGACTTCACAGTAGTTTTTCTCTCCTGTGCCCTCAATATTCGATTACTTAACACATTCGAAATCGATTACGCAAGACTACACATGATATCAGGTTCATGGAGAGTACGAGATGCTTTCCTCATCTGCCATGATTCCTTGAGTACTCTGCTTGGCACCTAGTTGACATACCCATCACAAAGAAGTCCACCCGGCGTAAGACACATTGTTTCGCATGTGGAACCTGCGGACGATGGTATTACACAGCTAGTTTAATGGCGTATAGTATCTTGGGTAATGAACTAACGGCTATATCAGCCACGGGAATCTGTGCAGTGCTGACAGCGGAAAAAAGTACTACCTCCATTTACATTATGTAGCCTCTGTTTTGAAGAGCAGGCTCGTGGACCTTAGGGAGAAAGATAGGTTGTAATGAGATGAGGGAGAGACTTGTGAGGAAAATTACCCGGTAATGTCATTACCAGCTCCAGCCACTGATACCTTGATAACTTGTCTGTGGTCAGTAAATTTTGACATGTGGCTTCCTGTTCTGATTTGAGGACCAGTCATGCCTGTAACCTATTACCCTGCGCTCTCCGCATTGTAAGTGAGTGTACCGAGATGTATATGAGAGCAGTCCACAGAGTGACTTGGGACCTTCACTATATGGGAAATGTCGGCATATCATCCTTATTTTCTCACTAAGTGCTGGGAAGAAACATGAAGTTCTATTATGAACCCCGTTTAACAAACAGTTTGCCCTTTTTGTGCAGTTTTATGCAATTTTAGCGGATTCACTTTTTGTTGCGCTATTTGATTGATTTGAATAATCTAGTTGTACCTTAACTAAGTTCAGGAGCTAATGATCAAACAATCCAACATATCTAAAAGCTAACGAATAAATTTACAGATATGTTTTAGATTTGTTTTCGGGAGCTGTAGGTTTGACATCGCCAGATGGCCAACCGGATTCAATATTTCTGTGGTTTCGTAAATCCCTCATGACGCATTCAGAGATTGTCCGTACGAGCAGGTCACGCCCGTCTACCTTTTCATCTTGTTAATGAATTTATTTAACTAAAGAAATGAACAGAGAATCTGTGACAATAATGATAGTCTATATTGTTATAGATGGCTGTGTGGTGACGACCAAATTATTAGTAGAAACATATTTCTTTCCACTCATTGCATATCCTTTCAGTGACACAAATCCCTTACCTACATTATTCTATTCAATGCTTTTTTCATTTCGACGAATACTAGGCTAACAGTCTTGACATTCTCAAAATGTGTTACAGAAACAATTTTTAACAGTCCTATACTTACATTCTCTTGGCTTATTTTATCAAGCGCAACAGTAATTTATGCTGTTCTAAACTTTTGTACATGGCTCGAGTACCAAACCTAGCATGAGATCTTCGTGAAGAAATAATAAGCAGCCCATCAGTTACAAAATGTAAGGTTTATTTAAACCTTTTGACCATGGTTTTAACTTCAATAAAAATTCGTCATCAGAAGGATATTAGTGACTACTGAGATACATATTGTAGAGGAGATACGTCAGAAATAGCCGAAAGGAACCAGTAAAACATAAAATTTAGCCTCTATAACATAAAAACATGCCCGACATGGTGATCGTCATTGAGTAATACTACATCACTGTACATCTCTTACTTGATGTGCACGATCTGAACATTTATGAAGAAAGTGAAACATTATACTTTGGTGACGCCTTTCGGCTATTTTTAACGTATCTCCACTACAGCATGTAACACATTTTTATAAAAATTGAAAACGTGGTTAAGGGATTTAAATAAAACACCAATTTCGCAGTTGTTTGCCTGATTATTATTTCTTCACAAAGATTACGTTCCTATTTTCACTTCAAAAGAAGATTATGCATTCATATGGGACTGTATTTGTAGATATTTTTAACAAATTTGTTCCTTGGAAATGGCACCGTCAGAGTTCCAGACAAATAATGAGTCATTGGTTCAAACGGTTCAAATGGCTCTGAGCACTATGGGACTCAACTTATATGGTCATCAGTCCCCTAGAACTTAGAGCTATTTAAACCTAACTAACCTAAGGACATCACACACACCCATGCCCGAGGCAGGATTCGAACCTGCGACCGTAGCGGTTTCGCGGCTCCAGACTGTAGTGCCTAGAACCGCACGGCCACTCCGGCCGGCAATGAGTCATTCCTTCCTCGTCATGTCTTATCATTTTTATCTTATTCTCATATTCACTCATTACCCCTTTTTTCTTTGAATTGTTTCCATAGTGAGACTTAGAATAGACACTGCATAAAATGAACTCAGTTGTTTCCAAACCAAGTAATAACGAGTGGCTCTTGTTGACTTGCAGCGAAAGTTCTAAAGTAGTTAAATAAACTCAACCAAAGGTAATGATTTCAGACATACAGATTGTAAAAAGATGGGAACAAAAGCGAGTCTAAGTACCTGCTTACTTACGACATTATAAACAGATCTTAATCTTACAAAATATTTTAATGAAATATACATACAATGAAAAGTTGTTTATTTTCATACATGTAAGTGTATAATTGTGTCTGTCTGTTTGTGTGTGTGTGTGTGACATGACACATTAACGTCCCTGATGGGTTTTGTGGTTACTTACAGGGTCCGGTAAGTCCACATCTCATGGTAAGTTCTAACAATCTGCTCCATTACGGACGCACTGACTGAGAAATAAGGATTAATATGTGACACAGTGTACAGATAAATTCCTTGGTTTGTATGTTGTAATTTGAGCATGCATAAGTGTTTAGCAGTAATATTGTTTTAATGGAAAAAGCAAATCAGTGACCGATATTTCATGTAGCAGTTTATATTAAACTGATTGTGAGATAGAAGCATGACGATAAAGAAGTGAAGTACTGTCGTTGATAATTACGAAACAACCCACAGAAAAGAAGTATTTCTATTTATCAGTAGGCTTAATGATAATACGATCTAAAATGCCGCTACTACAAAGTGATCTCACTGTAACTAATCTAAAATACTCATGCTGAATAATGAACGCATTGTAAATAGGCGTTTAAATATAACTGTGTAGCGCTTTTGACAAGCTAAATCCTGACGGGAAAATGAAAATAGTTCTAATTTCACATCGACATCGAATTGTACGATAAGAACAAAGAACTCGGTTGGATAAAACTGCAGAAGGAACTTGGTATTGTGTATTCAAAGACTAAATGCAGGATTTGCGTGAAGTAATTGAGGGAAACATCGTAAACACTTCATTCACGCCAGATGCCAATCAAGAAATTGTTGATTCTAAAGTCAGAGACAGGACGATAACTGAAATGTGGACATTAGGATTAGAAGGCTGTCCTGGATTTTATAACTCGTTAGTTATAGTCATATGAATCCACGTTACCACACCATATTATGAAAGAATTTTCAAAACATATTTGAGCCACAATACAGATTAGAAATTCTATGACTGAAGATTACTTAGAGTGTTTAGATCATTGAAACATAAGACTGAAAATACTGAACAGAAAGTTTTTAAATGCTTTTGCATTCGCTGAGACTTTTAATATCTCCATTCCTAGCGTCTATCGTAAGGCTGAGTTTCTGACGTGACGGCTCTGAATGTTAGCTCAACAGGACAGGCGTCAGGGACTCTTTGACTCATTCGGGTGACTTAGCATTTCGAGGCCTTTTCAGTTACTTGAAGTTTTCATGTGAGTGGTATCGTGGACAGTACGTCACTACGTGTAAGGCATTGAACAACTATTGAATCAATAGCATTGGAATTTTTTTAACGTCATAGATTACAACTTTCAGAATCCTGATAGTCTTTTACAGAAATTATAACCTATACAAATAGTTGAGGATATACTCATATAGTGAATTAGTATTATTTCATAGGCTGTCAGTCGATGGTCGTTTGTCTATGTATTACTTTATCCTTATCTTAAGGAAGCCATGGTACGATGAGAAAATTGCGATGCCTCCTTGTCAATTTACAGTAGCTTAGCGTATTTTTCCGTTCAAGAGTCTAATAGAATTATATTTATTGTCAGCTGCCGTGATGTATTGGTGCAGATGGCTATAAGCACTATGAGACTTAACATGTGAGGTCATCAATCCCCTAGACTTAGAACTACTTAAACCTAACTAACCTAAGGAGATCACACACATCCATGCCCGAGGCAGCATTCCAATCTGCGACCATAACAGCAGCGCGGTTCCGGACTTAAGGGCCTAGAACTTCAAATGGCTCTGAGCACTATGGGACTTAACATCTGAGGTCATCAGTCCCCTAGAACTTAGAACTACTTAAACCTAACTAACCTAAGGACATCACACACATCCATGCCCGAGGCAGGATTCGAACCTGCGACCGTAGCGGTCGCGCGGTTCCAGACTGACGCGCCTAGAACCGCTCGGCCACACGGGCCTAGAACTGCCGTGGTGTATTACTATCTGTTAGAAGCTAATATGTTCTTACAGTTTTTTTCAGTATAACATGTGCACATTATGTAATATTGTCTTGCCTGCCATATACAAACAGCAAATCCCAATAAACGAAAGATAAAATGTAATCGGCTTTGAACGCTCACCTATAGAAAACGTATTTTGCCGATATCATCCTAATGCAAGTCAAAAGCAAACCCTTTTGTGCTCTAACAGTTATCCTGACAGTGATGTACTCTAAGTGAGCAAAAGTGTCTGGACAAAACTATGTAAGGTTGACCAGTAGATGTCAGAAGAGGCGTTCCCGCCAGGACTAAAGCAGACGCGGAATATTGCGAAATAGTAACAGCAGATTGAGTAACATATCCATCAACTCTTCTAAAGCTTCTCAGGCTGACTGCTCGTATTGTGATTATGAAGTAGAAACGCGTGGGAACAACCTAAGATAAACCAAGACCAGCACACCTCAGGGTTGACTGTGAAAATGCACTAAATCAGTGGAAGGAATGAATCGCGAATTCCAAGGTGTCAGCATTAATCCAGCTAGCACAATGGTTCTCCGTAGGGTGTTAAGAATGGAGCAGAATGGTCACGCAGCTTCTCGTAAACCACACATTTATGTAGCCAGTGATAATGGACGCTTGAGGTGGCGTAAAGAGTGACGCCATTGGACAGTAGATGACTGTGTATGAGTCAGTTCATTTATCGCGACATACCCTGTGGCAACCGATGGAATGGTTTGGGTTTAGCGAAAGCCTGGAGAACGTTAGTTGTCTACGTATGTAGGGCCAACAGTTAAGTACGGAGGAGATTGTGTTACGGTATGGAACGTAATTCTTGGTTAGGCGGTGGTCTCTTTACTGCGCTTACGAAAATCCTGAATGCGGAAGGATATGAAAACATTTTACAGAATTATTTATTGCATAAAGTGGAGGAAATGTTCGGAAACGATGACTGTTTGCATCAGCGAGTGCAAACTGTCACGAAGCAGAATCTGTGAGGCAATGCTTTGTCGACAATAACAGTCCTGAAACGGTAATTTGTGAGAACATTTCTCTTGGAGAAAAGCGATTTTTTTATTACTTACAATGAACATGAACATCGCTGATATAATTCGGTGTGCAGTCGGCGGAGCATCGCGTATTTAAACAACAACTGCGTTGTTCTCCTTAGCAGTTAGCGCTCGTAGAGTCCAAGTTCCTGCACCGTTCACAGCCACTGACTACCATCATGAGTATAATTTCTTCCTTTGTCATTTGTTATGTATGATGTATTTTATATATTACTACAGGCCTCTAATTCTATTTTAGGTATGTATTTCAGCGTGAGGTCTGAAGGTGACTAAAAAAGACCGAAACCTGCAACCTCGTAAAAAAAAGAAGTTTCTTGCGGTTGTGACTATTCATATCAGTTTGAGCAGTTCTCGGGTATCCGACCGAGTAGCGTCGTAATTTCTCCACAATATTTCGGCAGACGTACACGATGCAATATTCTGGTGGTTCCTGACGAATGCTGTGCTGTTCCTCTCGGAGCCCTATACATACTAGCCGTTACCCCCTCCACCGTTGCTCTCCTGGTGTCTTTGGTGCGGCCGCCGCGGCGGCTGCTGGAGGTGGTGGGGGAAGCGGCGCCTGGGCCTGAACTGGGGTCGGCAGTCTCCCTGCTGCAGCCGTCGGGGGCAGTCCTCGATCTCTGGGACCGTATCTTTCTCTCCAGGCTGAGTGCAGGGTTCAAGCCTGACTAAGTTTGAAGCCGCTGTCTTTATTAATTAGATCGTCCTGTATTCGGATTTCGATGGCCTCTTTAGTAACGCAGGCCCAGAAGTAGGAGGATTGGCAGAGTATTTTTGTTTTTTCATAGTCCATAGTATGGCCACTCTTTATACAATGGTCAGCCACGACTGATTTAGTGGCCTGGAGTAATTCGGTATGGCACTTGTGTTCGCGGCACCTCTCTTCTACACTGCAGACTGTCTCCCCAGTGTATGCTTTTCCGCACTGACAGGGAATTTGATAAACGCCTGGTTTTCGTAGGCCTAGGTCATCTTTCACTGAACCCAGTAGAGTCAAGGTTTTTGCAGGGGGTCAGAATACACATTTCACATTGTGTTTCCCCAGGATTCTAACGATTTTTCTTGAGGTGTTTCCGACAAACGGAATGCACGACAATGACTTGCGTTCTTCTGTTTCTTCTTGTTGTTCTCTTGGCAGAGTCAGTCTGAGTGCATGTCTTAGTTGCTTCTGGTTGTACCCATTTCTCCGAAATGTTGTCTCGAGGTGCTGCAGTTCTGCTGGAAGACTCTCCTGATCGCAGACCGATCGTGCCCTGTGAAAAAATGTGCGCAAAACGCCTTCACGCTGGGAGTTGTGGTGGCAACTGAAGGCATTTAGGTACAAATCGGTGTGTGTAGGTTTTCTGTATATACTGTGTCCTAGCTTGCTGTCAAGTTTCCGTTTCACCAGGACGTCATGAAACGGTAGGGCACCATTCTGCTCCACCTCCATCGTGAACTGTATGTTGGGGTGAAGCGAGTTGAGATGTTCGAGAAATTCATTTAAGCTGTCCCGTCTATGTGGCCAAACAACGAACGTGTCATCCAAGTAGCGTAAGAAACAAGTTGGTTTTTGTTTGGCTTGTTCTAGTGCCTTCTCCTCGAAATTCTCCATAAACAAGTTGGCTACAACCGGTGAAAGCGGGCATCCCATGGCGACGCCATCTGTCTGTTCATAATAATTTCCGTCGAACAGGGAATATGTTCAGGTGAGCACGAACTCGAAGAGCCTTGTTAAGTTGTTGTCGAATTTCTTGCTTATCAGATCGATGGACTCTTTCAGTGGTACCCTAGTGAAGAGGGACACTACGTCGAAGCTCACTAACAAGTAGCTATCCTAGAGCCGAAGTTCTTGTATACGTTGCACAAAGTGGATGTAACTGCGGATGTGGTGTTCGCATTTTCCCAAAAATGGATTAAGGAGACCCGTCAGGTGTTGGGCCAGTTCGTAGGTTGCTGCTCCTATGTTGCTGACTATTGGACGCATAGGTGACCCATCCTTGTGGACCTTTGGTTGCCCATACAGTCGTGACGCAGCAGCTGCTCGTGATCGAAGTTTCTTGACAGTTTTTACATCAAAGGTACTGCGAAGAAGTTCAACGTTTCTTCTTTGGAGGCGACTTGTCGGGTCTCCTTCTATCCTTCTGTGCGCTGCGTCATCGAGAAGTTCGTACATTTTTCTCCCATATTCTGAGTGCAGGAGCAGTACTGTAGCATTGCCTATGGACTATGAAAAAACAAAAATACTCTGTCAGTCCTCCTACTTTTGGGACTGCGTTACCAAAGAGGCCATCGAAATCCGACTACAGGACGATCTAATTAATAAAGATAGCAGCTTTCAACTTCGTCAGGCTTGGAAGCCTGCACTCAGCCTGGAGAGAAAAATACGGTCCCAGAGATCGAGGACCGTTCCTGACGGCGGCAGCAGGGAGACTGCTGACCCCAGTTGAAATCCAGGTGCCGCTTCCCCCACCACCTCCAGTAGCCGCCGCGCCGGCCGCAACAAAGACACCAGGATAGGAACGGTGGAGGGGGTAACGGTTAGTATATATAGTGCGCCGAGAGAAACAGCACAGCAGAGTCAAGTTCAACGGAGCCTACACCACGCTGATATCGGTATACAACAGCCCTGTAGGCATCTCAACACGCGATATCAGCACATTACTCAACATTTCACCGCGAGTAATAGTCGCTGGAGATCTGAACGCAAAACACCCAGAATGGAACTCACGCATACGAAATCCCAACGGCAAAAAACTGTACGAACATTCGCTAGGTAGAAACTACATTACACTAGCGCCGGCTGAACCGACGCACATTCCCTATCAGAGGGGACACAGGCCAGACGTGATAGACATGGCCCTCATCAAGGGCATTACAGCGACACTCAACGTTGCCGTTGAAAACGATCTGCCCTTAAACCACCAACCTGTAATACTATACATCGAGGAAACACTGCAGCACACAGAACAACGCAAGATGTTGGACTACGGGCGTGCGAATTGGACATTGTTCAAGCAAACGCTTGATAGCCACATCCCACCTATACACGAAATTAACGAAACAGGACAAATTGACGAGGCAGTGGAAACCCTCACTAACGCCGTCCGGGACGCAATGGCAGGCACCATACCTGATCGCACCTCACAACAACGCAGTGCGGCCCTGCCCCAGGAAATCCTGGGCCTAATCTCAATGAGGAATCGCCTCAGGAGACAATGGCAGCGCACCAGGCGTCCGTACTTCAAACGGCACATTAACAAACTACAGGGCATCATACACGATAAAATACAAACACATAGAACACAACAGTGGAATCAAAAACTCGAAGGGCTGGACACCGCACGACCTGGCGTGTGGCAGCTAGCCCGACATTTCACCAGGGAGAAAATATACACCCCAACGCTTCAAGGGCCTGACGGACCTGCATACTCAGCGGAAGAGAAAGCAGAACTAATGGCTCGAACACTCGCAGCGTCATTCACACCGAACCTGGTACCATCAGATCCAGTGTTCACACTTGCTACTGACCAAGAGGTTACACGCATTCTAGCCCAACCATCGCGCGACGACATTCGACATGCTAGCACAGCCGAAGTCTCCTGGGCTATAACGCATTCCGCTGCTAGGAAAGCCCCTGGTCATGATGGCATTCAAAACCGTGTCCTCCAGGAGTTCACGGATAAAGCAACTGAGTACCTAACACACATAACGAATGCCATACTAAAACACCAACACTTCCCCGCCTTTTGGAAGACGGCCAAGGTCCTGATGTTCAGGAAGCCGGGGAAAGACCACAGCCTCCCACAAAATTACCGACCCATCAGCCTTCTGAGTTCGCTCAGTAAGATTGTTGAGAAGGTGATTCTCAAACGCATCACTAGGCACTGCATAACAAATAACATCCTGAGACCGGAGCAATTCGGCTTCAGGAATCACCACTCCACAACACAACAACTCCTACGGGTCGTTGAACATATAACACATGGCTTCAACATAAACAAAGCTACAGGGGCAGTGTTCCTGGACATCGAAAAGGCTTTCGACCGTCTATGGCACAACGGCCTCATCCGCAAACTCAGCGACGCGGGATTCCCTGACGGGCTGCTGCGTCTAATACACTCATACCTCACAGACAGGAGTTTCAACACTGACGTGCAGGGAAAACAATCAACACAACACGGTATACACGCGGGAGTACCCCAGGGAAGCATCCTAGGGCCCCTGCTGTTTAACCTCTACATAAACGATCTCCCAACCACACACAACACAATGATGGCAATCTACGCGGATGACACAGCCATCCTTGCGCAAGATTGGAAACCATCAAACATTACGTCACGCCTACAGACTGCACTCAGAGTGGCCGAGCCTTGGTTGGAGAAATGGCGTGTTAGAGTAAACGTCGACAAGTGCGAAGCCGTTCTGTTCACTAGAAGACCGAAGCAACTGCGCAAACACCGCTACTGCAGACCAATAACTCTACATGCACGCCCAATACGTTTCCGCGAGAAAGTCAAATACCTCGGTGTCTGGCTGAACCGGAAATTACTCTGGGGGGACCACATACAACACATGACCAACCGAGCTAGCGCGAGGCTCAAACAGCTCTATCCTATGCTCAACAGGCGTAGCACACTGAACAGAAGGGTGTCGAGGTCCATGTACATGACACTTATCCGACCCCTGATGACGTACGCAGCTCCTGTCTGGGGATACGCTGCGCCTACACGTCTGCGCCGTCTGCAGCTCATACAAAACAAAGTACTCAAAATCATAAGCAATGCTCCACGATACACACGCATCGCGGACCTTCACCGGGAATACCGACTTGAGACTCTCACGGAGGTAATCCACAAACTCACCACAAGACTATACAGAAACTCCAGACATTCGCAGAACCCGTTCATTCTGAATCTGGGGAACTACGACCACAACCATAGATGGAAACATAAAAGACCAAAAGACATACTTGTAAGGACATAACATCTATGGCCAAGCATACGCAAACATAACGGCACAGGCGAGCCCCTGTTTATCAGACCCATTACTGGATATCCAGCTGGATTGGAGTACACTGCCGAATAACTGGCACCATACAGGGAAGCCGTACCGTACACTGCATGCAAACAAGCTCCACACATCCCCCACACAGTGAGATGATCTATGGCCGATCTCCCACTACTGTATAACGATCTTGATTGTTCCAGGAATGCAGCAGCAGCAACAACTGGGACACATCGCCATCGCTTGTCATGGTAATGATGCATGATACCTATACTAACAAATCCAACCTTGCATGAACTATCGCAGCTAGTAAGCCACTACTGCTCTTACTACCCATCCCACTGTCGCAGAGGTTTTTTTCCCACGGCACGAGCCATGGCACTTTTTTTCCTCTGCTCTTCAAATCGCTACCCTCACTCGCGTTTCGTCCACTATCTATCACCTGATGGACCGTGTTAATGCGTAGCCTTACCCAGACGCACGGACAACGTCACAGCCCAGCATCCTGTGATCCACATACTAGACAACTAACATGTTTACGGAGGTGACAGTAGAACTTTTGGTTTGGTCACCACGTTGGTGCGGGCGTGGAGGGGCCCCATCTCTATTTAAAAAACAGCACAGCATTGGATTCCGAGCTGTGCTTCCGAAGCGTGCGGACGCTGTTCTTACTGCGCTCCGCCGCCTTTGTGTTGTCACGGCTGGGGATTTCCGACTGCCGCTCCCGCCACGGAGTGGCCGCCTCGCTGCTTGGGACTCGTGCGCCTCGTCGCCGACCTTGGTGGCTCCGTCGACTGCAGGCTCGTTTACGAGCGTGCAGTAGCAATCTTGTCGTTGTTTTAAATTCGGTTCATGATGCTCGCCGTGATTCCAGGCTAGCTGGACTCTAGGCTGGTTAGTGAGGGAAATTGTGAGTCAGGGCCCCCTTCACGTGGGACCAGCCCGCGCTCACAGAGGCAAAGGCAGATCACAAAGCATCATATCCGACTGTCTGAGATTCTAGAATCATCCTATCACCCACCCCAGCCCGCCGTGGTCCCCCCTGGGGCTCCCGCGGCCGAAAATCATCCGACTACACACACAAACCACACTGACTTACATACAGACAATGCATCATCTTCACTAGGCAATATGGCGGGGAACGATCAAAAACCCCAAAAAAAAAAATTAAGCGCAAAAGCGACACAAGCCAGGCAGAGGGTTCATCTGACTCAAAGCGGAAGATCGAGGCTTCTGACTCTGAACAGGCACCCATTGTAGACGAAACCATGGAAGCGGAATCAGTACAACCACAAGTACCAACCCAAAACCGCTTTAGCGAACTTCCTGACAATGACCCAGGCCACAATGCAGTCCCTCCAAACAAGGAAAGGACAAATTTCAATGTGCCACCAATAGTAGTCTTTGACACGAAAAGCTACACCAAAATCCTTCAGGTGATCAAACCGACCCTCAGTGGAACGCTGAAGTCTCACTCCAGGGGAGGAAGAATAACATATCAATTCAGCGAAGCGAAGGACTTCAATGCCCTATGCACGCTACTGAAGAACGAAAACATACCGTTCTACACTCACGAAATAAACCAGAAACGACCCCTAAAGGTGGTGATAAAGAAACTATTAGTCACCATGGAACCACATCTAGTACATGAAGAGCTCTCCCTTCTTGGATTCCCAGTACACAAGGTCACCCAGATGTCCATCCTGGACGTAGGCGCCACGGAGAGGAGGTTACGACCAAACTTCATAGTAGAACTGGAAAACTCAGATGAAGGCAGAAAAGTATACAAACTTAAGTCACTCCTTCACCTCGGAGTGACTGTAGAGTCATACAGGGCCCCCAAAGGCCCAACTCAATGTCACAACTGCCAAGGTTTCAATCATGGCGCCAGGAACTGCCATCTAAAACCAAACTGCGTAAAATGCGGCAAACAGCATGCGACCGCTACCTGCACCAAGAAACGGGAAGAAAAACCAAAATGCTACAACTGCCAGGGAGAGCATACTGCAAATTTCAAAAAATGCCCAGTTTACCTAGAAATTCTCAAGAAAAGGGAGGAGAGAAAAAACGCCTCCACCACAGCCATGAATCAAACTAAACAACCACCAGTACCTGCGATGACCGGGAAAAGCTGGCCAAATCTATGGCGCCGACAAACCATGACAAATCAAAATCCGGCAAACGCACCGACTTCAGCGGCCCAGAACGAGGCACCAACCGCGCAAGACGGAGGAGCCAACACCCCCTTCCCTGGAATCGCAAGCCTGGGAACAGATGTAAAAGAAATTCTCGGCCTCATCAATCAGTTCAACGTCCCAAAAATACTGGGAACAATTCAGAACACAGCAGCCCAGCTAAGGCAAGCTGCTGATCCGATCTCAAAATTCACGATTATATGCCATGCAGTTGTCAGTCTTCTCGGGCCTTAATCAAAGAAGCACAATCATGACTTGGAATGCCAATGGCATTCTATTTCAAAGGAATACCCTCCAAGGATTCCTTGACTCATACAACGTTGGTGTGGCACTAATTACAGAAACGCACCTAACACCAGATGATAAATTTAAAGTACGGAACTACACAATGTACAGAACTGACAGGCCAAACCGGCAAGGGGGCGGTACAGCCGTGTTAGTCAAAAACAGATTGCCGCACAGAAGACTAAACACGCCAAGACTCAGAAGAGCAGAAGCCACAGCAGTAGAAACGACAATAGAGGGGAGAACAGCCACCCTAATCGCTGTGTACAACCCTCCATGTAAACCAAATATACAACCTGAAGACCTAACTGACCTGACAAACATGGCCGAATATATCATTATAGGTGGGGACTTAAATTCCAAACATGGCACATGGAACTGCAGGGCCACCAACACCAATGGAAGAATACTACGGAAATACTTGGACAACCATAGGAGCCTAACAGTCCTAGCGCCAGACACCCCTACTCACTTCCCATACTACTCGACACACAGACCAGACATACTGGACATATTTATATGCAAAAACCTGAGACACCAGGCCACCATTACCGTGGTAAATGATCTGGACTCAGATCATAATCCAGTTTTAATGACATTAGATGACAACCCGGCAAGGCAGTTCGACACCAGAACTATTAAAACGTTTCACACAAACTGGGAAACGTTCAATAACATTGTTCAGGAAAAAACACCGGAGATTCCTCAGCTCCACACAAGGAGATCAATCAACACAGCAGTAGAAAACATCAGCAAAATCATAGTAGAAAGCGGGAAGAAAGCCACTACTGCTATAATCCACACCACCTCCAGAAATGCTCTCCCTCAGCACATCCAAGACTTACTGCAAGAAAAGAAATACCACCGCCAGAGATGGCAAACCCTTAGGGACCCAGCAGACCGAGCCACAACCGACAGACTCGCCAGAAGAGTCAGACGAGAACTTCAGGCCTTTAGAGAATCCACCTGGGGAGATGTTCTACGCGATGCAGACAACAACACCGAAAAGTTCTGGAAACTTATCAAAACCAGAAAGGGGAAACCAGTTGACAATAAGCCACTCCACGGCAGGAACGGAATCGTTTACGAACCGGAGGATAAGGCTGAAACAATGGCCGACACTCTCGAACTACAATTCACCACGCCAGCAGCTGTGGATGACGAGAGCGACGATCACGAGGAACACGTCATAAGACATGTCAACAGAATACTCAGAACCCCAAGCGACACCACATTTCCACCAGTGGACTCTGAAACAGTCAGAACATGCTTCAGAAACATAGGAAACAAAAAGGCGCCTGGACCAGACAACATCCTACCTCTTCAACTGAAACATCTACCTCAAAACGCACTAGAGTTTCTAACAGCAATCTACAACGCTTGCCTAACCTTGCAGTATTTTCCCATGGCTTGGAAACAAGCTAAGGTGATAACCATACCAAAGCCAAACAAGGACCACCTATTCCCCCAGAACCACAGACCAATTTCCTTACTGAGTTTCTTGGGGAAAGTCCTAGAAAGGTTCATCTACAAGGAGCTCCAGAAATTCAGCACAGAAAACAACATCATCATACAGGAACAGTTCGGCTTCAGGGGTGAACACAGCACCATTCACCAATCGATGAGACTGACTGACGAACTATGCAGAGCTCGAAGTATCAGGCACAGCACAGGGGCAGTCTTCCTTGACATAGAGAAGGCCTTTGATAAGGTCTGGCACCAGGGCCTTATCTACAAGCTCAACCTACAAGGCTGTCCCAAACACATCATTCAAATCCTGGCATCCTTCCTTAGGAACAGAACTTTTTATGTAAGACTATCAGGTGCCCAAAGTAACATCAGACAAATAGAAGCTGGAGTGCCCCAAGGTTCAGTATTGGGCCCAGCTCTCTACTCTCACTATACAAATGACGTACCAAAGCAACCAGGGGGCCACCTGTCACTGTTTGCTGATGACACTGCGGTGTACAGGAGCAGTAAAAACTTACTGTTCATCGCCAGGAAACTCCAGGATCACCTACAATTAATCCAGAACTGGGCTAACCTGTGGAAGATAACCATAAATAGTGCCAAAACACAGGCTATTATGTTCACCCACAGGAGAATGAGCCCAAACATAGCCATTAGATTTAACAACGTAAACTTAGAATGGAATGATCATGTAAAATACTTAGGCATAACATTTGACAAAAGACTGACATTCAGCGAACATGTCACCCAAATCTGTAACAGAGGGTCACAGCACATATGTACATTACACCCCCTCCTCAAAGGAGAAGGACTATCAGTAAATACCAAGTTAAAACTATACAAGTCAGTAGTGCTACCATCCATACTATACGGCTCAGAACTCTGGTCACTGGCTTCAAACAAGAACATCAAAAAAGTTCAAGCAGTGCAAAATAGATTCTTGAGCTTGGCACTAAATGCGTCCCGCTATTTGCCAAACAGACACCTGTACCTCTTGGCAAACATCGAGCCCATCTCCCAACTCATCAAAACAAAATCAGTAAAATTCTTTGCCTCAGCCTCCATTTCTAATCATTCAACCATCAGAAGCTTAGGAATCATTCCCGACAACCCCACAGCAAAATACCCGAAAATGACGCTCACGCGCCAATTTCACGTCTAGAAAATCAAACAATCCGACTAACATTCAATCATGAAACACTACTCAATTCATTATCAAACACATCCCTTATCATCCTACCACTTTATCAAGCAACATCACTCATGACGCACTCCAAACCCATCATTCCAATCCCCACATCTCAGACAGAAGGTATGGGCTTCAATCAGTCCCGGTCCTTCGAAACAAATAAGGGGTCCAGAACCCATCCGACATCCCACACGCAGCACAGCATTGGTGCCGGCCGGAGTGGCCGTGCGGTTCTAGGCGCTACAGTCTGGAGCCGAGCGACCGCTACGGTCGCAGGTTCGAATCCTGTCTTGCGCAAGGATGTGTGTGATGTCCTTAGGTTAGTTATGTTTAATTAGAACGAGTTCTAGGCGACTGATGACCTCAGAAGTTAAGTCGCATAGTGCTCAGAGCCATTTGAACAGCATTCGTCAGGAGCCACCTGAAGATAGCAGCGTGTACGTCTGCCGAAATATTGTGGAGAAATTACGACGCTACCCAGTCGGACACCTGAGAACCGTTCAGATTGTAAATACGCCGGGAAAACTTCAGATCGCTATTCATATTAGCTTTTCAGTCCTGAAACGGACCGGTGTGCTCAGAGTTCCGAGGTGAACCCAACTGAACACCTTTTGGGTGAGTTAGGACGGCGACTTTGCTCCAGACCTCAGCGTCAAAAATGTCAAAGATCACTATCTTCGATGGTTTTGACTGTTCAAGAAAAATGGGCTGCCGTTCCTCCACACTCATTCATACACCTCACTGAAACTGTCTTCGGTAGAGTTCGAGCTGTCATGAAGAAGGAATGGAACACCATAACCATCCCGTAATAGATATCTGGCTATTTCCATCAGATTGTGTGAATCTTGTATCACAGCTGTCAAGATGGTGTTCCTTACACTTTTCGCATTCTGATGTAGCCTAAAATTACGAATCATGTAGTATATGCGAGACAAAAAATGCAAAAATTTACTTTCACAGATACGATGAATGAGGTTTATTACTCTTCTACTTGACAAACTTTGAAGGTAACACTCAAGCTCATATAAGAACCTGCCAACGATAGTTCATATTGAGCAACACTTGACAGGAAACTAGAGAAGTGGAAGTGATAGAGACAAAGCACCCTTATTCTCAGTATAAGGTGGCTTGCGGAGTGCTGATGTAGATGTAACTGAGTGGGAGAAATACAATTGGTTACATGAGCACCAGCCGATCTCCAGCTGATGATGAGAAGCGCGGCCGACGATTGTGTGACAGGTACTGGTGAGAGGTTATCTACCAGAACACAGCTACCACCAAGCAGGCGTGCAATCAGCGGAAACAGCAGCTGGCTGCGGCTCTGTGTTCGGAACGGCGGCGCGAACTCTGCCCGGCCATGCATATAAATGGTTTAGTTTCTGGCCGTCACAGGTAGCGATAATTACTGGGATTAGTGGAGCACGTCCCTTGCGGACGGGTAGTGGTTCGGCGCACGGCGCGCCGGCCCAGCGGTCACAACACACTGCGATGCGCTGGCTCATTACCATGGCGTCGCGCATGCAAAGGGCGTGCGGCAGCGGCCGCGGCAGAGCGTCGCGGGACGGCGTGTGGCGCCGCTGTCCATTACCGATAAACACCCAGCCGTATCTCCACCAGTCACTGAGGCAACAGTGTCTATCGGCGCTACGTCTCGTCACAGTCTCGAAATGTTTCTAGAATGAAATATTCACTCTACAGCGGAGTGTGCGCTGATATGAAACTTCCTGGCAGATTAAAACTGTGTGCCGGACCGAGACTCGAAATCGGGACCTTTGCCTGTCGCGGGCAAGTGCTCTACCATCTGAACTACCCAAGCACGACTGACGCTCCGTCCTCACAGCTTTAATTCCGCCAGTACCTCGTCTCCTACCTTCCAGAGCACTTGCCCGCTTGAGCTACCTAACACTGAGGAGCCAAGGAAACTGGTATAGCCATGACTATTCATATACCGATGTATGTAAACAGGCAGAATACGGCGCTGCGGTCGGCAACGCCTACATAAGACAGGTCTCTGGCGTAGTTGTAGATCTGTTACTGCTGCTACAATGGTAGGGTATCAAGATTTAAGTGAGTCTGAGCATCGTGTTATAGTCGGCGCACGAGGGATAGGACACAGCATCTTCGAGGTGCGATGAAGTGGGGATTTCCCCGTACGACCTTCTCACGAGTGTACCGTGAATATCAGGAGTCCTGTAAAACATCATATCTCCGTCATCGCTGCAACAGGAAAAAGATCCTGCAAGAATGGGACCGACGACGACTGAAGGGAATCGTTCAACGTGAGAGAAGGCAACCCTTTCGCAAACTGCTGCAAATTTCAGTGCTGGGCCACCAATGTGGGTCAGCGAGCGAACCATTCAACGATATGTGCTTTCGGTGCCGAAGGTCCTTTCGTGTACCCTTGATGATTGCACGGCACGAAGCTGGGCCCGTCAACACCGACATTATATTAACTCGTCGGATGAGTCTCGTTTTAAATTGTATCGAGCGGATGTACGTGTTCTGGTATGGAGGAAACCTCATGAATCCATGGACCCTGCATGTCACCAGGGAACTGTTGAAGCTGGTGGAGGTACTGTAATGGTGTGGAGTGTGTGCAGTTGGAGTGATATGAGACCCTTGACACATACGTAAGCATCTTGTCTGATCACCTGCATCCGTTCATGTGCATTCCGATAGAATTGGCAATTACAGCAGGACAATGCGACACCCCACACGTCCAGAATTACTACAGAGTGGTTTCAGGAACACTCTTATGAGTTTAAACACTTCCGCCTGCCACCAAACTCCCCCGACATGAACATTATTGAGGATCTCTGGGATGCCTTGCAACGTGCTGTACAGAAGAGATCTCTACCCCCTCGTACTTTTATGGATTCATGTGCAGCCGTGCAGAATTCTTGGTTTCAGTTCCCCCCAGAACTACGTCAGATATTAGTCGACTCCATGCAATGTCATGTTGCGACAATTCTGCGTGTTCATGGAAGCCCTACACTATATTAGCCAGGTGTACCAATTTCTTTAGCTCTTCAGTGTATATGATTTTATGTTGGAGAGAGACGTTCTGGATTTCGGCAAAGAATTCAGCAAGAAAATGAAACCTCTCTCAGTGAATTCACGCCTTAAAAAAATTAATGAGGCCTCTGCTCGTTGAATAAACAGTCTTACAGAATATAATAATCAAATATTTCCACTGAAAAATCATCAAATTTATCTCAGTCGCGGCATCTTTATTACAAGGGATCGCCAGCACAAGCAAAGAACAGATTCAAAATCAGCAAATGTAACTGAAAATATTTATAAAATTTTCAACAGTGAAGTGTAGCCTGTTCAGGTTCTTGAAGATGAGCGAAATAAATTAAATAGATCACCTTCAGTTAATATAGTTAATTCCGTTGATGTAGAGTATACAGTATAATCAGAGGTCAATGATACTCATAAAATATAGAACTTTTGTAAGTATGGCATAATATGAAAAATCTAACTTGAAACTAAACCTCTTGGAAACTTAACTATCTGCCAGTTGCTCAAAGAGTCAGGAACTTAGGTGTACAGCACCCTTAAACTAATTATTAACAAAAACTCTTCCCAAAGGAGATCAGTTTATCAAACCACGCAAATGAGTGTGATTATTTGAATAGCACAAGCATTATTATGGATAATACCCCAAGTATTTATGATCAATTAAAACTAATAATAAGGAAGGCTGTTAACGGAAATGCAGGTGGCATTGTAATAAGTCTGAGCAGCTCAGAAATGCAATAAAGGAAACTGTTGAATACTAAATCCAACTTTAAATTAATAGGAACGCAAAACAAGTTGCAATTTAAAAGACACATATGTTACAAGTTCCTCTGATGCAGACCGACTGTGCTGCTGCGTAATTGCGACACATGACTAATACAGTCCCAGTCAGCAGACCAGCGTTTCGACAATCGAAAATCAGGCTTCGCGGGCCCATGCTCCTTTCCCCGCCCGCTGTACATCCACATTCTCTTGCTCCAGAACATCACGTCATCGAGGGAAGAGTTGACAATCCATGATTTCTCTTTCCAGCGAAAACTGCTGGGGTGAAACTTATAAAATTCTTGAATAGCGCCTACTGTGTATTCCTTAGCTGCCTTAAGGCTGTCACTTCGACTGCTGTCTCGCCACTCATTGGGTAAACCAAAAATAGAGGTGGGCAGATGCTGGAGTAAAAAAAAAAGGTCTTAGCTGTGGAACCACAAAATGGCGGAGTCGCATTCTTCGGTGTCCTGCAGGGAGAGCAGATTCGTCACGGTTGGGAACACTTCCAGGTACCAACGCAACTTCCCGACTTCAAAGGGCTCGCTCTGTCCTACTGACAAACAAGAAAAGTCACAGGCCTCCTTTGTGTTCTTAGAATTTCGGGGCCATTGAAAAGCTCAGAAAAAGACCCTATGTCCCGAAGCGACCAGCCCTCCAGGGTACGATGCTGACTTGCCAGAGCTGTTCCACACGAGAGAAAATATTGTACCTTGTTCCAATAGTGATTACAAGTATCCGTTGTCTCAGTGTAGTTCAGAAATACGCAGATTGAATAAAGATTGTGTAGGGACATGTAAATGTCGAGTTACGTTGCAGTATTATGTTTTATCTAACTGTTTACCCACCTTTGGCCAGTTACTTGATTTTATATCACAAAACGTCCACTCCTAACCCACCAGTAATAGTGCAATGTCTCTGGGACTGTCACCAATCTGGCAACGACTATGAAGGTATTCGTATAAACCCACTAATATAACTTATCTTCTATTACGTTTCATGTTACTCCTTTTCCATCCGCACGCTTAAGGATTGTAGCCATATCTCATCTCCAGTATTTTGCTAGGCCGTAAAGTGAAATGTATGCTTAGTTTGGCAGAAATTGCTGTATATATTTCACATTCAAGCTTTACATGTAAATTGTCAACAGGACCTGCCACTCAGCCTAGTAGCCCCAAATGCTGTACATTAGACATTAACATCCGTCGATTCATATCTTCTTACCTGCCACTTCCTTCCAACCGCCACCTCCATTCGAAGCTGTCCTAGGATACCCGTCCCACTCGTCTTTTTTAGTATTTTCTTCTCGACATATGCCTACAAGGTTTGCTTGAAATGGCTCCATGGATATATGTTACCTGCTTATCTCCCTTCATCCCTCATCCTAATCACCCTTGATTCATTGTATTTTTTTTTTCTGAAAGTATCGCTTGTGTGTACCAAGATCCTCGTAAAACTGAACCCAGAGTCGCCGAATTACGCTTTACATGTCACAGCACCTTACAGCAACACCACTCCCACAGATTAATGGCGTTGTGAATGTCACGATTTATCTCAGCAACCACCAGCTATGAAATATGTGACATGTATTCGCAGTTGCGAATACGAACAACAATAACTGTACAAGGAAATGACGACAGCGAAAATTTGTGCTGCACCGGAATATGAACCCAGATTTCTCGCTGTACGAGAGAGGTCGCTTTAATCGTTTGGCTATCCGTGCACGACTCACCGGCACACCCAGTCTTCCATACGACGTGGTTCCTGCGTCACAACCTGTAGTCGTACACACATTATGTAATTGCCGTACAGGGGAGGAAATTTTAATTGGAAGTTGGTGCCTGGTATCGGTGAAAAACCCGACATTCTAGTGTCTCTGTTGTTATGAGGAGCGATGTAATGTTCCCTCGAACATTCATGCATTCACCCAAGACAATTCTACAGGAACTGCACACAGTTTCCGTATGGCGTGTAACTACATTCTCGAGTATTTCAAACATGTTACACGATTTCTCATTTTGTAACATTGATTCTAGGTCCATAAATTCTATGAATCCGTCTCTTTGATGCCTTTGCCTTTCCTAATACAAAACCAAACTTTACCTATCAGATCCTCAATTTTCTTCACGTAGTTATCCACACTTATCTACCTATTCTTTAGATGCATGGGGTGTCAAGCTGAATGATTCTTTACACTAACTTGTATGATCATTTGGCTGCTATATGCAACAATAATTACAGAAATTCTCGCCCTTTGACTGCGACTGTTTTAAGGCTCTGTCATCCCGTAACACTGGATCCCCTTTTTTCTACAATTAAACACAGTTCGTGTTCTGTCGTACTGTCAGGCATTGCCTATTTTTAGTAGAGACCTTCAGTGTAATTTTTCCGTCTTTCTACTCTCTACTGACTGAAGTCGCTCATTGGTAAGGAAATGGATTCGTTCGGAAGAACGACGATTCAAATATCCATCACTTTGAATTTTGTTGTCCGTGGTTGTTCTCAATAGTTTAAGGCAACTGCCGGAGTGGTTCATTTAAATGGTGCTCGACCTATTTTCTTCCACGTTTTTCCCATAATCCGAGCATGTACTCCGTCTCCAATGTCCTTGGGACGTTAAACTGTAATATCCCTTTCTTCCTTCCATACCCCTTCTCCTCTGTCTGTTGCAGTCGAAACTGTTCTGAGCTCTTAATATTGACGCATTGGTTTTAAATTAAAGTAAAGTAATTTTGACCTGCACTGCTGATGATTATTTGCTTCTTGATTTGTTCAAACCTTTCCTACAACGATTTCTCACTATCCGCCCAGTATTTATTGCTTTCAGTTCTAAGCTACTTATATTAATGTACTTTTTTCTGTTGCTGAACATTTTGTATTTCTTTCTATCATTGACGAACTGAGGTTTTTTTCTACTAATACCCACAATTTCTCCACGTGACCTGCCTTTTATGTTATTTTTCTAACAATTTTGTATTTTTGGGCCGATGTAACTGTCGCACCATCTGAAGTACCAAAACCGCGCAACTTTGTTCTCGGATGTCCTTCATAGGAGCTACCATTTTTTTTGTCAGTCTTCTCACTGGTCTGATGCAGCCCGCCAAGACTTTGACTCGTGTGGCAGCCTCATCATTGCTACCCAACATCCTCAACTATTTGGTCGATAATCTCTGACTTCCCCTACAGTTTTTACCCATTGCAGCTCTCCCTGATACCATACAAGTAATTCATTCAAGTAATTCATTCATGTCTCAACATATATCCCCCCCCCCCCCATCCTGTCCCTTCTTCTCATCACTGTTCTCAATATGTTCCTTTATTCGCTGATTCTATGAAGAATATTTGTTCATTTCCGAACTTAGCCCTCCATCTAAGTATCAAATTATTCTATAGCACCACATCTTAAACGCCTTTATTCTCTTCCTTTCCTGTTTTCCGCACGGTCCGTCACCCTGAATTTTATTCATATTCCTGAACTTATCTTTTATTTCTGTCATGACTTCATCTGCGTGTACAGTGAACAGCAGTGGCGAAAGATTGCATCCCTGTCTTGTTCTACTGTTTATTTGCCCGAAGACTGGTTTGATGCAGCTCTCCACACTGCTCTATCCTCTGCAAGCCTTCTCATCTTGCGAGAACCTTCTGCAACTTACATCCATTTCAGCCTGCTTAATGTATTAGTGTCTTGGTCTCCTTTAAACATTTTAACACCTCCCACACTTCAGTCCAGTATTAAATTCTTCATCCTTTGATGTCACCAAATGAGTTCTATCAGCTGATCCCTTCTTCTACTCAGGTTGTGCCACAAATTTCTTTTCTCCCCATTTCTTTTCGGTACCTCCTCATCTGTTACGTAATCCACCCATCAAATTTTCAGCGTACTTCTGTAACACCACATTTCAAGAGTTTCTATTCTCTTCTTCTCTAAACTATTTATTGTCCACGTCTCGCTTCCATACATGGCTACATTCCGAAAAATACTTCCAGAAAAGACTTCCCAATACTTACAACATTATACGATGTTAATAAGTGTCTCTTCTTCAGAAACGATTTCCTCACCCTTGCCAGTCTACAATTTATATCCTCCATATTATGGCCATCATCAGTTAATTTACTGTCAAAATTGCAAAACTGCTCTGCTACTTCTAGTGTACGTCTTTCCTAATGTAATGTCCTCGGCATCGTCTGTTTTAATTCGACTCTTGTTTTTCATTTGCTGATGTTGATCCATTCCTCCTATCGGGGCACTGTTCATTCGGCGCAACTGCTCTTCCAATTCTTTTGCTGTCTCTGATTGATTTACAATACCATCGGGAAACCTTAGAGTCTTTATTTCTTCTCCCTGAACTTTAATTCGTACTTAAAATTTTTCTTAGATTGCTTCACTACTCTCTCAGTGTACAGACTGAATAACTCGGAGGATAGGCTACAACCCTATCTCACTCCTTTCTCAACTGCTGATACCCTTTGAGGCAATTCGACTCTTCCAGCTACCATCTGGTTCATGTGAATAACATTTCGCTCCCCGTATTTAGAAGAATTTTTCAGAATTTGAAAAGGTGAATTCCAGTCAACATCATCAAAAGCTTTATCTAAATCTACAAATACTGTAAATTTGGTTTAGCCATTCCTTTACCTGTTTTGTAATACAAGTCGCAAGGTTAGTTTTGCCTCACATGTTCCTACGTTTCTCCTTAACCAAAACTGATCTTCGCCGCGGTCAGTTTCTAGCAGGTGTTCCATTCTTCTGTAAATTATTTGTGTCGGTATTTTGCACCCGTGAATTATTGAAGTAATAGTTCGGTTATAGTTACACTTGTCAGCCTTTGCTTTCTTTAGAATTGTAATTATTACATTCTTCTTGTAGACTAATCGTACTCCGCCTGTCTCACGCATTTTCCACACCAGGTGGAATATTTTTGATATGGATGGCTATCCTAAGGATGTCAATCGTTCTGAGGAAATGTCGTCTACTACAGGGCCCATTATTCTACTTAGGTCTTCCATTTATTTGTCAAATTCTCCTCGCAGTCTCATATTTTCCCTTCACATCTTCATTTATCTCCTCTTCCCTTTCTATAATATTGCCTTCAAGTTTATTACCACCTCTAAACTCCTTCCAGCTTTCCCTTCTTCTCTCAGTAGGCTACTTGCACTCTTGATATTCAAACATCTACTTCTCTATTCTTTATTTTCCTATAGGTGATATCTACCTTTCCCTTAACTATGTATGATTCTATAGCTTTGCATTTGTCCTCTAGCCATTCCTGCTTACCCAGTATGCATATTCTGTCACTGGATTTTTGTATTTTCCTCTTTGATCAATCAAATTCAGTATCTCCAGTGATATCCAAGGATTTGCGTAGGCCTTGTCTTTTTATCTATGTTATCCTCAGCTGCCTTCACTATTTCATATCTCAAAGTTATCCATTCGTTTTCACTGAATTTCTTTGTGCTGTTTCAGTCAGTCGTTGCCTAATGCTCACTCTTAAACTCTCAACTACCTGTGGTTCTTTCAACTTACCCAGCTTCAACACCTGTTTTTCTGACCTTTTTGCAATTTCCTCGGTTTTAATGAACAGTTCACAACCAATAAATTGAGGTTGGTGTCCAAATCCGACACTTGAAATGTCTCACATTTTAAAATCTGGTTCCGAAATCTCTAGCTTATAGTTATATAATCAGTCTGAAACCTTCCAGTGTTCCCAGGTCTCTTTCACGTATACAGCCTTCTTTCATGAGTATTTAATCAAGTGCTAATGATGATTAAATTATACTCTGGGCAATATCCTACCAGGCGGCTTCCTCTTTCATTCCTTTCCACCAGTCCAAACTGTCCCACTATTTTTCTTTCTCTTTCTATTACCGTATTCCTCCCACTAATCAAAATTAACTTATCTGAATAATCTCTTTCAGTCTCTTCATCATCTTGTAGTTGGCTTATAAACTTGTACAACTGTAATGGGTTTTGGCGCTGTGTCTGCTTTGGCTACTATAGTGTCTTTATTCTGCCACGCATCGCAGCTTACTCGAAAGACCTACTGCTGCATCACATGTTTGATTTTGCATTTATAGTCCTATTCTCACCTGACCAGAATTCCGATTCATCCTACCACCGGACTTCAGTATACTTACGTTCTATTTATCCGTTACATTTTTAAATTTTCTACCCGTCCTACCCGATTAAGGGACCTAACATTCCACGCTCCGATCCAGTTTTAGTAATGCGCTTCCTTGTTTCCTGTCGAGTTGTAGTTTCCATTTTATGCACAATATTACAGGTACTGCAGGTTTTGCAGTTGGGTATACTCGCTGTTTGGATTCGATCTGCTATTATGCATTAACTGAAAACAACAATTGCGTAGAACACCTGGAAGCATGCTGTTCATCAATCGCGAGGAGAAAAACTGAGAGATCGCAATGCCAGTTTTCATTTCCCTGATGACGATATCCTCCTGCATAACCCACGCCTGGAGATCCCAGTGTGACGCTATTTAACTTAGAGAATATTTTACTTAAGAAAATCTCATCATCAGTTAACCATACAGCGGGGCTGCACGTAATGGCGAAAAGTAGATTCCTTTTGCTCTAAGTTGTTGGCACTACCCGCATAGGAAGGCCATTTGGGCTGATGTTAGAAGGCCAGATAAGTCAGTCTTGCACATCACTACCCCCGTAACTACTAAAAATGGTGCCGCCCCACTACAGAAACCACATATTTTTATAGCCTCTCCACAGGTGTGCATTCTCTGTGGTTGCACTTGTGTTACAGCTATCTGCATGTTCTGTGATACGTAGTGGGGATCCGTGTCTTACATACATTTTCATTAGAGCATTTCGTTCTTGGTCCTCGTTGTTTATTGTTCCTCCTTTGTTTTTTATATACACTACTGCCATTAAAAATTGCTACACCACAGAGATGACGAAGTACAGACGCGAAATTTAACCGACAGGAGGCAGATGCTGTGATATGCAAATAATTAGCTTTTCAGAGCATTCACACAAGGTTGGCGTCGGTGGCGACACATACAGCGTGCTGACATGAGGAAAGTTTCCAACCGATTTCTCATACACAAACAGTAGCTGACCGGCGTTGCCTATTGAAACGTTGTTGTCATGCCTCGTGTAAGGGGGAGAAATGTGTACCATCACGTTTCCGACTTTGATAAAGGTCGGATTTAGCCTATCGCGATTGCGGTTTATCGTATCGTGACATTACTGCTCGCGTTGATCGAGATCCAATGACTAATACCAGAATATGGAATCGATGGCTTCAGGAGGTTAATGGGGAACGCCGTGCTGGATCCCAACGGCCTCGCATCACTAGCAGTCGAGATGATAGGCATCTTATCTGCATGCTGTAACGGATCGTGCAGCCACGTCTCGATACCTGAGTCATCAGATGGGGACGTTTGCAAGACAACCATCTGCACGAACAGTTCGACGACATTTGCAGCAGCATGGACTATCAGCTCAGAGACCATGGCCGCGGTACCCTTGACGTTGCATCACAGACAGGAGCGCCTGCGATGGCGTACTCAACGACGAACCTTGGTGCACGAATGGCAAAAGTCATTTTTTCGGATGAATCCAAGTTCTGTTTACAGTATCATGATGATGGTCGCATCCGTGTTTGGCGTCATTGCGATGAACGCATGTTGGAACCGTGTATTCGTCATCGTCATACTGGCGTATCACCTGGCGTGATGGCATGGTTCCATTGGTTACACGTCTCGGTCACCTCTTGTTATCATTGACGGCGCTTTGAACAGTGGACGTTACATTTCAGGTGTGTTACGACCCGTGACTCTACCCTTCATTCGACCCCTGCGAAACCCTATATTTCAGCAGGATAATGCACGACCGCATGTTGCAGGTCCCGTACGATCCTTTCTAGATTCAGAAAATGTGCGACTGTTGCGCTGGCCAGCACATTCTCCAGATCTCTCACCAATTGAAAACGTCTGGTCAATGGTGGCCGAGCAACTGGCTCGTCACAATACGCCAGTCACTGCTCTTGATGAACTGTGGTATTGCGCTGAAGGTGCATGGGCAGGTATACCTGTACACGACATCCAAGTTCTGTTTGACTCAATGTCCAGGCGTATCAAGGCCGTTATTACGGCCAGAGGTGGTTGTTCTGGGTACTGATTTCTCAGGATCTATGCACCCAAATTGCGTGAAAATGTAATCAAATGTCAATTGTAGTATAATATATTTGTCCAATGAATACCCGTTTATCACCTGCTTTTCTTCTTGGTGTAGCAATTTTAATGGCTAGTAGTGTATTATATAATACTCCTCCTTCCCTATATATTACACGTATTTTCCTGGAACTTTCCAGTACTTTGCTCCATTTTACATAGTCGAACGCTTTTTGTAAGTCGAGAAATCCTATGAACATTAGTTGATTTTTCTTAACTTTCTTCCATTACAAGTGCAGTGTCAGGTTTGCCCTTCTAGTGCTTTAAATTTTCCTGAAGCCTACCTGATCCTCTTATAAATGAGTCTCAATTTTCTCTTTTATTCTTCCATTTATTTTTACAGGCAGAAAACTTGCGTGTATGAACGGCTAAGCTGACTTCACGCTCACCAGCTCTTCTTATCATTGGAATTATTTTTTTATCTCTGAAGGGCTGATGATATGTCTCCAGTCTCATAGAATCTACAAACCAATGTGTATAGTCTTTTGGTTGACACTTCCACTGATTATTTTAGAAATTACTAATGATTATTGTCTGCGCCTTCAACCTCAGGTGATTTCAAGACCTCAAAGGCTCTTTTAAATTCTGGCTACAGCAATGGGTCCCTTACAACTTGCATATCGATTTCTATTTCTACTTCCATAACGTCATCAGACATTTTCTCCCCTGGTTAGAGGCCTTCAGTCTTCTCTTTCCATCTACGTGCTCTTTCTTCTTCGTTAACAGTTGAAATTTCCCTCCACTCTTAATCTAGAGCATTTGTTTTTAGTTAGGGTTCATCGAACCAACTTCACAAGACTACTCTACCGTTCCATTCCCGACAAGCGAGAGGCAAAAAATTATATTTAAATCTTCCCGAGTGAGCCCTCGTTTCTCTTATTATATTACGATGATCATCTCTCCCCTTGTGTGTGGGTGTCAACAAAATATTTTCCAATCTGGAGGAGAACGTTAATGATTGAAACTTCAAAAAAGATCGCGTTGCAATGCTGTGATTGCCACCCTAGTTCGCTTAACATTTGCGTGATATTTACTCCTCTATTTTTCGATAATACAAAACGAACCGCCCTTCTTTGAACATTTTCCATTCCCTCCGTCTAGTCTATCTGGTAATGATCCCTTACGCGCGGCAGTAGTTCCGAAGAGCCTGGACAGGTGTAGTGTTGACTGTCTCTTTAGCAGACCTATTCCATCTTCTGAAATAAAACGCAGTCTTTGGTTCGCTTTTCCCAGGACATTATCTATGTGAGCGCTACAAATTAAGTTGCTCGTAAATGCGATGCCTAGATATTTAGTTGAATTGTCAGCCTTCCGATTTGTCTGATTTACCTTGTAACTCACATTTAGTGGAGTCCTTTTGCTACTTAATGTCGATGATCTGATACTTTTCATTATTTCCAATCTTCGCACCACACACACATCAGACGTAAATAATTTTGGAATTCCTTTTAGTCTTCTAATGACTTTACGATACGATAATTTAATCGGGAACTGCCTACGCTGAAACCCGAGTTCCATAAAGAATGTCGATGACTGTAGCTCAAGAGCCGGCCGTGGATAGTGAGCAGCAAGTGTTTACGCTGAGGCAGTGGAGTGCTGTGGCAGCATAATAGTGGCTGGGGTGACATAGGTCTTGCTGTCGCAGGACGGTTGTCAGGTCAGCTGTACAGCGAGGTTATAACTGGACTGGCGTTTAGTACATTGGACTCGCATTCGGAAGAACAACGGTACAACCCCGCGTCCGGCTATCCAGATTTTGACTTTCCGTGATTTCCCTAAATGGCTCCAGGCAAGTGCCGGGATGGTTCCTGTGAAAGGGCATGGCCGATCTCCTTCCCCAACCTTGAAATTCGGAAATTTGTGTGTTCCGTTTCTAATGACCTCGATGTCGGGCGGACGTTAAACCCAGTCTTCCTTGCTTCCTTATGGATTATCGTACATTGCACGAGATCCATGGCGGCTGGCATGGGCGTGCAGAGGCCCCGAACCGAACACAGGTTTTTCAGGGACTTTATGTAGTGTCAGCCGTCGGCACGCAACGAGTGGCGTCGCGTCGGTGGCTCTAGTTCGAAGCGCGGAACCTTCAGCGCTAGCTGACAGCACGGAGACCAGCGGCTTCACGTAGATGATCATAATGCGCGATGATGCTGAAGGTGCTTGGCCATACATTCGACCAATGATTGATACGGAGGCTGAAATGGTCATATACACAGCGCCGATGGGATGCTGCTAATGGCTGAGCGGAGAGTATTTATACTCACACTGCCTGGATGGACTGTGACAAAACCTAGGCTCCCATCACGTACCAGGGGTAGGGTTGTACCAGCATGTAGCAGTCTGGGTCACCGTTGACAGCAGAACGCCTTGTTGCAGAACGCTATAGCAGCGTTACGGCAACTCCCAGATGCAAAACTACGTAGGTGGCTGACCAGCGTACACCTTAGCTCGATTTTACAGCCTGCCTGACGTCGATGCCACAACACAATATTCGTCCTCCCCAAGTACACGGTGTTTATAAACGAATGGTGTAGTTTTAAAAAGTAATAATAAATCGATTTATTGCTTTATATGGGTAGACCTTACTGTATAAGCAGCGGGGTAGCTTTCACGTTTATGAAGCTTGAGTCACGACCAACCAATGTTGCACCCTTGGTCACACGACACGCATCCACATGGTTATCTGATTCTTCCCATTTTCATTTTAGCATGTTCTCCATCATGGCCTGCTGTGCATGCTTTATCAGACCACACACTTCCTCAATAGTCACGAGCATTTTGTGATACACAAACTTGGTCTTTCAGAAATCCCTACAGAAGGAAGTCGAAGGGTGTTCAATATGGCTTTGGGGGGGGGGGGGGGGGAGGGGTTGGGGAGAGAAGATTGTTGCCTCTTGTTGCAGTGTTGCCGTACGTCCAACCAAGAAACATGATTAAGAACTTCTCGTACATTCTGTTAAAATGAAGTGAAACACCGTCCATTTCTTACCATCATATCTGGTGTTCAGCTGGATAACAACCAGGTTTCCAGAATCTCCCGAAAGGTGTTAGCCAACATTGATTGTTGTTCGAAGAAATATGGTTCCTGTTCTTTCTCGCGCGACACCGCACTGAAGGCGTTCGCTTCTGGAGAGTCACGCTGACGCTATATCAGCGAATGTGCTTTCTCGCTTTTCCTGATACGGACATTGTGTAGGTTCATCTCATCACTTACATGGAAAGTGGATTCAGAGCAGAAGATGATCCTCTCAGCAAAAACAACGATCGCCATTTTTAGCTGCAGCCTTCCACGAAAGCCACGCTTGTGCACTTTGTCGGCTGATGTAAGATCCTGTAGTAATCCTAGTTTGTGGTTTAGAACGTAACCGCTTACGCAAAACCTTCCACGCCGCTATATTTGGCAAGTCACCGTTGTCTTTCGACGTCTAAATCAGATACACAAGATCGACCAGGACTCTTTTCCTTCCAAAGGCACCCTGTTTCTACGAAGTGTTGATACCATCTAGCTACGTTACTCTTATATGCTGGGTCTTTCCTAAACCGTGCACGAAGCTCAAGCTGCACTATAACCACAGATCTGAGCACCTCGAAACGGATCAAACATAAAGCGTTTTCCTGTTGCGACGCCATCTTGGAAACATACGCTACGCGTACGAAGTAAGCATGACAAGCGAACAGTGGATAACGCATGAAAAACTTGGACAGTAGCCGCTCATTGTGCTGTAATATTTGTCCATATAAAGTAATAAATTGATTTATTATTAATTTTTAAAACTGCGCCATTAATTGATAAACACCCTGTACTGTCATTGCCATTTTGTGAGCTGTCCATTCCTCTTCAAATGAAACGGCTATTTTGGTATCACAGTACCTACATACTTTGAGAGCTTCAAATGCACATCATCATTTCGCAGTAGTTTAGTACACATTAATTCTTGCAGATGATTAACTTCTGCCTACTCGTCATCATTACTAAATTGTGATATTAATCTATGTGTGCTCCAGAGTATTACTTATAAGCCACGACCTGATTTTGGAATCTCTGTCTCAGCATTATGTAATTCAGTTGGGATCTTCTTGTGCCTCCAGGCCGTTTCCATGCCACCTGCCACAGAGTGAGGGGATGGCCGCAGCATAAACGGAATAAGGAACCTGCTTCAAACGCAGTAGTTTCAACAGAAAAACGGACACAGCACACACGTATATTTTGCTAGAATAGGACTTTTTGGTGTTGACATAATGATGTATATAGCGCAATCCATTTATTCATATGATAATTCCGTATGACTCACCTGCCTCTTGCAAGATGCTCAATTGTTCGCTGCTCCGGCGATCCGCGTTTCCCTGAGATAGCGGCACACGACACGACGTATCAAGACAGTCACCCATCCAATTACTAACCGGGTATGACGTTGCTTAACTTCAGTGATCGGGCAGAACTCGATGTTTCCAATGCAACAATGCCGTCCGCAACTTATTTAAATAAAACTGCATCATTTGGAATCGTCAGGTTTGATTTAGAACTGCATTCTACTTTCATATGAGTTTAGTGCCTGAACCAATTCACACCTCACTGAACCTCTATCGGAACATCTCCATTTTGGTATTGCGTCGTTTTCTTAGACCATTCCAGACGAAAGATGGAAACAAAGAAAGTTTAGATTCCTTTCCCCATCGTAATCCACTAGTCTCGTCTTTAATAGCCTCATTGTCAAACCTCAGTATCAAACACAAATGCCATGTGTCATTTTCCTTCGTTTTTGTACAATCTGTCAGTGGTAGACTACTGAAAAGGAACAGAGCCGTTTCTAATGTTATAGTAATTTTATTTCATTAAAATCCGTCAGTGGCCAGTCTGAACACTGACTTGATGCGACTGTTGGCGTTTTTATTACCTGTACGCGGCTCGACATCCAGCCTACACCCATTTGAACCTGCTTATTGTGTTCAAACCTTGGTATCGCTATACATCAGCGATAGTTTCCTCTATTAGAAAACTGATGACACCTCAGGATGTCTCCTGTCGAAAGATTCATTATTTTAGTCAAACTATACTATACTCTTACCCCAGTTAGGTTCAGTACCTCCTCATCAGTTAGTAGATCGAACCATCTAATCTTCAGCACTCTTCTGTAGCGCTACATTTTAAAAGCACACATTATCCACTTCTCATTTCCTTGTAATACAGTCCAGACAAATAAACTGACACTTAAATTCAAAGCTAGTAATACAGTCCAGACAAATAACCTGACACTTAAATTCAAAGCTAGCAAATCCTTCTTCTTCAGAAACTATTCTTGCTATTGCTATTCTAGACTTTATATCCTCTCTACTTTAGTTATCATCAGTTATTTCGTGCCAAAATAGTAAAACTCATCAACTTAGTTCAGTGGTTCATTTAATAATAAAAGTCCCTCAGCAATGTCTGATTCACCTCGACCACTTTTGTTGGTGTTCATTTCAAAAACCTCTTTTCAAGATGTCTATTCTGTTCAACTGCCTCTCCAAGTCACTTACTATCATTGGAGAATTACAGTGACACCGGCAAACCTCAGAGTTTATAATTCTTCTTTTTGAACTTCAATTCCGTTTTAAGAATTTTCCTTTGTTTCCTTTCCTGCTTAATCAGAGTACAGATTAAAAACATCAGGGGTAGCCTTCAACACTCTCTCTGCCTTTCGTTTCCTTTCCATGACCTTCATCTTTATGCCTCCATAATGTATAGCAAACAAGGCCCGAGTGTTGGTGTTTTGAAAAAGTATTCATAACACAGAAAGTGCTATGCTTTGCCAGGAGTATTTCTCCGGATAGACTTTAACAGGAAGTCAAATGGCTTTCCATTCAGCAGAACGTCGAACATGTCCTGTAAGCTCCCGTTTGGTTTGGGTATGACCTCGGGAAATGAAATCTGTTACATTGAAAGGAAAGAAAGCCTCATATTTCTTGCTCGACCTTCTGAAGTGGCAATATTCGCCGCTCGCGAAAAGAGCGCACAACAGCGTTCGGGAATGAAGTCTGCGGCCGTGTTTGCGGTGCGCTAAGTACGCGGGTTTCCCGCGCTGCGGCGCTCATAACGGCCTCGGATCCACCTCGATTCCCCCTCCCGCCACCTTCCAACCCTCCCCCGCCTGCTTCCACCCCGTCCCTGGAGTATTGCAGCCAGCCCACTCATTAACGATACATTCCTGCGGTGCTGGGGATCGCGTGGGAGCCCTCACACCCCGCCCATTCCAGCGATATTATTTTCATGTCGGCCAATGAGATGGAAAACGAATTGGGGAAAAAAAGGAGAGTGACGCAAAGAGAAGCAAAACTGGGAGAAAATCGCAGCGTGTAGTAGTAGGGGGAGGTGCGCCAGAAGGGGAGACAAGCGATCTAAAAGATGGATGAAGTTCTGTCTGTTTTTCGCCTGAAATATTTCGAACACTGGCCTAACTTTCCTGTTTCGACTACAAAATTTCTGTGGCCGTATCATCAGGCTACCTACTTATGAACCAGCATTTTGCTGTATGGTGCGACAAATGGGAACTGAAACTATTACAATTAGAAGACCATTGCTTAAGGAACTATAGGTACTGCTATAATGTAGCGTGGTACGAAGGTAGTGGTACAGTCATATTTCGATTGATAAAAATACTTTACGCAAATTCTAATAATTAGGCAAATGAGAGAGAGAGCAAATAATTTTAAACTTTGTCATCGTGATATCCATCGCTTGGAACACGTAAGTAACTGTTTGTGTTATCATTTCTAGATATGTACTGGTTTACATGTAATATTCATTTCAATCTCTTCACTTAAGTCGCTGAACCTGTACGTAAAGTGGACAAGTTCATGGCTCATACAATAGGGCCATTGCACGAATGACGCAACATCACTGATGACAAAACTTCCAGGTATCTCGGTGCGTTGACGAAAGGGTGCGGTACTGATCTTATTTTATCCCTTAGTGTGCTCGCGAAAGCAGCAATAACTAAAAGCCCTCAGCACTAAATGAACAGTAGATGTTAATATACGTCCGAGTAATAATTTCTGTGCTGATGAAGCTGTTCATCAGGCTCCACCACTATAAGCCCTTGTAAGAACCGCACACAAACTGAAAACATACATCTGCACAAGCCACCTAATGCTTTGTGACGGACAGTACATCTTGTACCACTCTCACATCTCCCTCCCAACCACCCATTTTATAGATTTTTATTAGTCCACTTCCTTGTTTATTTGTCTGTTCGGTATACATTTTTCAATTGATTTCAAACTAACTTCCCGATGAGCTACAGACTTGAAAGAGCATTGGTTAGATCGTCAGAGAGACAGCTTCTCACGTTCCTGCAGCAGATACAGCGAGTACCCCATTCGTTTCTGAATTATTTTTATGAGCTTCACATGGGAGCGACTGATTTTAAGCTGTCTGTGTGGGTGGTAGTTTAAATTTCTTGCGTTTTTGAGTGTTTACTAAGCACGGTATACCATTCTAATAACTGTGACATATAGAACTTTGCCATCTTAAGGTATGGATATGGACTGTGTTTGCTGTGTTCATATACGAACAGAGTTGTTGACCCATCGCTCATAGCTCCAGGCAGTGTTGGCTTCAGGAACACAGACAGAGGCTCTTACCAATGGGCATTACTATGGAGGACTGGATGTGGGAATCCAAGGGACATCCAGTACATCCAGTACTGTGGCTGTCTCAGGTACTGCCTGCACTGAGGCCCACCCCTCATTCGTGGTGGAATTGACATAAATCCAAGGTTTGAAAGGAAGCAAAAGACTTTCTGGGCGCTGTGAGGGGTGGGAGAGGAGGGATTAGGGAGGGACGACCGGAGGACCTCTTGTTTTCTATGTTCGGATTTTGACCGCTACATTTGGCAGACAATGTTCCTGAGGCAGATGCAGTCGCTCGCACTTTTCCGGAGTGCGCCTCTCGGTACGCAACGTCTGGGCATTCACATAGGGTGGCATTACTGGGAGGTCCAATGTTAGGCATGTAATAGGGTCCCTTAGGAATATAGCTGTCAAGTAGGGGAAGGAAACCAATGTGCACTCTATATGTACACCTGTAGGAGCATTCCAGATGTGGGAAGGCTGCTTCTAGATGCCATCAAGAGCACAGGTTGCAGCCAACTGCCTGTAGCGGCTCATGTTGGTACTGACGATGTGTGAAGTGTGTTGCTTAGGGTTGGAAGAGATTGTCTCTGGTTTCGGCCGGCTAGCTAAATTCGTAAAGTCTGCCTGTCTTACTCGCTAGATGAATGAGGAGCTCACCATCTGTAGCAACGTAGCAAGACTGTGGTCTTTTGGTACAGACCCAAATGGAGTTCATGAAGCAGAGGCTCAGACGGTTCTGGATAATGTAGGCTGTAGGTTCCTCGCCTTCCGTGACAGGGTGGTTGGTTTCCGGGTACCAGGTGAGATGTTGACTGTCTGCACAATGTGACTACGCTGGTAGCGGGACTGTGTGGAGGAGTCTCGTCAGATTTTTTTTATTATTGGGGTCTTGGAAACTGTAGAAGAGGATCAGGGAAAACACAGGAAGGCAAACTTAGCAGCTGTCGATGTTATAGTAGGAAAAGAACCACAACTGCAAGCTCTCAAATCGTTTTAAGTATAGAAAGCTGGCTAAATCCGGGAATAATTTCAGTAGGAATATTAGCAAAGGACCAAAGCGTGTTCAGAAAGGTTAGATTAATTACTGTTGGTGGTAGATTGTTCATTGCTGTCAGAAGTAGTTTACTTCGTAGTGAGATTGAAGTAGGTAGTTCTTGTTAGTTACTGTGGATAGAGGCTATACTTGACAACCGGAATAAATTAATGGTAGGTTCCCTTTACAGACCCTTCGAATCAGATGAGAAAGTTGCTGAGTTATTCAAAGAAAACTTGAGTCTCATCACCTACAGGCATCCCACTCATACGATGATCCTTGATGGTGACTTCAATCTACCCTCAATACTTGGCGAAATTACAAGTTCAGAGTCAGTGGCAGGCATAAAACATCGTCCGAAATCGTACTGAATACGTTCTCAGAAAACTATTTTGAATAACTACTTGGTTGTGAAAACATACTACACTTCCTATCAACATATAATCCTGAGCAAATAGGGAATATCATGACGGATACGAGGATTAATGGCGAGACTGAATATCGTAACTTCCAAACGCACGTATAAAAAACACAAAATACACGTATTCAAAAATGTAGATAAGCATCCACTTGACATCTTCCTAAAAAAACACTACAAATTTTTCCACTCCGACTACGTAAGCGTACACCGCATGTGGTTAATATCAGAGAAATATATCGACGGCAGTTAAGAAATATGTACCACATAAATTAATAAGAGATAGTGCTGATCCACCATGGTACACCAAACGGGTCACAGCACTGCTGCAGAAACAACAACAAAAAAAGTGAAACAAACCAAATTTGAAAACTCAAAATACCCCTAAGTATGGAGAAGTTTTACAGAACATCAAAATTTAGAGTGAACTTTAATACGAGATGCTTTTAATAGTTTCCAGAAGGCTACTCCGTCTCGAAATATGCCAGAAAACCCAAAGAGAATCTGGTCGTATGTAAAGTACATCAGCGGCAAGGCATAATCAGTATCTTTACTGCGCGGTAACAATGTTGATGTTGCTGATGACAGTGCTACTAAAGCAGAGTGACTGATCACAGTAATCCAAAATTCCTCCATCAAAGAAGACGAAGTAAATAGTTCATAATTCGAACCAAGGACAACTGCCAACATGAGTAACTTAGAGGTAGGTATCGTCGTTGTAGCGAAGCAGCTGAAATTATTCAATAAAGGCTAGGGAGATTGCATAGCTGTCAGGTTCCTTGCGTAGTAGGCTGATGCATTAGCTCTATACTCACTCAGTAGTCAGATACAACCTCTCGCTCATCGAACGATCCGAAGCTAAAGATTGGAAAGTTGCACAAGTCACGCCAGCATTCAAGAAAGGAAACGGGAGTAGTGCGCTGAATTACAGACAAGATCAATAACGTTGATTTGCAGCGGGATTTTGGAACGTGTATGTTGTTCGAACAATATGAATTATCTCGAAGGTAGCTGTCTATTGACACACAGTCAACACGGATCCAGAAAATATCGTTCTTATGTAACACTACTAGCTCTTTATTCTCATGAAGTAATGAGACTATCGACAGGGGATGTCAAATTAATTTGTATTTTTAAATTTCCCGAATGCTTCTGATACCGCTCCTCACAAGCGACCTCTAATCAAACTGCGTGTCTATGGGTTATCGTCTCAGTTGTACGACGGGATTCGTGATTTCATCGGAAAGTTCAAAGTTCGTAGTAATTGATAGAAACCCATCGAGTAGAACAAAAGTATTATCTGGCGTTCCCCAAGGAAGTGTTATAGCCCCCTATTGTCTCTGAACTATATAAACGATTTAGGAGACAATGTAAGCAGTACTTCTAGACTGGTTGCAGATGATGCTGTCACCGTCATCTAAAGTCCTCAGATGATTAAAAATGCATTGAAAAATGATTTAGAAAAGATATTTGTGTGGTGCAAAAAGTGCAAATTGACTCTAAAGAACGAGAAGTCATCCACATGAGTACTAAAAGGAATCCGCCACATTTCGGTCACACTAATCTAAAGGCTGTAAATTCAACTATGTACTTTGGGATCACAGTTACGAATAGCTTAAACTGAGACGATCACATAGATAATGTCGTGAGGAAAGGACACCAATGATTGCGATTTGTCGGCAGAACACTTAGAAAATGCAACAGGCCTACTAAAAGATTTCTTAAACCGTGCTTATCCGCCTTCTTATGGAGTACTGCTGTGCGGTGTTGGATCTGAATCAGATAGGATTGACGGAAGACATCGGAAAAGTTCAGAGAAGGGCAGCTCGTTTCATATTATAACGAAATAGGGGAGAGAGTACCACGGATATGATTAGCGAATACGAGTGCCAATCACTAAACAAAGGCGTTTTTCTTTGAGGTAGGATCTTGTCATGAAATTTCAATCGCCAACTTTCTCCTCTGAATGTAAATATATTTTACTGTCGTCAACCTACATATGGGAAAATAATTATGGTGATAACATAACAAAATTAGAGCTAGTACAGAAAGATTTAAGAGCTCGTTTTTTCCGCTCGTTGTTCTAGGGTCGTACTGTGGAGAAATAGCTTCAGTGTGGTTCCATGAACTCTCTGCCTGACATCTGTGAACTACAGAGTAATAATGTGGATGTAGAAGTAGTTGTAGAACTTCCCCCATATTTCAGAAGTGAATGACAATACAAAACTAACTAGCTATCGTGTTTTGTGTGTGACGAAGAGTAGATTGATTTTTCTGTCTGTCTTTCCGACAAAAATTTTGCAGTTCATTTAAAAGTAATATTCGGACGAGCTACAGGTTTGAAAGTTTCAACGTAGCGCAAAACTGAATGACAATGCAATATTAACCCGCTTTTTGTCTGGTGTGCGGCGGAGGATACTTTGTGTATCACTTTCATTTCCATCTTTTGTTGTCACAGCCGCGATATTTTTGCTATAAGGATTGCCGGTGAGCTTCCTTAAGAGCCCGATTCCCTCTCATTTGTACCTTGATAGTTTTTTCACGAGGTGTACATAAGGGGAAGCAATATGTTAGTTGACTCATGAGAAGCAGAAAATAATTATTTAAATGAAAAACTTTTTGTTATAGCACCTGTTCAAAACGGACTAAAGTGCAGTAAATGTTTACCCCTTGCCCCAAAGACATTCCTAACCCCATACCGTTAATCTTGAAAACTCTTGCTAGTGAATGTTAATAGCCTGTCAATACTTGTAAAAATTTAAACGAAAAACATTGGTCTAATGCAATCGATATAAGTAAGGAGCGTAGAGACCAGTTGATGTTGGGAAAAATTACTCAACAATTCGTGTTATTTGAAGCAGAATAAAACTGTTACTGAGTTTAGAACGGTTCCAACTCGCTATTCTTTACACTGACCGAAGAACTACCCCGCTGCTTATACTACTGTCTACCCATATAAAGCAATAAATCGGTTTATTATTTCTTTTTAAAACTACACCATTCGTTTATAGACACCGTGTACTTGGGCGAGCGAATATCGAGTTGTGGCATCGACGTCACGCAGGCTGTAAAAACGAGCCTCAATCATTGGCCGAATGTATGGCCAAGCACCTTCAGCATCATCGCGCGTTATGATCATCTACGTGAAGCCGCTGGTCTCCGTGCTATCAGCTAGCGCTGACGGTTCCGGGCTTCGAACTAGAGCCACCGACGCGATGCCACTCGATGCGTGCCAACATAAAGTCCCTGAAAGTCCTGTGTTCGGCTCTGGGCCTCTGCACGCTCGTACCAACCGCAGTGGATCACGTCCAATGTACGCTAGTCCATAACGAAGGAAGTAACATTGGGTTTAACGTCCCCCCAACATCGAGGTCATTAGAAACGAAGCAGGAGCTCGGGCTGTGTCAAGGGTAGAGACAGGCGGGGTAGCCGTAGGCGCCTTGCCACGGTTCGCGCTGCTCCCCCCGTCGGAGGTTCGAGTCCTCCCTTAGGTATGGGTGTGAGTGTTGTCCTTATTGCAAGTTAGTTTAAGTTGGATTATGTAGTGTGTAAATCTAAGGACCGATGACCACAGCAGTTCGATCCCATAGAACTTACCACAAATTTTGAAATTTCAAGGTTGGGGAAACAAATCGGCCATGACATGTCACAGGAACCATCCAGACACTTGCCTGGTGCCATTTAGGGAAATTACGGAAAGTCAAAATCTGGACAGCCAGACGCGGGGTTGTACTGTTGTTCTTCCGAATGCGAGTACAATGTGCTAAACGCCAGTCCAGTTATAAGCTCGCTGTACAGCACACCTGACAACCGTCTCGCGACAGCAAGACCTATGCCACCCCAGCCACTTATATGCTGCCACAGCAGTCCACTGCCTCAGCGTAAACACTTGCTGCTCACTATCCACAGCTGTCTCGTGAGCTACAGCCATCGACATCCTTTATGGAACTCGGGTTTCAGCGTAGCACAAATCAAAGAAGTTCCCGATAAAATTATCGTATAATAAAGTCATCAGAAGACTAAAACGAATTCCAAAATTATTTACGTCTGATATGTGTGTGGTGCGAAGATTGGAAATTGACTGTAAATAATGAAAAGTGTGAGATCATCCACATGAGTAGCAAAAGGAATCCGCTAAAGGTGAGTTACACGATAAATCAGACAAATCGGAAGGCTGACAATTCAACTAAATATCTAGGCATCGCATTTACGAACAACTTAATTTGTAGCGCTCACATAGATAATGTCAAAGACAGCGTTTTATTTTAGAAGATGCAATAGGTCTACTAAAGAGACAGTCTACACTACGCCTGTCCATCCTCTTCGGAAGTACTGCCGCGCCGTAAGGGATCATTACCAAATGGACTCGACGGAGGGAATGGAAAACGTTCAAAGAAGGGCAATTCGTTTTGTATTATCGCGAAATAGGGGAGTAAATGTCACGGAAATGTTACGCGAGTTACGTCGGCAAGAACCACATTGCAACAACATCTTTTTGTGAAGTTTCAATCATCACCTTTTTCCTCCAGTTCCGAAATATTTTGTTGACACCCACACACAACGGGAGAGATGATCATAGTAACATGCTAAGAGAAACAAGAGCTCACTCGGGAAGATTTAAATATACTTTCTCCCTCGCGCTTGTCGAGAATGGAACGGTAGAGTAGTCATCTAAAGGTGCTTCGATGAACACTAATTGAAATCAAATGTTCAAGATTAAGAGTGGAGGGGAAATTTCAATTGTTAACCAAGAGCAAAGAGCACATAAATGGAAAGAGAACACTGAAGGCCTCTAATCGTGGGAGAAAATGTGTGATGACGTTAGGGAAGTAGAAATAGAACTCGATATGGGACTTGTAAGGGACCCATTGTTGTTGCCAGAATATAAAAGAGCCTTTGAGGTCTTGAAATCAACTGAGATTGAACACGTAGACAATAATCTTTCGTAGTTTCTAGAATAATCAGTGGAAGTGTCAACCAAAAGACTATACACATAGGTTTGTCCACTCTATGAGCCTGGAGACGTATCATCAGCCCTTCGGAGATAAAAATCATTCCAATGATAAGAAGAGCTGATAAGCGTGAAGAATACTGTGCAGTCAGCTTAGACGTTCATGCACCCAAGTTTTATGACAGTAAAAATATAAAGAAGAATAAAAGAGAAAATTTAGGCTCAGTTATATGATGATCAGATAGGCTTTAGGAAAATTTAAAGCACTAGAAAGACAAACCTGAGACTGCACTTGTAATGGAAGGGGAGTTAAGAAAAATCAACTAATGTTCATAGGATATCTCGACTAACAAACAGCGTTCGACTATGTAAAATGGAGCAAAATACTGGAAAGTTTCAGGAGAATGTGTGTAAGATAGAGGGAAGTTGGAGTAGTGTATAATATATAAAAACAAAGGAGGAACAATAAACAACGACGACCAAGAACGAAATGCTCGAATTAAAATGTGTATAAGACAGGGACCCCCACTACGGATCATAGACCTTGCAGATAGCTGTACCGGAAGTGCAACCACAGCGGAGGCATACCTGTGGAGAGGCCATAAAAATATGTGGTTTCTCAAGAGGAGCGGCACCCTTTTCAGTAGTTACAGGGGCAATGATGTGGAAGGCTGACTGATCTGACCTTCTAAAGGAAACCAAGCAGAAATTTGGAAACGGAATTAAAGTTCATATGGAACAAATAAAAACTTGCTGATGGTATTTTAATTCCTCCAGGCTTGGCAATACTCTTGAAACAGCAGTCGGAGGCAATGGACAGTATCTTGCAAATAGATTAGAAAGTGAAATTTAACGAAAGAAAAATAAGACTAATCGAATGTAGTTGATTAAATCAGGTGATTCTGCGGAAATTAGATTAGGAATCGTGACACTAAACGTACTAAATGAGCTTTGCGGTTTGATTAGCAGTATAACTGATGATGCCCGAAATAGAGAGGATACAAAATGCAGACTTACCATAATAGGAGCAGAATTTCTGTAATAGAGGAAACTGTTAACATCTAATATAAATTGAAATTTTAGTAAGTCTTATGTGAATGGTAATGTGTGTAGTGTTGCCATGCACTGAAGTGAAACGTGGACGATAAGCATTTCACAAAAGAAGAGTAGAAACTTCTGAAATATGGGCTCTAGAGGAATGGCGATGACTTCTGTAGACCAAGTGACTAATTAAATAGTATAGCATGGAATATGGCGAAAAAAGAAATTGAAGAATTTATTAAAAGAAGACTGAGACATCAAGCAATCGTGAATTTGGTAATGTAGGGTAGTGTTTGTAGGCAGGGGAAAGGGGGGGGGGGGGCAAGGGAAGTAAAAAGTTTGCAGATCAGGATCAAGAGATTATAAGTCAAATGGATGCAAGTTGCAGTTGTTACTCGGAGATGAAAAGGGCTGACAGGATAGACCACAACGGAGTGCTGCATGAAACGAGACCTCGTAGTGAAGATTGCAACAAAAGCAACGGCAACAACAGCAGCAACGACAACAACAACATACGTATGAGGAAGCAGCGTGTTATTTGATTCTTTTAGGACCGTAAACTCTCGTAATTTTACGGTAGACGACACCATCATGGACAACGCCTCTCTTGTTAGCTACTGGAGTTGGAAGAGCATTTCCGTGACACTTTTGCGCTTAATAATCGAACCGGTGAACAAATGCCTGCTCCTTTTTAGACCTTCTCTCTTTCCTTGATCAGTACCTCATGGTAAGGGTACCACACTGACAAGCAGTGGTCAAGTATCTGGTGGGTTTTGCAACCATCTTTCTTCGTGAATGAAGTACACTTCATATGGCTTACCCCTATGAATGTCTGGCGTCTGACTTCCCTTCTATTTGTTTAATGTGGTCATCTCACTGTAAACCCTTCCGTATGGATTGTACCAAATATATAATTCATGTAACATCCTCCAGTGATTTTTCGGCAATTTTAAATATCTCCTTTTTATGCGAAACTCATTATATTCATTTTGTTACGGGTCACATGTCAGTGCGTTCAACAAACGTTGATCCTCCACAGACTTCAAACATTTCACTACAATAGTCTACCGTTGTGATTTCTCTAAACACAACAGCGTCATACAAGAACAGCCTCACGGAGTTTCCGAAGTTATGAGCTTGATAACTCACGTTTACTGTGGATTGAAATACTCGTAGTCTCAACATTCACTGGGGGTATATTCAACGTCTGGTTTATATCCAAAGATATTTGTCTGTAACGACTGATATGTTCTATTTGTTATCAGTTCCTTACTTCAATAACAAAATTCATCTGTTCCGTGTATTCTAATTTTGTTCATTAAGTGACACTGTGGAATTGTACCGAATGATTTGTGGATCTCAAGCACAAATGTATTGATTGCCGTCTTGGTCTCGTGGGCTAAGAAATAGAGCTTGTTTTCGTACGATCGATTTTTGCAGAATCCATGTCGATTCTTACTGAGGAGATCCTGGGCTAAGAGGTTATAGTACGCAAGTATTAAACGTGTTCTAAGGATTTACTATAGTCTGAAGTCAGTGATACAGTCCTATAGTTCTGAGCTGTGTTCAACGGTCTTATTTGAAAACGGGTGTGACCGGGGCAGTCACTTTAGAGCAGCTTCGTCCCTCCAGTTAACTGCAGTTGATTGAACAGTCAACTGTGATTTCGACATCGACATCCACATCTAGTTATACATTTATACTTTTCGTGCTCAACCAGTTATTAGGGCTTCTCCCCGTTTCATTGAAGTATGCAACGCGGCAGGAAGCTGTTTAATTTTCTCCGTGCGCGCTCTAATTAATCTAACCTCGCCTTCTCGATGCCTAAGGCAGCGATACGTAGTTAGTTGTAGAGTATTCCTAGATTGATCAGTTAAAGGTGGTTTTTCAAACATCTTAAGTAGGCTTTCTCCGGATAGATTGCGACTGTCTTCAAGTGCATACGTATTCAGTTTCTTCAGCAGCTCTGTGATATTCTCCTACGGATGAAAAGTACCGGTGACTATCCGTGCTGCCCTTCCCTGTGCACGTTCAATATCCCGTGTTACTTCCTTCTGTTGCGGGTCCCACAGACTTGAGGAATATTCTACGATGGGTCTCACGAATGGTTTGTAAGCAATCTCATTTGTAAATTTGATTTCGTTACGCTGCCAATGAATCGAAGTTGTAGCACCTGCTCTACCGACAACTGAGCCTGTATGACCAGTCCATTTCATACCCAACCAAGTTTTACATCCATCTGTATGTACGACCTAACCGAGCCCAACTGTGACTCGTTGACACCGTGTTCAAGGATACCACGTTTCTTCGTTCTGTGAAATGCAGAGTTTTAAATTTCTCAACATTTAAAGCAAGTTGGTGATCTTTTCACCGTTATGAAATCTTATCAAGGTTCGAATGAATAGTTACGCAGTTTCTTTCAGACGGTACTTTAGTACAGATAATTGCTTCATCTGCAAAAAGTCTGAGTTTAATATCAATGTACAACATGAGCAGCAAGGGTGATAACACGCTTCCATGGGGAACATACCATATTATTTATTTATCTGTCAATGATTCTCCATCCAAGATAATACACTGCAACGTTACTACAAAGAAACCAAGAATTAAGTTACAAATTTCACTTGATACCCCATACTATCGTACTTTACATAGTAATTGTGGTGTGGCACTGAGTAAAATGCTTTTCTTAAATTGAGAAGTACTGCATCTAGTTGACCGTTTTAATCCCTGGCTTTCAGGATGTTACGCAAGAAAAGTGCGAATTGGATTTCACATTATCGATGTTTTCTGAATCCTTGCTGGTTTGCATGGAGAAGGTGATTCTGTTACAGGGAAGTCATTACGTTTAAGCTGAGAATAAGTTCTTAGATTCTACAACAATTGAATGTCAAGCATATCGGGCGGTAGTTTTTTGGATCACTTCTGCTACCCTTCTTGAAGGCGGGTGTGCTTTCTCCCAAGTATTGAGCTCGGTTCTTTGTTCAAGTGATTCACGGAAGATATTGCGTCAATGGTGAGCTAACTCCCACGTAACTTGTGTGTAGAATCTGATACCGAATCCATCGAGTCCTGTAATTTGTTCAGTTTAACTATTGTAACTGTTATCAATAGCCCTATGTTTTATTTTTCACCTATTATGCAATACTCGCCCTTTATTTTGAAGTTTGTTTACAATAACTGTACGCCGGAGCAAGCCCCTCTCGTCACGAACTTTGCTGCTAGGAACATATCTATTAAATGTGTAATGAACTATTCCTTTAAAACTGAACCACAGTTTTTCTTTATTCTCCTCATCAGGGACAAATGTTTCAAGTTCCTTATTGAGATACGACACTATTGCCTCATTATCTAGTTTATCGAAAATATAAATCCTTCTACTTGCATACTTTCCCTTGTACTTTGTTGCTGCAACAACTGCCTTAAAGAAAATGGTAAACGTTGCTGTGTAGACATAGTGTAAGAGATCAGGTCTGTTTGTCGCTGTTAAATCCAGTCGATTTCCATCATGAGTGTGTCTGTGGCAATTTGTTCTAGATAGTTCTCGGAGAACGAATTTAGTATCGCGTTGCAGGACAGCTTGTCACATCCACCAAGTAGAAAACTGTAATTTTTCCAATTATTTGTTGGATGAGTAAAATGTCCTTTAGTTACGGCAGTATGACTGAGGAATGTACGCAATAGGGAACGTAGGTTTTCTCTGAAGTTTTCAGATAAATCTGGAGGTGAGTCTGCTGATCGACACTACGATCCGAGTATAAGTGATGATACTGATACTGAGCCTTGTCCAACAATCTCGAGCTTAGTTCCAGTTTCCGTCTCGTTGTATATGAGTTTCTAGCTGCAGCGTAGTTTTTGGAAGGAGTGGGGTTCGGTTTCGTGGTTTTGCAGGTGCGGGATCAATTTAACAATTAATTTATTGAACTTAAAATCCTTCATGATAATACAATAACAGTGAAAGATAACTTTATCTGCAGTTCCACATAGTTTTCAAAAAACAGGGCTGAGACAGGAGAATACGAATAAAATGCCTTCAGTACAATAACAGAATGAAATCAAACTTTTATCCCAGCACACTGAATAGGGTAACAACAGTAACAATTACAATAATAGGCCCTTGGCCACAGACAGATTTTTCCTTTGTGTCCGAGTAAATGTGCGTCAGGTAAGTTCCCTTCGAAAAGCTAGATCCTATAATTTTACGACACATTTAAATACACTTTTCGTATTGACCGTATCATCCGCATCAGCCTCGAGCATGTGTCAAACATATTGTATATTTTCGATAATTGAGTGCCGCGAAACACGTATTTTGTGCTACAGCATCGTATATAGTGTGCATCTGTGCTTCGTACAGTTTTGACAGTAGCAATTCTTTTAAAAATATGCTTCTATCTGTATTATTAAACACATATTCTGAGACATTTCGGACGATAAAAGAGTCGTGCATAGAGTTATGTTGCTGCGGCATATATTACATTATCATATAGTGTGTTGTTCAAAATGTTCAAATGTGTGTGAATTCCTAAGGGATCAAATTGCTGAGGTCATCGGTCCCTAGACTTGAAATACTACTTAAACTAACTTACACTAACTCATGCTAAGAATAACACACATACCCATGCCTGAGGGAGGAGTCGAACCACCGGCGGGAGGGGCCGCGCAATCCGTGACATGGCGCCTCTAACCGCGCGGCCACTCCGCGCGGCTTGTGTGTTTACTTTTCCATTTCTACAGGAAGGCATCTTGTTCACATTTTTGTAAATTTGCGCTATTTTCGAGTTGTTTGTGATTATAACCTCCGGAAAGTAAGTTCCAAGTAGCTTAAAAGCATCAATTAATTTTACCAAAGCTATTGATCTTGTCATATCAGATGTCTCTTTGATGAGTGTCAATCGCTTCATTTCGGAAAGCGAAGTTGTGACCTTTATAACGTAGTTGATCTAGTAATTGGAAGAGAATCAGCACCAACCACAACAGAGTGCCACTGTGAATGCTGATCTCGAGCCACTGAGATATTTGGTTTTCGAAAGCAGCTGGACGTAACCCTAAGGGCTGTTCGAAGGTGTTGAGACCGGGTGTGATTGGCAGGCTGATGAGCGAAATGTGTCAGAGACGAAGAAGGTACTTCCAGTACTATCATCCCAAGTAGATAGTGTCTCCTCGCCAAGAAATACAGGACCCCTCATAAACTGTCAAATTGACTGAGAGTGGCGTATCAGTGCCAGGTCTCAGGTTTCTGTACAGAGGAAGTAAGGACTAAGGAGAAATCAGTGTTCTGCAACCATCCACTAAACCCAGGTACCATCTTCTACTAAAACTCAGCCATTACGGGACTATTCACCTTTTGAGAAACATTGCATCAGCCACAATGCTGCTTCACTGTGAATCCCGATCTCGAGCGCGGGATGAGTTACGGAGGTCAACACTAAAGTGTGAGCATGTATTAATCGTTGGCAGCTAGAGTGTAGGCAGGGAAGGATTGGAAGGATGGCCTTGTATGTTAATTGTGAGTAAAGGGAAGGTCATCTAGCATATTGGAAATTCCTAGTCTCGTGGTTAAATTGTGAATTAATACCAACTCACAACCAACTTATGCCTCTATGGGAAGTGAACTCAACTGTCCGTAGCTAATACAACCACAATGTAGTAATGCAAGGCAAAGGAGTCAATGCCAAATGCTGTCACAGTATAAAAAGTAAAACTAAAGCGTACTGATGCCAGACGAGCGAGTGTAACGCTCTTTGCTTTCACAAAATAATGAGTAAATTATCCCTGTACTTGACCAGTGTGCAGAAGGACAACGCCGACGCAGTGAAGTTAAACAGTTCTGTGTTCAACAGGTTGTATATATTTTAATGTGTCATCTAACCATGAAAGTTGTCGAACAGTTTAAAGGATCTTGAACATTTAAGTCATGTCTGCTTATAACAGGAGTTTTTTTGCTCTGTATGCTTCAAGAAATTAACAATAAACTGACAGAGTGCAAAATTATCCGAATATTTCATTAAACTCACCAAGAACGAGACTAAGACGGTGGTAGGTACCAAAATCTACCTCGAAGACTGTGTGGAGAATAAAGCACCAAGATTCTTCTCTGTGCATCTTGTGAACTTAATGTTAAAGAAGCCAGAATTATTTTTTACGATAAATCAGATGGCAACCAATTGTGTATTACAAACACACAAGTAAGCGAATTGCTCGTAAAATTGATCTTGCTATTACAGATTGCGAATTTACGTTTCCTCAAGAACGGCAAAGTGTGTTGTACAGCACCAGATGGCCACTAAGATATGATCCCTCCAAAACTGCTACCATTGTCAGCGTGCGACACCGAATCCCCTAACTGTTTGCTCCTTCTCTACCCTCGCTTCCAATAAACTGTACATGGAGGGGACGACTCTACACTGTTGGCAAAGTGACGGACGAGAATTGTTGCTAAACTCAAGGAAAATCAGCGGAATCTCCTTCTGGACGCTAGATGCACAACTTTAAACACGAAGTTAATACTGGGCCTAAGTAGTGTGTTCGCCACAGGTCAGCCTCATCTGCCAAGAAGTAATTTTAGATCTATGGAATTATATTGGCTAAACCAAATTTTTAGAGCGAATGCAACTGACTCTCCCAAACTAGTCGAACGGTGGCACAGTGGAGTCCAGCTACTGCGTTCACTGATCACAGACGGTGTAGGCGCCAGCCCGCTTTCAGAAGCCGTAGAGTGGGTCACTAACCGGCTTCTGCGAGAACTGCTCATATTCCCAGGAGGAGGTGCTCTTCACCTAATGAATTTTGGATACTGACTTCTGGCGACAAAAGAGGCCTTAGAGACGTTTCCATCGATATCCCACTCTAATGTGTAAGGCTTAACGCTACATTTCAAAGCATGTACCTCCAGTATTCTCACTAAAACCACCAGGAAGCAATGACAGAAAGGAAATTAATATCCTTGGCGTTTTATGACAGTAACGTCAAAATGTTAGCAGCGCTGGAGAGCCGCGCGGTCAGGGGCGCGTTCTCACGGTCGGCGCTGCTGCCGCCGTCGGAGGTTGGAGACTTCCCTCGGGCATGGATGCGTGTGTTGTCCATAGCGTAAGTTAGTTTAAGTCAGATTAAGTAGTGTGTAAGGTTAGGGACCGCCGACCTCAGCAGTTTGGTCCAACAGAGCTTGCGACAAATTTCAAGTTTTCTTCAAAATGTTGAAGTGGCAGTTCCGATGGTCATTAAGGAACAGGTTGCAACGAACTGAGGATTCTAAGGCATACTGGAACAACGATGACATTGGCTGGCTGACTAGAAAAATGTAGAACTACTTATTTGGTATCCACATTTCAATCGCTCAATTGGAGCTCTGTTTGAATGCAGATAAACGCAAGAGCACCTCGATTGTAATATCATTTAAATATCTGTAAGTAATACTACAAAGCCAAGTGAGGGAGTCGAGCACATGAAGTTAGTAGCAGCGAAAGTCAATGGAATAGTTTGGCTTGTTAGAGGCGTCCTCGGAAAGTTGGTGTAGATATAAAACAACATGCAGGCAAGACGCTGATGTGACCAATTAAAGAGTACTGCCCTAGCTTTTGGAGCCCTTACCAAATTAACATGAGAGTAGCCACAGACAGAATTCAAAGATCCAGTATTTGGATCGTGAGACGTCAGTAGAGCCACTGTCGTTATGCTCAGGGAAATAAACGTAAATCTTTGGGACAAACGTGCCCTTCCTCTCTGGTCCTCGAGAGAATCATTCTTCGAGAAAGGCTGCGCAACATCCCTACGACATCCACTGTATACTTCGTGTTGCTTATGATATGAGACAGATTAGCGTGATTGCAGAGGTTCGTGGAAAGCCAGCTATTCGTTTTTTCATGTGAAAATGTGGTAGAGCAAAGTTTCATAGTATTGATGCGAAGAAAGCACTGACGTAAACTGGAATTTTATACTAATTCTTAACACTGTCTTCAGGTAGCTGCTCACATTCATTCCCTACGATCTCAGTAACTTTGCATCTGCAAAAAATAATCCTAACCCCAGGTGAAACTTCAGTCTTGGGTACAAGCAGCAATATCAGGGCTGTAAAAAAAAAGTGTACACAGTAACTTCGAAACATATTCCACTACAGTAATCGAAGGGATGTGTGGTAACTCCCTCACGTTACCGTGTTACTAGGCGTCTCCATTTCAGGCGGTGATTACTCCAGCAGTGGCAACCGCCGTTCATCCTGGCGCCACTGAAGTAGGCGCGGTTGACATGTTCCCGCACAAACAGCAGCGCAGCTTTTCCGCCTTCCGCCTCAGCACGCTACGTCAAAAAGAGACATCCGCTAGCCAGGACATCCGTTCCAGAATCGGCTGCTAGGAACAGCACCTGTTTTCCTGCCTCAAGTCTACAACACACATGCGTGAGCCGATGCTCTCAGCGAACCAAGAGTTGTCCATTAGAACTAACACGGCTTACCTAGGCCGCGAACCGAACCCCATGCTGCACTTCGCCAGCTGCAGCGTTAGGATAGTTATACTATGCTACGATCTACTGCTGGATTTCGTTTGGATTACTCTCTTTGGATCAACGTTTGGTAGTGATTGTACTTCGTTGTAAATAAAGGTAACTGTGTTACGAGTTATTTCACTGTATAGTAGTCACTACAGGATCGTCGGAAGAAAGTACTGAGACACAGTGTAAAGGCATACTATCATTCCACCGTTGCACAGACTCCCGTATGAAGAACATACAAATTGGCATCGAGGAGCAACTGAAAGAGTTGGAAACAAATAAGTTGGCAGACCTGGATGGAATCCCAGTACTCTTCAATACTGGTACCTTACTTAGCTTGCATTCATCGCTATTCTCTCACTCAGCGCAAAGTCCAAATCGACTGGGGAAAAGTACGGATGACCCCAGTATAATCATAAGAAGGGTAAAAGAACGGACCCGCAGAATGAACATAAATATCCTTAACGGGACCGGGGAGTCATAAGGACCCAAAAATGTATTTCTTTTACTTAATGAAGTTCTGCGATTCTTTCTGATTCTAAAAATATTCAATTTATGTAAAGCACCTCATCATTTTCGTGTTTAAATGCATTTCCAAAGCAGATGCGGTGCGTGAATTTCTCTCTGTCACACTACTGTCAAAAACAAAATCATGCCTAAGCGTCTTGTTATTTCCTTTTGGAGCCATTATTTTCAGCAACTCGTTTGTGTAATATCTTTGTAGAACATACAGATTGTATCATGAGCAGGGGTTTATTGCAGTCTATCTTTCTGTCCATACAAGTAAATTAAATGAGTTTTCTTAGGTTTTCGCGTGCGTCCGTGTTTTAAACTTGTTGTGACTGCATATTTCAACCATTTTACATTGTAAAATGCCAAAAACGAAAAACTTTTCGTGGCCCCTTGGTTCTGAGTCGCGTGGAAGTGCTAAACAAGGACTTCGAACATTCTGTGACAAGCTAGGCAGAGACTTGCAGACTTGCAACATAGAGTCCCAAATTGGGCAAGTGCGTATTACAATTCAGAAGCTGCTGTGTTTTCTTTGGTTAGGCGACTCTCCGTCCAGTCCACACAACAATAGCTATAGGAAACTCAGAAGTATTAGTGTAAGATAAGAAATGTCTCACACAGGCGCTAGTATTAAAATTAAAATCCTAGTGGTTAACTGCCTAAACATTCACAACAAAGAGCCATAATTCTAAGTACTCCTGAAAAGCAGTAAGGGTCTCGCTATACTAGGTACAGAAAGTTGGTTGAAATCTGAAATTATTAGCAGTGAGATTTATGGGGGAAATTAGTGTATATCCAAATGACAGACTAATGGGAAACGGAGGTGCTCTAATTGTAGCAGTAGACAATAAACTCAAACCCGCCAACATAGGAACTGAAGCTGCAGGTGAGATTTGTTTGGGCAAGACTCAGTATGAGGGTTAGGCATAAAATGATAATATGATCCCTCTACCAACCATCAGACTCGACTCCTGCTATAACTAAAAATTTTAAAGGACATCTCAATTCTCTTGTACGTAAGTTCCCTAATCATAGTGTACTCATCGTTGGAGACTTGAATCCTCCAAGAATCAATTGGGAAAATAACAGTTTTGTTTGTGGTGGACTTGATAATACACCGTGTCGAACATTACTAAATGCTTTCTCTGAAAACTACCAACAGCAGATAGTTCGAACCACATTCATGATAGAAATATTGGATCTAATAGTAATAATTAGACCTGACCCCTTTGAGATGTCCACATGGAAACTAGTAACAGTGACCATGACACAGTTGGGTAACAATGATTACCAAAGAGGCACTAAGATATATATGTTCAGGGAAATAGATAAAAAATCAATACGTCACATCTTAATGAGGAATTTGAAACATTCAGCAGAGGACAGGAGCAGGTGGAGGAACTATGGTTCAAGTTTAAACCCATGCTACAAACTAGATATGTACTCAGTAGAGCATTTCTTAATGGAAACAACACCGCATAGTTTACAGTCACTCTAAAGAAACTTCTAAAGAAAGAGAGACGGCATAACAGATGTAAAACAAAGGATAGGACTATAGATAGAGAGATGTTGAATAAAACGCTTTTGGCTGTCAAGAGGCCAATGCATGAAGCCTTCAGTGACTACCATAGAAGAATACTGTCAAGTAATCTTTCACAAAACGCAAAGAAATTGTGATCCTATGTAAAGCTGTTATTGGCACCAAACGTATTGTCGGATAACTTAGAATTTCTATTTGTCTGATGTATAGTAGCTTGCTCTAAGTGTAGAAAAATGTAAGTTAATATAAATGAGTAGGAAAAGCAATCATGTAGTATTCGAATAGAATGGTAGTAGTGTGCTGCTTGAAACAATCATGTGAATTAAAGAACTGGGTGGAAAGTTACAAAGCGATATGAAATGAAACGAGCAGGTAAGGTCAGTAGTAAGGAAGGCTGATAGTCGACTTTGGTTTACCGAAAGAATTCTGGGGAAAGCGTAATATATCCATGGGGGGCACACTTTTGTGAACCATGCTTGAGTATCGCTCGAGTCTTTGGGACACCCATCAGGTTGGATTAAAGGAATACTTCGAAACAGTTTAGATGTGTGCTGCTAGATTTGTTACCGGGAGGTATGACCACAAGCAAGTATTACGGAGTTCCTCAAACGGGAATTCCTGGACGTAAGGAGAGGAACTTTTCGTGAAAAACTGATGAGAAAATTACGAGGCCTGGGATTTGTGACTGAATGTAGAACGATCTACTTCCATCAACTTACAGTTCGCGTGAAGACCACGAACACAAGGTAAGAGAAATTACGGGTCGTAAAGTGGCATTATAGGCAGTCTTTTTTCCCTTGCTCCATTTGTGAGTTGAACAGGAAAGCGAATGACTGAATGACTACTAGTGGCAAACGCTACCCTCTCGATACACCGTTCAGTGGCTTGTACATTACGTATGAATATGCAGACATTTGGCGTCATTTTTAATTACAACACCTTATATGATGGTTAAATTCAAAAAAGAAAATATAATTGCAATAAAACAATACTAATTAAGAAGCAAATAGTTCCTTTTAATGGTACAAATGGAATACTGACTAGCAGAATGTGGTGTATTTCAAATCTCTATAGCTAATGTGATCAAACTAATACTTGCGAAATACAGCGTTATCACCCACTTCCGTTGAACCCTTCGTACAAACTCTGTGTTTATGAAAACATCAAGTATTAACGTTCAGTCTTGGAGCGACAGCTTTAACCGTCTTTGTCACTTGAGCCAGTTCATGTAGGGCTACACTTCTGATACGCTTTAATGCTATCGGACACACTGGGGCTGGTTTCGGTGCGGGATAGCGGATATCGTTTCCCTCCACGTGCCTCGCCAGACTTGTTCAGCGCTCTCCAGAGACAATGCATATAAATACCAACCAAGCTGTTTCGTCCCCACGATGACAGCATCGTATTTTATTACCTCTCCATAAAATCGGTTTTATTGATTGAGCTTCAATGGAATCGTTTTGGAATATTTATTTTCGAAATCAATCGCCCATATTAATAATTTCATGTGATATAATGCTTTCATACTTTTTGAATGAATGATGTTCATTTGCCTTCTTTGTCACTTCTCTTTTTGGATATTGCAGTTCACAAATTCAACAACTTCCGCTCCTGCTATTCCCGCAGATGCACGATATTTATTGTTGTATAATTTCAGCTATTGCTACAAACGGCCACCAAGCTTTGCTTTTTTTAAAAAAGAGAAAGCTATTGTAATTGTTTTTCGTGGAAATTTAGTTATTCGAGTCCATTCAAAGCTTATGCATATGCAATGAAAGATTCATTGGCGGAAGGGGTGTACAATGTGAATGTGACTCCACAGGGCTTTTTCAGAGCCGATTCATGATATCCTACGATTCGTATGAAATGTAAAATATCTGACACGATATAAAAGTGTTTACTGTGACATTTATTTCGAATACTGTCAATTAGTATAAGCTGTCTTCATTACCAAACAGAAATAGCTATTTATACAGTGTGTGTAGTAACATTCTGTTTCATCCAACGTTGGAAGCACCTTGTCAGTTAGCATAATTCGGATAGATCACGTCCTTCGCTATGCATCGCTCTGTAGAGTGATTTGCTATCCAACATATATAGTTTCAGCCTATCCACGTTCTATAGTTCTATAAAATCATCCTCGAGCTAGTACATTATACATACACACGTGTTAACTTCCTGCTCCTTCGACCGGGTCATCGGATCACTATCGTGACACATTTTGTGCCAATCACATGGAAGAAGGCGATTTCTCAATTTGTGCATGCGCGTTCTTTTCCGACATTCTCACTGCCTAGCTGCCGGCGCCACCTCAATTTACCTGGAAACCCGCGGCCCACCGAACATTGGCTGGGGTGAGGACGGACGCTTCTGACGTTTGAGCTAAGTACAGCTACTGACATGCCACACAAGTACCGTTTATTTTACATTTTATGCGAGTCTTTTGCCCTTTTGGGCGTTCTGTATTAATGTTGGACCATGCCTCTTTAGGTAGTTTGTAGTTTCAGTGTGTTCCGAAGAAGGCGTGGTTATCCGCGCTGAAACCTAGGTCAACATCCGGTTTCTATTTGCAGTCGATGCGGATTCTTTATAATCATTAAATTTAGCTACACGTAGATGTAACACTAGCCTAGTTATTGCATACTTCAGTCATCTTCTGACCATCAAGAAATGTTTGGTCCTAGGAAAGTACAATAGGCCTCCTTAGCTTCCCCAAGGCGTTATTGTCTGGAATGAAGCGTTCCTTTCTGTCGTCAGAACCTGCTTGTTGAATAATTAAAAAAAAAAAAAACGTTTTGAGGAAAGATAAGATAATTTATCAATTTTGGTTGGAGAACAGCGCAGTTGTTTTCGTAAATTACACTGTAGGAAATACATGAAACAACCACAAATTTTCTTAAAAATGATTTTATTATACCATTACTACCTTCAGGCCTAAGGCCATCGTCACAAGATAGCGTTGGCTTCGTGCAAGTTTTTCATTTGTGTCCTAAAATAAAACAAAGTTTTCCTGATGCGTAGATTGCAAAATATTTAGATTTGCGTGCTATAATTTAACAAAGTTTCTGTGATTACATAGTTTTACACTTATATATGCTCTATACATTATACTTACTTCCTGACGCCCTCCTACATATGTTATAAGACAGAGGTATGGTTTTCATTTACAATTCATACTGATCTATGAAGTGAAGTAAAACCAAAGAGGCTGATACATTTGTTTACATGAGCTACTCATTTGATATGCCAAAGGATGTGATACGTTTACAGAAATGTTAAACGTCTGTAGTTACTTCAACGATGCTTCTACATGGTACAGGTAATTTTGTAGACTTAGACATTTAACAGTTTAGATTTGAAAGATGCTGATAATGGCCAATGACGAAATTTCTCTCTGCCAGTTAACCAAGAAACCACCAAAAACATTCCCCATACCAAACAAAGCCAGATTCACGTTCTTCGATATAGATTAACTTGTAGACAAATAAAAAGTAAAAGAAGTAAAGTCAGTAATTAAAAATGACTTTCTAGAATATAAAAAAGTGAATCTACCTAAAATTGAAAAACTTGTAGAACTTCTAACCTTAGTGCTGTGAAATAACTACTTCCGAGTTAATAACACATGTTATGAACAGGGAGATGGGCTTGCAATGGGCAGTCGCCTAGCTAGCCTACTACCCAATTATTACATAAATCGTTTAGAAACATCCTGTTTCATTGCCAATTTGACAATAAAGTAGAGAATAATGTGTTACGAAGGGATGTGGATGACAGACTTGTTTGATAGAACAGTAGAAGAAATTGATAAGTTTGCAAAACAGGTTAGCAAACTCCACAAAAACAGAAAATTTACAGTTGAACATGAAACTGATAATGATATAAATATTTTGGATCTAGAAATTACTAATTACAATGGTAAACACAAATTTAAAATATACAGAAAACCCACTACAACAGATGTCACAATCAACAGCTCGTCATGTCACTCCGAGCAACAAAAAAAGGCATATTACAAGATAATGCTCAAAAGAATGGAAAAAATTGCTTTAGACACTGAAGATAATCTCTTAGAACTAAAAGCAATTAAACTAATAGCCCACACTAATAGTTACAGCTTTGACACCAGTACCAAATTTCACATCGAATTAAAAACGAATAGAGTAACAAAAATAGCTTTTAAGTGCAAAACAAACAGCACTTTAGCACAAATACGTCCTCAAAGCTCTGTGAAATACGTCTACATACTATTCACTGGTAAAATGTCATATCTGACGCAAACATATTGCGTGCCAAAAAAATGAAAATTTCTTTTTCCACAAAAAATAAAATGGAACACGAAATTATTCACAGTTTAAATTAGAAACTGAAGTACAGCACAGGTCTGGCATTTATAAACTGAATTGATCTGTCTATCTCAAATTTTGCATTGGTCAAATCGGTAGAAGTTTCAAGGTACGATTCTAGGAACACATGAATGATCTCAAGCTCAACAACTTAAATAAGTCAATTTTCGCTACTCACGTGGCCTAAAATGTATACACAGAGATAAGCATCGAAGAAAACTTATAAATACTACATTTTGCCTGAAAAGAAGTACAGATGAATTTGTTAGAGGAATTAGAGGTTACATTCACAATAAATCTGACTGCATGCTGTAAGATCAACTAGAATTAAATACCATATGTACATACAAAATTTCACACAACTATCATAATTTGAAATGAAATAAACAATTAATTGACAAAGAGAAATTTCATCATTGACCATTACCAGCATATTTCAAACCTAAATTATTAAACTTTTCAATTCAATGAACCTTACCTACAGCCGTATACTTTAGGTTATTTTATTTTGTTTCCGCAATTCATTTTGTCATCTTTAGGCCCTATACGCTTTTTTTAATCAACGGCAGTATGGGGCCTGAAGATGGCAAAATGAATTGGCGAAACCTGTTGCTTTCGAAATAAAATTGAATTGAAGAAAAGTACGTACCAGCTGATGTCTCCTGGCCATAATGGACCGACAGAGGGTAAATTATTAAATGTCTGACTCTATAAAATTATCTATACAATGTAGATGTAGCTTTGAAGTAACTCCAGAAGCCTAACATATTACGTTCTTCGGCACATCAAACTAGAAACTGATGCAAACAAATGTATCAGCCACCTTGTTCTTATTTCATTTCATGGATCAGATTGTAAAAGAAAAAAAACTTTGTCTTGTAATACGCAAAGGAAGGCTTCTCAGGAAGTAAGTACAATGTACACAGCATATGATGATGATGACGAGGAGGTCCCATACTCCGAGGAGCGTAGAACGATGCTGGAGACCCGCACCGCCGTACTAGGCCAGGGCCTAGCGGAGGTGGTTTGCCATTGCCTTCCTCTGACCTTAATGGGTATGAATAATGATGATGAAGACGACACAACAACACCCAGGCATCTCGAGGCATGGTATAATAAAATCATGTCAAGGAAACTTATGGCTGTTCGCAGTACTTCCTATAGTGTAATTAAATAAGAAGAGTTTAAAATCTTTTACTAGATTCGAATACAGTCTGTGATTTTACTTGGATTACACAGCAAATACAGTCACTAAATGAAATAGAGCGAATGAAGCAATTGATTACTTGCGCTGTACCAAGAGAGGGGTGTTTTATTTGTGAGTACCTTAAGGAATGTGCTTCTATACAGATACTGTAAAATCTTTAGAAAACTTTACAGAATGTGTCACTCTTTTTCTTCATATGTTTTAAACACTGCACTCCTAATTATGTTCACTGAAACTATTTCAGTTTCGCTGTTCACCGTGTGATTCTTGTCACATTTTAAATGTAAGTAATATAACTATAGTGACTGTGCTTTACTTCTTATGTAACATTTGTAACTGCATACACAATACCTAAAAAAGACCAGTAATTTGCTTTTTCATGAACCATTTTTAATGTGAGTGTAGAAAAATTCCAGTTTAGTGATATGCAAGAAATCGGTTCGTAGAAAACTATTGAAATCATATGGTCTTTTTGAGCGTGGAAATGTTATGAGATAATGTTGATGAGAACAAAATACTAAAGTTCTCGAATGACGTGAACAATTTTCAGAAGAAAGAACGATATTTAATGTACACAGAAAAGTGGGACAACTCTGAAGGTAAGAAAAACTTGCTCCTTTTCATCGTATTTGTTTAACGTTTTTATTGGGAATGGAGAAAAGGTAACAGAAGAATTCTCTGATACTTAGAATGGTTGTTACTCCATTAAATTTCAAGCGTGCAGCAGCATACATTTCACTTTTCTTTCATTTCGGCCGTATATCGCTCGACCATTTTCAGCTTCGGCCTGAAGACTGACGCTGTAGCACTCGCTCCGTCCATTTAAACCAGTAGGCTGCGCCACAGATACAGACGCATGAGAGACGTCGGATAGGCGGCAAAGAAGTACAGATCCGCAGGAACTGAATCTGTGGCTTCGCGATGGCTCCACCCTGAGAAATCTATGCATCATTGTGAGTTGAACTACGGCGACTTCTTTGCAAGTTTCTTAAAAAAAGCATCGGGTTCGATGACTTGCCGAAGCTGAAACCACCTTCTCTGTTAATTCTTCACCAAACGAATTTCACCTGCTTCTTTCATCAAAAAGATGAAGTTGACGCTAGGATTTCGACGTTTTAGTGCAGCATATAGTGACCGGTGCCAATGCGGTAGTCTACCACAGCCGATTTACTCGGCTCTAAGAGCTGGGTATAACTACACTTCTGCGCGCCTTTCGTTGACTGTACGAATTGTCTGTGGGATGTATTAAAGAGGGTATTGTGAACCTCACAGCCTTCCGAAGCATCAAATCGTCTTTAACGCAACACAACAGTGCTGCTGTCTTCGATGGAGGGCGAAGGAATCACCTAATATAGTGCTTCTAGAAGGTATGCCGTATTTTTAACGATAGGCTTCCTAAATATGACAGGAAAGCCATGGATTTAAATATTTCTATGTCTTACTGTGCATTCCTTATGCTCGCATTTTATTCGTAGCGCCTTACGTATATGCTGTGGAGAATACCAATTGGTCTCAAAAACTCTCTTCACGTGTAAAGCTCATTATGCAGACTTCTCTGGTCAGCAGTTATGTGTGCTCTGTAACCAAAGATCTGAGATAACTCATTGTCTGGGAAGGACGCCAGCAGCAGTTTGTATGTTAATTTAAATTCGTATGCTTCGGCTCCCGATATACTGCGTATTCCAAAGTGCCATCGTCTTGCGACGAACCAAAACATCAAAAATGGAACATTCTTCCTTTTCGATTTCCATTGTAAATTGGATTTTTCCCATGGGTGTTTTAAAAATTCTTGTGTTTTATCTTTACCATTTTACCACACTACAGATATACTGTCAACGTATCTCCGAAGTGCAGTCGACTTGAAATTAGCAGATTTAAGCGTCTTTCCTGGAAGTCTTCCATAAAGAAATTTGCCACGAAGCCGATAAAGGAGTACCCGTGGTGACACCGTCCGTCAGTCTGTCAAAATATTAGTTATTAAATAAAAAATATGTCGAGAGCATAACATATTTGAACAGAACTGAAACCTCTTTATCTAAACTTTTAACAGTAAGAGATAAATATTCTGAAATAGTTACCTTTGTGAATAAGGGCACGACATCGAAGGTGACTAATAAATCAGAACTATCTAGTTCCATTGTGGTTTAGTTTGCCAATGAAGTTCGGAGAGTTGCGTATGTGATGAGCACATTTTCTCACAAGAGGTCTTAATAGCGAGACCAAGTGTTTGTCACAGTAATTTGGAGTGAATATCTTACTCACTATTGATCAGATACGATCATCTTTCTTATGGATGCTAGCCCATAAAGCCTCGGAGGAGCCACGTCACTTGGTTTTAATCTTTCCACAAATTCCAGCGGAGAGTGGAGACGTTCATAGCGAAACAGTCTTCCTTATCACCGCGTTAGTGGGGTCATTATTGATCTTCCCACAAGTGCTGTCACTCAGTAAAGTGTACATTTTATCGCTATAGTCGACACGAGAAATTCAAACCGTAGCATATACTTTATCATCCGGCACAACTACCGTCTGGGTAGCCTTGTGAAGCTCACATAGTGCAGCCCTCTCTGCCTCAGATATATTACAAGTGTGCGTTCGTCACACTTGGCAAATTTCACGTCATTTTTCATTTGCTGAATACGTGAAGACCGGTCGACAGCCGCGTCCACTGCGCTGAAGAACATGGGTACTGAAGAAATCTTATGCTTGGGTCAAAAGTTCAACCGTTTAACTAATACGACCATCATTTTTTTGTCCACCAATCCACCGGCTATATTAGCGATGGAGCGTCGAAAAACAGTTTTTTTGCTGCAAATACGTTTCAAATCATTTAAACTTGGGCAGTCTCTGTAGATGCGATCACCTCAACAACCCAGTCTAATCCGTCCCTATTGCACCATGTATCCAGTTCCAGGATTTGTAGGGTATTTCCACAGACATCTTCATACGTGGGCGAAACCATGTCCACTTTTCGATGTGTAAACCAGATTAACAATAGCAAAATAAGGTTTTGTTAAATTCTGATTCGTGGAAGTCGACTTTATAAAATACTCGGAATCACGCCATGGTCACTGCACTTTAATAAAAAGCCTACAGAGCTCAATAATCCAGCAGTCAAGAGTCATAACTTCTAATATTCGACAATTTAAAACCATCTCCTCTCCAAAGAGATACTGATGTGCATCCTCATTTTTCTTGTATGAGGGACATCTCCATTAAATTAAGAACGTGTAACAGTATTCTACTTCTTCTTCTTCTAATGTTCGGCCGTGTACTTTTCAGCCATCTTCAGAGTGAGCTGAAAGACTGCTACTTTTAAACCTGTGGGCAGTACAACTGCGCATGCATCACCAGATACACAACCATCAGAGACTTTCATCTATAGCAAAGTAGTAGACATGCATCAACTAAGTCTGTGGCTATGTGGTAGACCCGAAAGGTCGATGTATCATTGAGAGCTGCACTGCGGCAGCCTCTTCACAAGATTATTAAGATAAGCGCCAGATTTCTTGAGTTGTCCAAGGTGAAATCGCCAAATCTGTTAATTAAATTATTCAACAAACAAATTTCACCTGCTTATTTCACCAAAAAGATGAAGTCGACGCTAAAATTTTGACGTTTTTGTGTAGTATAAAGCGATCGGTGTAAGCGGATTTTCTGGGATGTAAGAGCCGGGTGTACCTAAGTTGCTGTGCACGTCTTCCATTGACTGCACGAGTCATCTGTCGATGTATGATAGACAACTATCGCAGCTGATCTTGTAAACCTCATTGTTTGGAAGCATCAAATCATCTCTAACAGAACGTAGGCGTCCTACTGTCTACCGTGGATGTTTACAAGAACGTCTGACAGTGCGACTTTCCCTATATCTGCAGACGACTCATACAGCCCATGAAAAATCAGTAAAGACACCCTCCCCCCCCCCCCCCCCCCCAAGCAGACGGTAAGAAAAACTGTCTCACTTCTGAACGCCTCTCCTTTTGCGCCAAAACTTATAAGAATGTTGAAACCAAGTGGTGCAGTTCCTCCGTGGCTGTATGGACTTCCAAAGATCCATAACAAAGATGTTACTATGCGACCAATAATGAGTAACATTGGCTGTGCCAGTTTCTTAGTGTCGTTTTAAGTGCGCAGATTTCATTGTGTGAAGAAAATGGCTCAGTAGTGCTACAAGATAAGCCATAGCATGCTGTGTTACCTAGTCCTGTCACGAATTAGGCCATATGCTAAGATAACTGTTCTCATAATCTACTTTACGTTATTTTTGGCGTGAATTTCAATTGTCTAAACTCAAAAGAACCCGTTCTACTTCCAAAAGTAACGAAAGTAACCGCGTCAGAGTCTGACAACACACAGCAAAAGAACACAAAACACGAAAACTCCCGTAAATAAATTCGTAAATCATTTACGAAATGGCTATAATTCTATGCGGCTATAACGGAAGAGCCAAACAAATTCACTGAGTATATCATACAAATTTTACGTAGCTGACATCTGTCAGACTCAAAACTAGCACCTATAGCATACCTCCCACCAATACTGAATGAGCCACATAACTACCGGCCGCTGTTTCAGAGCAGTTCTAGGCGCTTCAGTCCGGAACCGTGCTGCTGCTACGGTCGCAGGTTCGAATCCTGCTTCGGGCATGGATGTGTGTGATGTCCTTAGGTTAGTTAGGTTTAAGTAGTTCTACGTCTAGGGGACAGATGACCTCAGATATTAACTCCCTTAGTGCTTAGAGTCATTTGAACCATTTTGAGCCACATAACTGATTAGTTGGCGTTCAGAGTTTAACGGCGGACGCCGCAGTTTAGACGGGCTGGCGCATACCACAACAGAATACGAGAATGCGCCCAATAAAAAACGCAATATACTTGCGTGAGAACACACCCCTCGAAAAGAATACATAAAACACACGCAATCATAACTAAAATAAAATAAATGACTAAGATATTGGTAGTAAATAGCAGTAACTATTATTAATGATGGGTCAACAATGTCAAATGGTTCAAATGGCTCTGAGCACTATGGGACTTAACAGCTGTGGTCATCAGTCCCCTAGAACTTAGAACTACTTAAACCTAACTAACCTAAGGACATCACATACATCCGTGCCCGAGGCAGGATTCGAACCTGCGACCGTAGCAGTCGCGCGGTTCCGGACTGCGCGCCTAGAACCGCGAGACCACCGCGGCCGGCTCAACAATGTCAACATAGACAGTAAACACGCTTCACTAAAATTGAATTTGTTTGTATGGAAAACAAATAATGAGAAAATTTTGCCACAAAAGAGAAAGTAATTGCATTTTAAACTCCATGAAATTCTTTGAATCTTTACACGGGGAGAGAGAGTGGCGTTGCAGCTCATCTTATTGTAAACGATGCGTTGTGACACCAGCACCTCTCCGTTGATCCTGGCGTCGTAATTATTGTTGCGCCATCAGCCATGAAGTTACAAAAGTTATTACCCCTTCCTTGGAATATGATTCGCCATGTGAAATTATCATTCGTATAATTTCTTCGGTCACAGACCGTTTAGATGTAGTTGTTGCTGTGTAAATTTACGTTCATATGTGTGCGATTTCCACGTTCTTTACGTATAGTTCTGTTTACAACGTCCCGTGCAGTTTTAAAACAGTACAATACGTGCTTCTACTCTCCGATGGCAAAATTACAGTCCATCCGCTTTAAGTAATCATTATCGTGGATTCACAGTTGTGGCGAAAACAGTACCACACACCATATACTACGATGTTTGAAAGCCTTCTCGGCGACAGTTACGTTACAATGCATACAACAGCTCATTAAGTTGCACGCAAGATAACAAATTCAATGTACATTAGTTCCTGTAACTTGGTTCCCTGCGAAACATCTCGCTTCTAACCACGATATAGTCCATTCGCGTAAGCATTGTCATTGCTGTTTATAGTATTCAATGATGATCACTGTAATCACAGTCTAAAATTCGTTTCATAACGTCCAGGCCGAAATTTAGTTTACACCGTAACCGAAAAATAAGAATCCGCCATAAATTTTCATGTGATTTTGTCTAGCACAATTAGACAGCATACGAGCGCTCGCCATGATGCAACACACCCATTGCATGTCATTGTTCGCCTGTTCGATATCGCTCTCGCATCGCAATTCATACAACAGTATTGCACATTACATTTGATTTCACACAGCGCATTTCGCAAAAGCATTACAAGGGACATCGAACATACAATGGCATTTTCGCATACTCGATAAATACAGGCTCATGTGGCAATGTAAATGAAACAAAAGGAAGTTACATTTTATACTACAAAACAAACCAACAAATATTCTAAACCATCAAAGGTGTGTGTGGAGAGTAAATGAAGCAGAAGGAAAGAAAGAGGAAAGGAAAAAAATGTGCAGCTCTTGCATCAGAACTGGCAACCTTAAATCACTGAAACTGAATAGTTCTGATTTATAGTCAGCTTCGATATGGTGTGCATACGAAGAAAGATTCCTCTTTCAGATTGTTTATCTGTTGTTGTCAACAGTTTTGATAAAAGTGTTTCAGCTTTGTTCAAACATTTTATGTATTTAATAAAGAATCTCTTGACAGACTGACTGTGTAGCCATGGGTAGCCCTTTGTCGTCCTTCATGGCCAGATTCTATATGGAGGATTTCGAGGAATAGGCGTTGGAATCTGTTAGTTTCAAGCCACAGTACATTAGCGATAAGTTGAAAATTCAATTGCAGTGTGGCCCAGGTTGAAGACAAATTACAATAAATTTTGAATCATCTGAATTCCATCCGTGGGAAAATCCAGTTTACAATGGAAATTGAAAAGATAGTATGCCTGCAATTTTTTGATTTTTTGTTTCCTCGCTAAGATGATGGGACTTGAGACATGAACTATATCGAAGGCTGATGTGCAAATAGCTGCCAACATCCTTCTCATAAGAAAACTGTTCTCAGAACTTTGGTGCACAGAGCTGACTTCACTGCTCACGAGACCAGTCTCCTTGTTTGACCTCTGCATTTGAACAGAGCTTTTGAAGCCAACTTGTATTCTCCTCAGCAGATACGTAAGGCGCTACGAATAAAACAAAAAGGGGGGGGGCTAATAAATCCACAGAAAGATATAGAAAGATTGAAAGCCATGCTTCTCCTGACTTATATGGGAGGCCTACCGTGAAAACCAGGACGGACTCTCGACAAACAGAAAATATAAGAGAGTTTTACGCCCTCCGCCGAAGACTTAACGATGATTTCATACCTTTCATACACCCGACACACAACTGGTACAGGACATAAAAGATGCACAGATCACCCTAGGTACACCGGCCTGTTACAGCCCATCGCCATAAACACTGTTTACTCAATGCTATACTAAAATGTCGAAATTCTTGCGCCGACTCATTCTTCTGGAAGTGAAGGAAGCTGTTAAAACATGTTGGCGAAGAATGAAATTAACAGAGATAATGGTTTCAACTTGTGCAAGTCAAGGAACCGAGCACATTCTTTGAAAACCTGGCTAAGAGATCCCCACAGTGTAGTGCAGAGTGATACGTAGACATCCCAGCGTGAATCGACAGCGTAGCCAGAGATTCAGTTCATCCATATGTGTACTACTTGGCAGCCGATGAAAGTGTCTGGCGCCTGTGTATCTGTGGTAGCGTGCGCAGTGGCGCGATCGGCGGATTTAAATGCTCGGATTGAGTCCTGCAGCGTTAATCTCTTGGCCGAACGGTATACCACAGAAAGTGGAATTTATGCAGCTGCACGTCCGAAATTTAATTGCACAGTCACTGCGCCACGAAAACATGAAGATGAAGAACAAGGTTAACGACATTCCCATCCACTGTATAAGCTTTGCAATTCATAATTCTGTACCTGCAAATAGTGACAAGTAAATACTATTTTCCTGTAAGGTAGTTGCAAAAACATTGAAAAAACTTGACAGCCAGTACGAGTACCAAAATAATGACCCCGGAAGTAACATCAAAAGAGACAAACACTAGTAAATGAACAATGTAGTGTTGTAAGAAAGAAACATTGTGCTAATAAATGTATCAACTGGAAAAAGTAGACACTGCTTTGAAAATAAATCTCTAAGATACCAAAACCGTGAATCGCACACAATTTTTCATTCACATAGTTAGTTTCAAAAATAGACCAAATACCTCTGAAGATTACACACTGTCTTGTAAGAGGGACTGCTGAGGCCACATGTACACGTCTTGAATAATAACCGCCTGGGTGCTCTTGTAAATAATTTATTTAACGACCGGTTGCGGAGGTTTGAACCATTGTCCTCCCGAATTCGAGTCCAGTGTGCTAACCATTGTGCCACCTCACTCGGTAATGAAAAAATTGTGCAAGATGCTCGAAATTCTGAGAAAAATATGGATAAGCTGTAGGGAAAGTCGGTTGATATAACGTGTACAGGAACCAAGAGGAAACTGTAAGAGTGGAAGACCAAGGGGTGCAAGACAGGGATGTAGTCTTTCTCTCCTGCTGTTGCAGCTACAGGGTGTTACAAAAAGGTACGGCCAAACTTTCAGGAAACATTCCTCACACACAAAGAAAGAAAATATGTTATGTGGACATGTGTCCGAAAACGCTTACTTTCCATGTTACAGCTCATTTTATTACTTCTCTTCAAATCACATTAATCATGGAATCGAAACACACAGCAACAGAACGTACCAGCGTGACTTCAAACACTTTGTTACAGGAAATGTTCAAAATGTCCTCCGTTAGCGAGGTTACATGCATCCACCCTCCGTCGCATGGAATCCCTGATGCGCTGATGCAGCCCTGGAGAATGGCATATTGTATCACAGCCGTCCACAATACTAGCACGAAGAGTCTCTACATTTGGTACCGGGGTTGCGTAGACAAGAGCTTTCAAATGCCCCCATAAATGAAAGTCAAGAGGGTTGAGGTCAGGAGAGCGTGGAGGCCATGGAATCGGTCCGCCTCTACCAATCCATCGGTCACCGAATCTGTTGTTGAGAAGCGTACGAACACTTCGACAGAAATGTGCAGGAGCTCCATCGTGCATGAACCACATGTTGTGTCGTGCTTGTAAAGGCACAAGTTCTAGCAGCACAGGTAGAGTATCCCATATGAAATCATGGTAACGTGCTCCATTGAGCGTAGGTGGAAGAACATGGGGCCCAATCAAGACATCACCAACAATGCCTGCCCATACTTTCACAGAAAATCTGTGTTGATGACGTGATTACACAGTTGGTGCGGATTCTCGTCAGCCCACACATGTTGATTGTGAAAATTTACAATTTTATCACGTTGGAATGAAGCGTCATCCGTAAAGAGAACATTTGCATTGAAATGAGGATTGACACATTGTTGGATGAACCACTCGCAGAAGTGTACCCCTGGAGGCCAATCAGCTGCTGATAGTGCCTGCACACGCTGTACATGGTACGGAAACAACTGGTTCTCCCGAAGCACTCTCCATACAGTGACGTGGTCAACGTTACCTTGTACAGCAGCAACTTCTCTGGCGCTGACATTAGGGTTATCGTCAACTGCACGAAGACTTGCCTCGTCCATTGCAGGTGTCCTCGTCGTTCTAGGTCTTCCCCAGTCGAGGTGTCCTCGTCGTTCTAGATCTTCCCCAGTCGCGAGTCATAGGCTGGAATGTTCCGTGCTCCCTAAGACGCCGATCAATTGCTTCGAACGCCTTCCTGTCGGGACACCTTCGTTCTGGAAATCTGTCTCGATACAAACCTACCGCCCCACGGCTATTGCCCCGTGCTAATCCATACGGAAGGACGACGGTTCAATCCCGCGTCCGGCCATCCTGATTTGGGTTTTCCGTGATTGCCCCAAATCAATCCAGGCACATGCCGGGATGGTTCCTCTGAAAGGGCACGGCCGACTTCCTTCCCCATCCTTCCCTAATCCGATGAGACCGATGACCACGCTGTCTGGTCTCCTTCCCCAAACCAACCAACCTAATCCATACGTCAAATGGGCATCTTCCAACTCCGCATTTGTAAACATTGCACTGACTGCAAAACCACGTTCGTGATGAACACTAACCTGTTGATGCTACGTACTGATGTGCTTGATGCTAGTACTGTAGAGCAATGAGTCGCATGTCAACACAAGCACTGAAGTCAACATTACCTTTCTTCAATTGGGCCAACTGGCGGTGAATCGAGGAAGTACAGTATATACTGACGAAACTAAAATGAGCTCTAACATGGAAATTAAGCGTTTCCGGACACATGTCCACTTAACATCTTTTCTTTATTTGTGTGTGAGGAATGTTTCCTGAAAGTTTGGCGTACCTTTTTGTAACACCCTGTATACATCGAAGAAGCAATGACGAATATAAAGCAAAGGGTTAAGAGTGGGATTAAAATTCAAAGTGTAAGGATATCAGTGATAATATTCGCTTATCACATTGCTATCCTCTTTGATAGTGAAAAATCTGCTGAATGCAATGTAAAATCTAATGAGAACACAATATGTATTGAGAGTAAATTGACGAAAGACGAATGTAATAAGAAGTAGCAGAACTGAGAAAAGCGGGAGACTTAACATCAGAAATGACGGTCACGAAGTAGATGAAGTTAAAGAATTCTGTTCCCTAGGCCACAACCCACGACACACTGAAACGTCCGCTTACAAAAATTGTACATGACTGTGCTTACACTGACACACAATATTTTTTATCGCAACGCAATCTGACTTTCAAAAATCCCTACAAAAGAATGCCCCTGACTAACATTAACCTATACGTTTAAAAAATCACTTATCTCACAAAAATCTTCGTTAGTCGAACTACTGCAATACAGCGAGCGCCACTACTGCCAGCTAAATAAAAGATTCAAACTACTAAAAGCACTAACTACTGATAGGCATAGTTAGCAAAGGAAAGATTTTGATAGAGAACAAACAATGTATTTACCTTAATAGTGTCAAAAGTCATAATATATATAGCAGTTCATGACATCCATTCTTACAAATGTACTGTTTCTGATGGACACACGTCCAGATGATCCGCTCTCAAAAATCCGGCATTTCACTTCCCCACATCCACCACTGCTGGTGGCTCACCTCCAACTGCGCAACGCTAGGCGCTGTTAACATCCAGCTGCCCAACACTACAATAGCCAACAACAATGCAAACCAGCCACAGACTGCACACAGCACAGCCAGTGATTTTCATACAGAGCGATACGTGGCGTTACCAATAAGAAAAACCTAAACAGCCTACTTGCATGCTCCCCACAAAAAATTTTACCAATTGTTTTGGGCAGTGGCCAATAATGATTTGATAACATTTTTCATAATTACAATAAAAAAGATATGAAATGCACACACTTATTGATATAATGTTGGTCAAAAGCTAAAATTTTCTCACAGTCCGTAAAGACAGTCCTGATCATTCATCACAGTAAAACTGCAGTGGTTTTTTTTTCTCACAGTCTGAGCAGTAAAAGAGAATGCACACGGAAGTAGTGGATTTCCATGCAGTCTTGAAGAAGTGGAGTTGTCCTTCCAATGGAAAGACAGTGCTGACTCTTGACATGCAGACAGGTAATGGGCCACAACAGAGCAAACCCACAGCAGAGTCAGTCGAAGTTTTGAAGAATATTGTTAGGCAGGTCATCACAGAGCAGACCCACTGTAGTCATGGTAGAGAGTATGGTATTGGTGGGCGACCAGAGGTGCAGACCCACTGCAGTCCTTATAGAAATAATGGCATTGGTGAATCATCAAAGGTGCAGACCGACTGTAGCCCTTGTAGAGACGACCAGCAGCCATCTGTTGCGACTGTGCATGTGCACAATCACCATCGAAGAGTCTTGCAGAGGATATAGCAAGTCCATAAACCACCACCTGTCCACTCACAAAAACTTTGTTTGAAATGTCCTTAGAATCAGCAATGCTGTTATCCAGTCCCTTGCTGAATTATTAACACACATGCAAACACTAACAGTCCCCTTTCTTCTCGCATATTCTGCGTGTTCTATGACCAACAAAAACGTGTACAGTGAAATGAAACTTAATTTGAAGAACTGGAGTCTATAAAATTATAAATTTACAACATAAGAATACAATTACAAAGGTACAAAATACATCATTAAAGAACATAACAGTGCAGATAACATTTGTGGTAATACAGGCATTACAAAAGAATAGAAATAAACATATACATCAGTGTTACAGGAATTATGACATAAGTAAATATATAAAATAATGAGAATAGTTTTCGAAACATTAATTTCACATATGAGCATTGCAACAGAACAGAATAAATAATGTTTAAACATCTTTACAAAGTAAATAACATATTATCAGAAAAATTCTACAACGTAACTCTCATCAGATAAACACATAAAGACAGGAAGAACACAAATACCCAAGGGTACACAAACACATAGTGGGGTAACACAAGGAAAGGATAGGGCTTGTTTTACTGCAGTATTTTGCAAACAAAACTTTCTTTACTTCTCGGAGAACTCCCTTCATTCTTCATTATTTCCAAAAAGTCCTATCTATACCTGCATTCTGTACTTTTTTCGTATAACTTCTCAATGCATTTCTTCCCGTTCATTGCAACTCATTCTCTTATGTAGTCTACCCCTCTCAAGCTAACTTAAATCTACTGAGCTCAGATGCATAAACTAAGGGACGAGGCAATGCAGCAGTACAAAACATTTAATACAAACAGCAATGACAAAAAAATAGAAATTGGCAAAGCAAGCAGCAGTAAATGTAATAACTTATATCTAAACATGACAAACCCACAAGAAGAAGAAATTGTACACTAAAGACAACAATGCTGATAAGGGAAATGCCTATTCACATCTTAATATCTATGTCATTAAAGTGGTGCACCAAAAGAACTTAAAAGAAAATTATGTATACAGTTGCTGTTATTTGTCCCTTCTTATTGTTCTTTCCTTTCCAAGTGCTCCTTTTTCGAAGAATGTGGATCATAAAATTATTTAATAGATCTGTTGACAGAAAGTGTTCACATTAGAAAATGCAATTAATTTTATTTTATAAAACCAATGATGCAACACAGCTGGAAAACAGATATTAAATGAAATAAGCAACTATGTACAAAGTAAAGCATAAAAATATCATTCAATAGTCATGTGGCATTTCATAAGTTAGTAGAAATTCTCTCAACTCTCGTAGAAAGACGCTTGCCATAATCAGGTGTGCAGATGTAAGTATTTTTCCAAGTAATGAGCGTGTCGTATTTGCGATGGTTTCTAGAATGGAATGTCAATAGGTTAATGGCCTCTCCTTTTTTTGTTGTGCCTCTGAAAGGCACACACTAATGGCTTTTTTCCAGGCGACTGTCACGCAGCTGGGTGCTTACAGTGACCTACCTTCCTTACCGAAATATTTACGACATCAGTTTCAGCTACAGTGACAGTTTGATACAAAAAAAATTTCACAGGTTGAAAATTTGCATTGCAAATGTGTAGAAACAAAATCCTATAAACATAACAGCGTCCAAAAAATTTTCGCCGGCATTGTGTTACCTTCACGCATATAAACACATTTCATAACTCTTAAAGTACGATTCTTGATTTGCAACATCCTTTTTCACAAACCAGAGTCGCTAACCACTACTCATTATCCCTTACCTTATTACACGTATACATATTCATCGACACTTCTTCAATATTTCATCATAACAGATACGTAGCATAATAAACATTCCTCAAGAGCATAATACACATCTTCGTCGTAATAATAACATCACAACACCTCAGTCAAATCTCAAAAACGTCGTAGCTGTCTGCAATAATTTCAAAACCTAAAAAAATTCTCTGCTCATTTAAATAGTGTCATCTACCTCAAACGTACTTTAAAAATCATGATCTCATACCAAATACATCATTCAAAGCTCTCATAGGATCACAATGGTTGCGAAAAATATATGAACAATTCACAGAATACAATTTCATAAGTGTGAAGTTATTCAACTGTGTAACTGTGTAAACATCTGTCACTGACGTAGTAAAAAAAATGTTTGTTTCTCTGTTAAATAATCAGATAGCTGTGTAATTCTGTGTTAGAGGAATATGGTACCGATGTGTAAAGTTGTATAAGCAAATACCATATTAGCTAGGGCTCCTTGTGCTTGCCAAACACATGGTACACAAAGTAGGTGTGAACCCCCCCTGAGTATTAATGTAATTATACCCTCAGATGTTACAGATTACAGAAATGGATTGAAATGTATCACGGAAAACTTTCTTTGTAATTCAAAAATCTTTAAAAATAAATGTCTTAAGTACAAAATTAATCACTCAAATGCGTGTCCTGTAGCGCTAAATGTGCGTCTTGCTGTAAGATAATTCTGTGGAACTGTCGTAGTTATCGTCCTCTGTAAGAAAAGTTCCGCTGAAGTCAGTGTACTCACCTCCTCATAAACAAAAGTGAAATGCTTTGCGTATAGATATCTTAGTTATTACGCTTATTGCCGTGATGAAGAAAGTACTGTGCTGTAACGTATTATTGTGCTACGGAAAAGGCTGTCTCATTGTAGCTATACCACAAAAGTTACTACTAAAACATGTTTTACTTTCCAGAAGAATTCAGAAAAACTGTGCAGATATAAAACAGATACAGCGCAAAAGCAATAATACAAATTGTGTCACTCATTAGTAGTGTCATGATATAATCGTGTAGCTGTCAAATAAACTAATCACTGTGTCATCTGATATCTCTCAGAAAGTACTTTAAATCCAGAATGTATTTTCAAGTGAACCAAAATGTTGCATTAGCATCTCATTAGCAGTACTGGTACATGTTCTAAGTATGTGAGCCTTATGGTCGTTACGTAATCGTGCAACTAACAGGCAAGAATGTACATACACAATAACACTGTGTCGTCTGTTCACTATAATAATGCATTCGTAATTTCTGTTGAAATAAGTTCTCTTGGCTCTTGACTGGATGTTTATCTTCAAACATTGTTGCGTGTTAACAGTTTCTAAGTCTGACAAAGCATACTAGTAACGTGAAGTGATAAGTTGTATGGCAAAGACAAAGTTAAAAAGCAGATTATCTCTCAATAAACGGTTTTACATGCGAAATGTGGTGTAACCCTTTACTCTTCCTAGTATGCAGAATTTCAACTTTAAAGCAATTATCATGTGGTATACGTCGGTAAGGAATGCTAAAATTTTGTCAAGGTTAGCGTCTATGTTATTTTTCGCTGCGCCAGCCGAAGCACGTGGCTGCATGCGGTGCCAGTCATTGTCTGTCTTTTTGTTGGTGCGCGTCGTTATTGGGATTTGGAGGTCTAACTTCTACAAATTCACCTTGTCCAGGGGGCCCTGCCCTGTTTGTATGTCGCCAGTTCTGATGAATTACAGTTCTGTCGTTATGTCGATAGATTATATAGTTTCTTTTTTGTCGGTCATGTGGTGGAGAATTTCTTCCGGAATCGTAACTGCACGGTGGACTGTTGCATCTGAAGTTATTGTCTCCCGTGATAATAATAGTTCTGGTGGCCATATTGTCTGTTTCTATGTAATTCTGATCTTGTACTTCCCGGATTTCTCTTTTGTGTTGCGTATTAATTTGATTCTGATTTTGTTTGAATTTCTTAATTTGTTCATACTCTTCTGTGTCAGTGAAGGCTACATTTCTTGAGTCACTCAGATCATCATCCACCTTTGTAGATAAGTTAGTGAACTGATCCGAAAGTTCGGCTACTTTCTCCGATAGTGAACTTATTTCCTCAGTGTGTTTTTCTGAACCAAGTTTCGTAGCGTCCATTTGTGTTGAAATCGTATCTACTGTGTCCTTTAAGTTTTCCTGAGTTTTTGGAAGTTGCATAACCGAATCGGTAGATGCAGCTGAGTAAATTTCAGCTTGCAAGATGTCGTGATTTTCATGAACAATAGTTTGCAGTTCCTTTATGGCTGCTTCTTGATTCTGTAATGCACTTTCATGACGCGAAAAAATAGGTTGGAAATGCTCACAAATGTGTGTTTTTACGACATTACAGACTTTTTGACATTTGGATTCGATTTTATGTAACTCAGTAGTTAAATTTTCACGTGTTTGTTCAAGCGTGGTGTCTAACTTTTGAAGATTTTGTTCCATTGCATCTAACTGTTGCTGTGTTTGTCTCTGATTTTGTTTCATTTGCTAATTTAATTGCAATAATAATATATTAGTGTCTGGAATCTGTTCCTCTATGCTTTTCGCAGTGCATTTGCGCCGGCAACATTCACATTTTGACGAGCGGAAAATGTGTCTTGACTTATTTGAGAAAACGGTGAAGACGCAAAACCTGAATCTACAGTATTAGCAAGATTGTGTCCTATCATTTCGGATTCCTGAGGCGAACTGTTGCCGACCGATCGGTCGATAATGCTTCCCTGTTCACTAATCGTTTCGCTGTCTACACCATTATTTGCAGCCCGCTCCATTTCCCTATGCACAATTACCAAATTACTAGTGTGAACATTAGTTAATTCATTACACGGTGGCGGTAACACTGCTTTCGTCTTCACTGTCATTTATCAGTTTACTTTGGAGCGTAGTATTACGTTTTTCACACGCCATTATTGTCACAATATTTCACACGACAACACAGAAAAGCGCAATTTGATGAGCAAAATAAGAAAACACATTAACATAGCATTGAAAATAATATCTCCTTAATTGCAAGCGCAGCTGCAAAATACTTGGTACAAATCTACATGCATGCCACAACTGTTTTACTGTACAACAATGAAAAACTACAACTACAAAGGAAATTCTCTCTATAATTACGTGCTAGCAGTAAACAATAGCTACCTAATTACACAAACTACAAGAAAAAATCAGAAGACTCCAGTGAGGTATCCTCGGCTAAGGGTCGACATATGAAACGTCCCCTTAGAAAAATTGTACGTGACTGTGCGCAACGCAATCTGACTTTCAAAAATCCCTACAAAAGAATGGCCCTGACTAACATTAACCTATACGTTTCACAAATCACTTACCTCACAAAAATCTTCGTTACTCGAACTACTGCAATACAGCGAGTGCCACTACTGCCTGCTAAATAAAAGGTTCAAACTACTGAAAGCACTAACTACTAAAGGCATAGTTAGCAAATGAAAGATTTTGATAAAGAACAAACAATGTACACTGCTGGCCACCGTAAATGCAACACCCTGAAGGAAGCATCCGAATCAAGTGAAATTTACACCATGAGGTTGCAGCGATAAGATATGCAACTGATTAGATTTTCAACGCAGACGCACATCACGCGCGCCTGTGGCGCCACCTCATAGCGCCATTTAAAGCTTGGCGATTTCGACGAGTGTACGTTCGGCACGTGTGTTTACCTTGTTGTTGTTTCACAAGATGATCAGTTATGCCTCGTAGACAACAGCGAACATCGTTTGATCAAGTATCCGAGTTCGACAGAGGAAGGATACTTGGATTACCGGGATTGTGGATTATCATGCAGAGAAATCGCTAGTCGTGTTGGACGAAACCAAACAACTGTAATGCGGATATGTGACCGTTGGATTCAGGAGGGTACGACGAACCGACGTGGTCGATCGCATTCACCTCGGTGCACCACTGCACGTGCTGATAGGCAAATTGTGCGCATGGCAGTGATGCATCGCTCAGTGACATCCCGAACCATAGCACAGCACATTGCGTCTGTAACGCATCATCCAGTGTCTGCGCGTACCATTCGACGCCGTTTACAGCAGAGTGGTCTGTCCGCAAGACGTCCATTGCTTCGTCTACCATTGACGCAGAACCACAGACGTCTCCGTCGCCAGTGGTGTGATGACAGACGGATGTGGACGGCAGAATGCAATGACGTTGTCTTTACTGACGAGGCACGCTTCTGTCTGCAGCACCACGATGGTCGCATTCGAGTGTGGAGACACCGTGGAGAGAGGATGCTGGACAGCTGCATTATGCACCGCCACACTGGTCTTGCACCGGGTATTATGGTATGGGGCGGTATTGGATATTACTCTCGCACGCCTCTAGTACGCATTGCTGGTACTTTAAATAGCCGGCGCTACATATCCGAAGTGCTGGAGCCAGTTGTTCTTCCTTACCTTCAGGGCTCGGCCACAGCCATAATTCAACAGGATAATGCGCGACCACACGTGGCACGCATTGTCCAAAGGTTCTTCGTCAATAACCAGATTGAATTGCTTCCCTGGCCGGCTCGCTCTCCTGATCTTTCGCCGATAGAAAACATGTGGTCCATGGTTGCAAAACGAGTGACCCAGATTACATCCCCAGCTGCCACACCAGATGATCTATGGCAACGTGTGGAAGCTGCTTGGGCTGCTGTACCTCAGGAACACATGCAACGTCTCTTTGACTCAATGCCGAGACGTGTGGCAGCGGTGATCTCCAACAATGGCGGATACTCTGGCTACTGATTCTGGCAGGAACCACATGTCACAGACGTCTGTAAACGTAATCATTTGATACTTGGTCAACATGTTATCTACAAAATAAATTTTGTTGTGCTACCTCTTGTCTTTCATGGTGTTGCATTTACGGTGGCCAGCAGTGTATTTACCTTAATAGTGTTCAAAAGTCATAATATATATAGCAGTTCATGACATCCATTCTTACAAATGTACTGTTTCTGATGGACACACGTCCAGATCATCCGTTCTTAAAAATTCGCCATCTCGCTTCCCCACATCCACCACTGCTGGCGGCTCACCTCCAACTGCGCAACGCTATGCGCTGTTAACATCCAGCTGCCCAACACTACAATAGCCAACAACAATGCAAACCAGCCACAGACTGCACACAGCGCAGCCAGTGATTTTCGTACAGAGCGCTACGTGGCGTTACCAATAAGAAAACCTAAACAGCCCACTTACAACACGGTGGTAGAAGGAAGTTTGGAACACAGCATTCTGTGATAGTGAAACATAGACTGTGGGGAAACCGGAAGAAAAGGGAATCGAAGCATTTGAGATGTGGTGCCACAGAAAAATGTTGAAAATCAGTTTTAATGACAAAGTAAGTAGAGTAGAGGTTTTCCCCAGAATTGGTGATTAAAGGAATATACGGAAAACTCTGACACCAATAAGGGACAGAATGATAAGTCATCGGTTAAGGCATCAGAGAATAACTTATACTGTACTCGTGGGAGCTGCAGAGGCCAAAAACGGTAGAGGAAGTCCGAGGTTGGAATACATCCAGCAAATAATTCCTGGCTGCTAGCATCAAATCACTCAGAAGAACGGTGATTAAAAAAAAGTCGTTAACAACCTTACTCGCCAAGAGCATGGCTTTGGCCTCGAGTCCCTGTCCGTGTCTGCCTCACAGTAATAATCTCTCAGGAAGTTTGAAAACAGCGCAAGCAAAAGAAGCAATATCTACTTTGTTGATAGCAGACCAGAGGAGCTTACGTAGATGTGGCTATAGGTATGTTCAACAAAGAACAAGTGAACGTACTAAAATTTCAGTGAAAGAGTTTTAAAAGATATCAAAACAAAGGAAAACTGGACTTTCTGGTCATTTCCATTGGAAAGTAACAATTTTAGATAAATGGGGATGATGCAGACAGTGAAAAAGTAAAATTCACGCAACATTAGGTGTTATCAAAAAGCTCCTGAAGCCTATCAATTGAGATTTTAAGTTTTACGTACATCGCATTCTGCACTGTCCCTTGCAATGCAGTTCTTTTGGGAGTGAATACATAGACTTCAGCTTTTCTGATATTTTTAAAATGCATTTCGGACATCTTTCTTTATTCTTGTTCCACTTGAATCTCTCTGCATCGGGCATGGATGTGTGTAATGTCCTTAGGTTAGTTAGGTTTAAGTAGCTCTAAGTCTAGGGGACTGATGACCTCATATGTTAAGTCCCATACTGCTTAGAGCCATTTGAACCGTTTGACCACTCGAATCACCACCAGTGTGTCGAATCTTCTCCATTTGTACTTGATTTTCGTATTAGGTAGGAGGATGCTGTCTAGTGAGTACGTTGGCTGTGAATCAACTGTCTTCCTGGCTTTACTCTTCAATAATTTACGCCCTGTGTGGTCATCAACTGTTTTTACGCCACGTCTGCGGACGTTTTCTCCTTATGTCGTTCCTCATATGTCTTAGAACACCGCGGTAAAGAGTGTTGTTACTCTTGACATGTCGAGGTTTAGAACTGTTTCATTGTAACGATTGCTGTTTGGTTTCAAGGTCATAGCCATACAACCAGGTTTCATCATCAATGATAACCTTTAAATGATTGTTTGGATGTAGTTGGAGCAGTTGTTCAAGTTATTTGTAGGCTTCCAAGTGTTGCAGCCTCTGATCGTCTTTAATCAGTAGTGAACGAATTTCGTCACAATCATTATGTTCAGTTCTTTTGATAGCATTACCAATGTTGCAGACATCTTGGGTGGTGCGTCTACGATCTTGCGGAATTAGGTAACTTTCTTTTCCAGTAATTTGTAGTATGGTGCTAGCTGACGGCTGACTGGAATGGTCTCTGTCATTAGGTGATGTTCGTCCAGTTTTGCAACGCTTCTCAGTCGTAAGACTGCGTCTGACCTAACATGTTGTCTGCAAAAACTGGTTTCAAGATTTTCTTTTTTCAAACTTGAACAAAACTGTGTACAGGGTGTTAGGAGCAAAATTGCAGACAGTTTCGTTGACGACTCAGGGCAGTGACTGGACCACACAACATTGGATTTTATTTGATTTGGAGACTAATAATTACAGCTATTACAAGTAGGTTGGTTAGTATCTCCAAGTATGCATGGCAAAAGCAACCTATTTATTTATTTCCCCCTGGGTGGCAGCTCAGGTATTGAAGTACGCAAAACAGATGCCCTATACTGACAGGCATAGTTCACTTTGCGGTGGATCGTACAGAAAACATCGGATGGTAAACTATGTGATGCGTTGCGGGAAAACTGCTAGATGCAGAGGACAAACAACTAACACACAGAAATGGGAATATATTAAGGTACCAATGATCACAGTATCTGTATCTATACCACAAACACCCTGCACTGGCATGGTGCTCTTTGAGGTTAGCCAGTCCAAATCAGGAATCTCAACTAAACACGACAGTGGCAATATGCTCGTCGACTACGAACCAATCCTTTCAGCTCGGAGCTACTTGTCTTACTGAACCAAGAAGGAAACACACGTAATGAACAAAAACGTGGAAACTCATTACCGCTCCAGTACGGTGTCAGAAAACCATTGCCATTCAAAACAGATTCCAGTAGTCTCGGAGAGGATAAATACAGGTCCTCTATCGTTTTCGAGCGATCCTTCTACCATTCTTTCCGCAAAATTATGGCAAGTTCAGGTAACGACGATGGAGATGCATGGCGATCTCGTACACTTCTCTGCAAAGCAGACGACAAAGGGTCAGTAATGTTCAGATCTGATGATTGCAATGGCCAACGGAAATGGGATCCCAGTCCTCGCAAAACCAGTCCTGAAAGATGCGAGCAGTCTGACACGGGGCTATGTTGTCTCGCAACAGAATGTCACCACTAGGGAACAAACAATGTGACATGTAATAGACCTGAGCGGCCAAAATGGTCATACATTCCTTGGCAGTAATGCGACCTGGCAGAGTAACCATGGGGCCATGGACAACCACCATATGGGTGCCTAGATCATCACCGAGCGAGGTGGCGCAGTGGTTAGCACACTGGACTCGCATTCGGGAGGACGACGGTTCAATCCCGTCTCCGGCCATCCTGATTTAGGTTTTCCGTGATTTCCCTAAATCGTTTCAGGCGAATGCCGAGATGGTTCCTTTGAAAGGGCACGGCCGATTTCCTTCCCAATCCTTCCCTAACCCGAGCTTGGGCTCCGTCTCTAATGACCTCGTTGTCGACGGGACGTTAAACACTAACCACCACCACCGCCTAGATCATCACCTAACGCTCAGCGTGTTGCACTCTTGGCGGCAAGTAGTCGGCGTCGTCGCCTTGGGACGGTATACGCCACTGGTAAACGCGGTCAGATACAGTATAATGCAAAGCTCGTCCGATCAAATAACTTTCTTCTATTGCTCCGTAGTGCAGGTCTTGTGGCCCTATCGCTAAGTTTGCGTGTTACGGCCATTTACATTTCTGTCAGTGGTTTTTAAGCTCCATCTCTGCCTGCAATTCCCTGCTTATGGAGCAGTAGTCGTGTTGTTTTGGTGCTGGCGGGGTTCGTGAGTGCGACGTCCAGCTCTGCAGGGATCTTTCACCTGTCATCTTCTTATTTTTCGTCACAGTCCTCTTCAGTGACCTCCTATCATAGTCACTCAACACGTATTTTCGTCTGTATTGCGATTTAGCCGATGACACTTTCCGCTTTCCATCTATACGGTGCAAAGTCTTCGATAACGTGCCTCTTGAAGCACCAGACACTTCGGCTGCCTTGGTTAAGAAGGCACCTACACACGAGCTCCAAACATTTTCCCAAGTTCGAATTCACTTAGTTCGACATAATTGACTAACAGCTACACAGAACACTGTTCTGATCACCGTTGACGTTTGCATCGCATTGAGTGCATTGTCAGGTGTTGTTTGTGATACAATGCAGCAGCGCTACCTGCAGAGTATGCAGAATCTGCGTTTATGTTTGTTTCACGAATTTATCTCAGTAGCTGTGTGGCTAGTCGGCCGAATAGCGAATCCAAGGTCAAGAAACTCGACAACGACCGGGAGAGCCGTGTGCCTACCATATACACTATGCGATCAAAAGTATCCGGACACATCCAGAAACATACTTTTTTCATATTAGGTGCATTTTGATGCCACATACGGCCAGGTGCCCCATATCAGCGACCTCAGTAGGCATTGGACATGGTGAGAGAGCAGAATGGGGCGCTTCGCGGAACTCAAGGACTTCGAACGTGGTCATGTGATTGGGCATCACTTGTGTCATAGATCTGTACGCAAGATTTCCACATTCCTAAATGTGCCTATCTCCAGTGTTTCCGACGTGATAGTGAAGAGGAAACGTAAAGTGACACGTACAGCACAAAAGCGTACAGGCCGACCACATCTGTTGACTGACAGAGATCGCCGACAGTTGAAGAGCATCGTAGTGTGTAGTAGGCAGACATCTATCACATAGGAATTCAAACCTGCATCAGGATCCACTGCAGATACTATGACAGTTAGGCGGGAGGTGAGAAAACTTGGATTTCATGGTCGAGCGGCTGCTTATAAGCCACGTATCACGCCTTTAAATGCAAAACGGCGGTGTACGGAGCGTAATCATTGGACGACTGAACAGTGGAAAAACGTTGTATCGAGCGACGAATCACGGTACAAAATGTGGCGATCCGATGACAGGGTGGGGGTATGGCGAATGTCCAGTGAGCATCTGTCAGCGTGTGTAGTGCCAACAGTAAAATTCGGAGGCGGTGGTGTTATGGTGTGGTAGTGTTTCTCATGGAGGGGGCTTGCATCCCTTGTTGTTTTGCGTGAAACTATCACAGCACAGGCTCACATTGATGTTTTAAGCACCTTCTTCTTTCCGACTGTTGAAGATCAATTTGGGGGTGGCGATTGCATCTTTCAACTGATCGAGCACCTGTTCATAACTCACGGCCTGTGGCGGAGTGGTTACACGACAATAACATCCCTGTAATGGACTGACCTGCACAGAGTCCTGACCTGCATCCTATAGAACACCTTTGGATGTTTTGGGACGCCGACTTCGTTCCAGGCCTCACTGCCCGACGTTGATATCTCTCCTCAGTGCAGCACTCAGTGAAGAATGGGCTGCCATTCCCCAAGAAACCTTCCAGCACCTGACTGAACGTGATCAAGGCTAAGCATGAACCAACACCATACTGAAATCCAGCATTACCGATGGAGGTCTCCACGAAATTGTAAGTCTTTTCAGTCAGGCGTCCGGATACTTTTGACTACATGTTGTAGGCCTCAGTCTCGCGGGGTTAGTCTCATGGTCTAAGACGCCTTGTCACGGTTCGTACGTCTCCCAACGTCGGAGGTTTCAGTCCTTTCTCGGGCAAGGGTGTGTGTGTTAGCGTAATTTAGTCTAAGAAGTGTGTAAGCCGAGGGCTCGATGACCTCAGCAGTTTGGTCGCATAAGAATTTACCACAAATTTCCAATTTACACACACCTCCTAGGGGATGGCATGGCTGTCGGTCGGCCCCGATTGGCCCTCGTAGGGCCAATACCTTGTCTGTTTTATATACTTCCCCAGGTGCTACCATATTTTTGTATGACCCGTCTATGAGGAGACACGGAGCTGCATTTCAGTATGATGGTCCTTTGCCAGAAAAACTGAGTTGTCGGTAACTTTTGGATACAACTATGCCAGATGTCAAAATGATGAAGTATCACGGTAGCGGGGCAAATGTTTCCAGCGATAAGGTACGTTATTTGGAAGAGGAAGGTAATGAAGGTCATACAGCAAATATTTAATTCAGATTGCTGAAGGTAGCTTATGTTTCGTTATCCTTGAGTCATCGGTATTCTGACTGGCTTGATGCAGCTCGCCACGAATTCCTCTTGTGTGCCAACCTCTTAATTTTAGATTAGCACTTTCATCCTAAATCGTTAGTTATTTGCTGGACGTATTTCAATTTCTGTCTTCCCCTACAGTTTTGACCCTCTACTTTTCGCTCTAACACAAGGGAAATTATTCCCTCGTGTCTTACACGTAGCCTATCATCCTGTCCCTTCTCTCTGTTAGTGTTTCTTAAACGCTCCTTCCCGTCCTGATTCTGTGGAGAACATCTGCGTTCCGTTTATTATCAGTCCACCTAACTTTTGACATTGTGTAGGATCATACCTCAAACGCATTGACTCTCGTCTTCTCTACTTTTCCCACTGCCTATGATTCAGTGCTGTGCATCAAACGTACACTGTCAGAAATTTATTCATCAATCTAAGGCCTTTGTTTGACATTCGTAGACTTCTCCTGGCCAGCAATGTCCTCTTCGCCTGTGCTAGTCTGCTTTTTATGTCCTCCTTGCTTCGTCCATCATTTTGCTTCCTATTCCGTGATCACCAATTTTTATGTTCTTCGCTGTTCTCATTACTTTTGCCTTTCTCCGGTTTATTTTGAATCCATGTTCTATACTCATTAGGCTGTTCAATCTGTTCAACAGATCATGTATTCGCCCTCTCTTTCACCTCCAATTTTAACGTCACTTTTGAACCGTTCCTTTTAGTTCCGACACTACTTTTTGCACTCTTACGTCACTAATAAGGACTGAATTCGGTCATGAAGACAGCAGCGTCATAAGTTCAGTGTACTGGGACTGGAACAGAGCCGCAAATATCGTGCCTGCCGCCATCTAGTTCAGTTGCTAGCGGCGCCGCAGTGATTATGGACTGAGGAGGAATTAGGGTGTGAAATGCTGAGGGCCAGTCTACGGCACACCACGTGTCCCTCACCGCGCGGCAGCCACGTAATGGAGTCAGGCCTGCGGTGGGCGCTGCAGCTGACGCGCGCCGCCCAGTGCTGCTGATCGAACGTGTCCCTCTAAACGCCGGACCCTCCCCTGCCACCCTGATTGTGTAAATAGTTAACACAGTTGCGGCGGCCCGCGGCGGAAATTTAAATGGATGATGAATGAAGGCGTGCGGCATTAGTTGCGGCCGGCGCTGAGGTTTTCGGAGCGGTCGGCGGCCGTCCGACTGCGTCGCTGCGTCCCGTCGCTGTGTGCGTCAACGCGGCCGAAGGGAGAAATGGATGGAGCGGCGGTGGGGAACGGGGGTGGGTAAGAGCCATCCCTGCGCGGGCGGCCAGTGGGCTGCGCTCGGCAGCTGCTCTTCCGCCGGAGTAATTGGTAACATTTCAAATCTGCGTCGCTGTGTACGTGGGAAGAGGACTGGCTGCATGTGCTGGTGGCAAAAAGAGGAGGAAAAAATAATACATTTGCGGTCGCGGTGCACAAGCTGTGGGGGCGGCTACGCATCGCTCTCAGTGCCATAATACGCAATAAAAGTTATTATCCTAGAGTCTGCTCATACTTTGCGACCATCTCTGCAATGTAATCGTTACTCCTTCCTGTAATATTCCATCGTAGATGGCTCTTGGAAATATTTTCTGTGTAGAATTATGTTCTCGTATGCGCTATGAGAATAGAGATTATATCATTATTTTACATACCACATGTAAAATCATCGTGTACTGATAATATCAACTGAAGAGCACAAAATCCTCATTAAGGATAGAAGCTGGAGTAATGAATTAAAATTGGTGACACAGGCCGGACTTGAACTCATGTCTCTTGCTTACTAGGCAGATGTGTTATCTATTACACCATGTGGCTAACCCAGCTATATGAACTACCCTCCTTAAAGGCCCTTCCTAACACAAATCTCTCTTCACACCTCAGCCTTCTTCATTTCCTCCTTCTTAAATCATCAGTTTTGCCGAGGCTCTCCGATATTGGAATACGGCATTGGAGTAAGGTAGTCCGTGTTGGTGTCTTAGCGACCATGCCAGGGTGGTGTAGTGGATAACACGTCTACCTACTGAGCAGGAGACCCGGGATCAAGTCCTGGCCTTTGCACAAACTCTAATTCATTACTTTAGCTTCTACGCTTATCAAAGGTAATGTCTCCAGGATAATGTCAATAGATCACCTTTGGCTGTGATATAGGCAGGATTACCCCAGTACGTACAAAGTTGGAGTGCTATGCCAGTATCGGATAGCTGTCGCTACAATTATGGTTTCAGAACTGAAAAATCAATATTAGCTGAAGTGTAAATTGATGTTTGTGTTCGGGACTGCACTGTACTAGAGTAGTCAGTCTGGCTGTGATAGCCACAATAACAGAGTGTTTGCCGAGGATCTTCGATGTTGGAATAGGCCATTGGACTAGGATAATCCGTGTAGCTATCTTAGCGACAATGCCAGCCGGGGTGGTGTAGTAGATAACTTATTTGCCTAGTGAGCAGGATACCCGTATTCAAATCCTAGCCTTGGCACGAATACCCATTTATTACTTCCGGCTCAGTACATCTCCAGGAAAATGAAATTCAATCAGAACTGCACAAGCATTAAGACCATCTGCTTAATAACATCAGTGATACCATTTGGCATGGATTAGACAAGTTATTAGTAATTTTCTGGAGAGATGTGGCGCCAGACCTCAGCACACAGGTCACACAACTTCAACCACTTTACGATCAAATGTTGCGTGGGCGTGGAGATTGTAGGAAATTAACGTTAATTCACTATCAAGCTTCTCAAAACATTACAACATGATTCTGTCCTAGTGTCACGGACAATTATTCTGCCAAGGTGGATGTCTCTCATAGCACAATACTGCACCAGCCAGCCTGTGTTCTTGGCGCAGCGCATGTTTCAAGCAAACCTCACAGTTAGCGTAACAAGAAATGTGATTCTTCCCACAAGGCGTCTTGTTTCCATCGTCGCGCACTCCAGTGCTCACAGACTTGTAACTGACGACATCGTTCGATCAACATGGGAACACAACACATTAAAACCCCATGATCAACAGTGCACTTGACGGTGTGCTGCGAAACACTTGTAAGTCCATTAGCACTGTACTCTGTCCTCAGATCTGCCACAGATCGCCACTTCAACTGCATCACGGAGCAGACAGTAAATCTGGCATGGAGATGCTTGAATCATGAAGAAGAATAGGATATTTGAGAAAGCGGAAGAAAGAAAAATCGATCCCTTAGAGTAGGGCCGGCCAAGCGCTGCACAGTGTGCAGACGTACGAAAGTGCTGCACATGTGCGCACGTGTGCGACAGCGAGCGACAGCGACATCTGTTGTTAGACATGTGTCCTAAATGAACGGCGGCGGCTCTACTTCCCTGTTTATGTGGTACAAGCAAGAGCGCAACATACCCAGTCTCGTTTACCCCTGGTAACCGTAACCTTAACAGAGAAGTACTGAGAAATGGCAGGTACTGTGAAAAAGCAAAGGACGGGAGATCTATGTTCTCAGTCGTTAAAAAATGACTGGGAACTGCAATTCTTTTTTGTAGCCGCTGGTGAAAAGTCACAGTGTTTGCTATGCCGCCGAATAATAGGCGGCCAGCGTAAATTTTCAATTGAAAGACTCTACAATACATATCGCAAAGACGAGTGTAGTGTACTCGAGAGTGAAGAACGGCAAGCAAAATTAAATGTCCTTAAGAAATTGGATGAGACACATCAACTCGATTATCATTTCTCATGACCAGTGATAAACGTGTTTGGATTTATTCCTTTCATAATTAAAAATTATGGTATACTAACTGTGTATTAGTGCCTCATTCTGCTCCATGTTACATTATTATCAGGAAAGTTGGTCATTAAACCGATTGTTCCAATATATAATTACATTTAATTTTTTTTTTTTTATTTTTTTTTTTTATGTGTGAAGGGCTACGCTCAGCTGAAGTCGATAAAACGTAAAATTCATCTAATTGTCGGTTATTATGCAGATTTCAGACGGAGCTGATGAAAGATGTAGCAATAATGGTATTAAATAACAGGTGATCATCGAGAGGTGTGCGGTTATCATTTTGTTCAGAGGTCAGTGAGACAAAAATTATGTGGGTGTAACTGAGGGCACCGAGAATTTGTTATAGGAAACCTTGCATTAGTTTAATGTTATTTGAAATCATGAATAAGGTTCGTTAGAAGTCGCTAAGTGCTCTCTTTCTTAAATACTATATCAGAAACATTACTCGTATTTACGTGCCGTCACTCAAGCTGCCTGTTGTTAACTGTATTACTTGTCTCACTGGGTTAAACTGTTAACATAAAAGTAGACGTCTCAATGAGTAGACTGTGACAGTATTTTAAATGTTTAATACGCGAAATACCTTCCCATGGTTGGCTTGCAAGCTGTGGAAAGAGCACCAGAATGCGCCGGTACAGAGTACCCCAGCAAGTGGATAAACCGACAATTGTGAGTAGAAACATGCACTACATGAACGCTGACGGCTGCGGCGTGCACGCTGTGACCCGGAAGTTGCACATGTGCAGAAGCACCGCACGCGTGCAGAATTTCTGACCGGCCCTACCTTAGAGGGTGAAGTATGAAATGGAACATCATTTTTACATCAGTAAACATAAATTACATAAACTGGTTAAATTTGATGTGTAATGTACACCTCGAATAGTGTACAGCTACTTCAGTATCACGATGCGTTTTTGCACGTTCCGCTCGGCAGCCAAGCCAAGCCGCGTGTGCCGCGTCGTTCTGCATTGTCACCATTTGGTTCGGTGGGTGGGGGGGGGGGGGGGGGGGAGGGGCAGAGTCACGAAGTCACGAACTATGTTTATCCAATCGGGAGACACGCGATTACAGCTGACGGTACTGTACGTACAATAGCGTACTTACTAAACGTCACTCATAATAACGAAACTACTGATATGCGAGAGCAGCTACGGTTGAGAGCTACTAATTACTATACTGCTGGAACATGTAGCCTCGGTACTTGTGTACATATGTTGTCTCCGTTTGGATTCTAGGAAACATACATCTTAATCGTCTTGTATGATGAATGCTGATATTCACAGCAAAGGGTGTGGCTTTCCTGAAACGATATCTCTTATAAACCGCGTTACGTAATAAGAAGCAGATAATGATAGTGTACTCAGTGGGTAATGCGAAAACTGGTTACAAATTATCTCCATTTTTATACATTTAGTCGATATAGATGACGTGATCATCCATTATCATAGCCGACGTAGATTTTTCCTCTGTTCAAAAGTGAGACCACGTCGTTCGTGGAATCATATTTATAATTCAACATCATAATGGGCAAACTATCCATAAACATTTCCTATCTTTGCCATCAGAATATGTGAAAATGTGTTGTAATAAACGCTTATTTCTTAAAATTTAGGAAATTTGAGAGCCTAGTCTACAAGTTAATTCATACAGAAGCAACGGCTGCCTACAGCCGTTGAGTATCGTACAAATTTTAACGATAGTGGTTTGTCTCGGCTAATCATTCCTCTTCCCTTCTGTACAATCAAAAATATTTTTAAAAATTTCGATTGTTTCTACTTTCGAGTACAGTATATTTGACCTTTTTGTCACCTACTTTCGACCTCCTTTTGACCTACTTTTGCGCATTCTACTAATCGTTACCGTGAAACATTGTTTCAGAGAACCTTTACCCCTAAATTTTAACGTACACTCGCGTGATTAAGACTCTTATGGTCGTTCTTTTAATACTCTTTGTAGAGTCGGGAAAACGTTTCTCAACTCTCTAGCGAACATATTCACAATACAAACTGCCTGTGCAACTGTAGATCGCTCAATGACCGTAGCTTGTTTCACTAAAACGTCTCTCTCTATTTGGTAGCCTACACTTTACTGGTATCGATATTGTTCTACGCTTTCCATTTCATCTGCCGGTGTTCCTGTGCGAGGTCCTTTAATTTAGTATAAGTTAGGATTGGAATTGAGCCCGCTATCTGTTTTCATGCTCGTAATGGGTTGCCTGAAACTAGTGCGCAAATATAAATAACCTAGAATAACTCGATGTGTCTGTAAGTGGGACCTACCTGTAAAAACTTATTGTTCACTCCAACAGTTATTGATTCTTATCCAGAAAACAGGTTTCGGTAATCAGCCCGTCGATGTGACTATGACTAATGTGTGAGTGCAAGGAGCAAGTGTTCCGTACAGGGAGAGCAGTTTCAGTGGAGAGGCTGAGGAACAACACTCATGTCCCTTACCAATGGTTCGGGTTGTAATCGGGTGCAGATTGTAGAGAACGTATGAACGAACTACGCCTCTCCTATGGTCTCTGCAACTTAAATTAATCTAGTGATTGGCAGAAAAGCTTGAGAATACCAAACCTACTCGAAACGTTTGAAAGGAGTTCACAGCCAGCAGCATTGTTCTCAGACCGAGTCGTGACATTCTGGTGCTGAGACTTCGGAGCTCCTTAGGCAAGCTACGCTAGAACTTGCTAGATTACACCATGTGTTACGGAATTGTAGGGTCAGTCACAGTGATCAGTTGATGAAACAGTCTAGATCGCAATAATCAGTTATTTATAAATGATGGTCCGTTTAGGCCTTTATGCTGGCCATCTTCACATCGAATGCACCACATCGCTGCAGCCAGCCGTGCACGGAGCAGTTACGTGAAATCATTTACTGTTCAGTACAGCAGTTCGGTAATTTATAACAGATCACTGTCATTTCCAAATCACATTATCCCACTGTTCGGCTTAGCGGTGCACTACTCATCAAAGACTGCTATCCAGGTAGCTGTGCATGGTTTTTTAAGATTAGGTGACTCTCCGCCCAGCCCATGTAATACTAGCTTTATGAGACCACACACTCTTCGAGTAAGATGCAAAGACATGCAGTCCACAGATGTGATTAAAATCTAAATGAGCAACTTCTCAAACATTCGCAACAGTATCCCAGAGTTTGCAATTGGCCTAAAAAACAAGTAATGGAGAGATGTGAGAATTTCGGGATGAAGCTAACTGACGCTAATGGTAAATGGAAGTAATGGATAAAACCTCAGCGGTCTGGTACGTATGTTTCACACTCATCCTCTCATCAGCAGAAGAGACTTTAATCATCCAACAGTCGATTCACATGCTAAAGGTTTTTTAAGCGATGTGTATGAGATCCTGCCTGTTATAATTGCATGTTTTCTCTGAAATTTGCTTAGGACAGATCCCAATGTGACGTGTTTGCCAAACACCCTAGAGTTGCAGTAGCTAAAAATAGAACTACGTCCCACATAGATAGTATCGCAGTTACACTCTGTATCTCTGTAGTGGCCGGATATTAGATTCTTCCCCCAAATTAACACAGATAATATCGCCGCCACACTACGTATCACTGTAGTGGCGCAATATTAGATTTTGCCCCCACTTAACTAGACGACAATGCATGCAAAGTATGAAAGGAGATGAGGCGGATATCACTGCTAGCAGCTCTGTAACGATTGGTGGTGCGGGTTTTCCCTCAGTAGTTTGTTTTCTTGCTGTGGATCAAGTGGGGCGTCGCACTGTTTTGCCTACTCTTACAATACTAAACTGCTATGTCTGGTGACGTTCAGAGAAGGGAAGCACCCCATAATATCATGCAAATTACGTAAAGGAAATGATAACAACACACAATGGACGCGTCTTACTGCATGGTAATTAACAGGGGTGGCCTAATAAAGCAAGACGGTATGGGTACTACACCATTCACACAGACATTTTAATGAGAGGCGGGATCATCTAATCTACAACAGAAACAAGTAGTCACTATAACAGTTCAGTTTACCACTGAAAAGCAAAACAGGAGTTCCCCACTGAGATAAACAACTGAGTATTAAATTCTTGGATAAAGAATTGTAATGGCGAGGCATAGGTGGGTCGTCACAACAAGTGCCAAGTTATGCGAATAATACATGAATACTACCAGTGACTGTATGGCTAGCAGATTACAGGAAGGACACGAAAGAATAGCTTCGAACACCAATGAGATCTTCAAACTGCCTACTGAAAGCAAACTTGCTGGCTGTGAGGTAGCAAAACAGAATAACTGGATCCTGAAGGGAATGAACTAAAATTGTGTGCATACAACATTGGCGATCGCAGGGACAGCCCATTTTACAAAATTCTTAACTTGATACAGAAGGCAGTAGCAGTAGCGGATTGATACTCTGGAATCATCTCTCTCCCTCTATTCAGTACTGAAGTGGAAACATTCGTCTGTGCAATCAGTTGTCCAGCAGACTTTGTCATCACTTCTCCGCAACCCAGGCTGAAGTAATTACTCTTCCGTCGACCGCAGTGAAGTATCCCCAATCTGGATGCTCTATAATTTCGCTGTTCCTCTCAGAGAGGGGATCTCGCTTGGCAACAGTGGCAGACGTTGAGAGATCCGTCTAGTAAAACACAAGTAAAGATGTTAAAAAGTCCCCTATTCCTTTCGATTTTCGCTAAGCAACCAATAATGCTCCGGTTGGGGGAGGAAGGCAGAAAATCCTTCCCGCTCCATGGTACCATTTTGAAACAGACCTATGATACGCCCGGCATATTGGTACAGATGAGGAACTGTGTGCCCTACGGAAAATAACAGTGAAAACCAACCAGAATGAAGGATTCTTAACGTTTAAACGAAACGATATTTTGTGGCATCGCTCCTGCGGTAACGAAGAGTAGCACGCCTGCCTGTGGGAAGCGACAACTCACAAGTGATCTCTTGTCGTGCTACTGGGCTTCTACAAACAATGCTGCGTTTTTACTTGTGGTAACCTTTATGTCCACCCTGGTGTGTGACCGTGCGTGTATTCACAGACTACAGAGATCACACTATTTTATGTGCATAGCTGTGCTGACTGAACTTTCTAGGTAAGATGCAAGACACTGGTGTCACGGGACGTCCACCCCGGACAAATCCAACGAATATTAACGAAGAAAATGAGATCACAAAAAAAGGGAGGGTATTGTCTATGATATCAAAACTTCCTCCGTAACGGGTTCGAAACCCGACACCGCTTAAATTTTGATTAATAGTCAGTATTGGCGGTCGAAGACTTCCGGCACAAGAAGTCACCCTCATTTTGCCAACGGCCTTGTCAAAGAGCGCGGAGAAGCGGACAGAGGTTCTGGACACTCTCTTGTCCTTGTGGTAGGAAACTGCCCCTAAAGGTGGAAGAATCAGCAATGATCAGCGGCATGAGGATGTATCCACAGGACGTACGGCCTGTAATTGAAAAACTGTTATGATGATCTCTCGACTGCCAAAGGATTCCGGAATACTCCTGCATTCTGATCTCCGGGAGGCTCCTGCCAAGGAGGACATGAACACGAAAAGACGACTGAATAGCCGAAGAAAGGATAACGTTCTACGAGGCGCGGCGTGGAATGTGGTAGAGAACGGCGGGGAAGCTAGAAAATCTGAAATGGGAAATGCAGAGGCTTATTCTAGGTGAAATGGACTGGAAAGAAAACAAGGGCTTCTGGAGAGATGAGTATAGAGTAATATCAATACCAGCAGAAAATACTAAAACAAGAAGGTAAGGTAGAGATTTGTTTATATCAGAATCGATAGCAAACCAACGCCGACAACTATAGTTCAGGTATACATGTCGACGATACAACCTCACGATGAAGAGATAGAGGAAGTATATGAATATATTGAAAGGTTAATGCAGTACGTAAAGGGAGATGGAGATGTAGTTGTCATGAGGGAATGGAATGCAGTTGTAGGGAAAGGAATTGAAGAAAATGTTATAGGAGAATATGGGCTTGAAACATGGAATGAGATGGAGAAACACTAATTGAGTTCTGTAATAAATTTCAGCTCGTAACATCATTTACTCTTTTCAGGAATCACAAGACCGGGAGATATACTTGGAAAAGGCGGGGTGATACGGGAAAATTTTAGTTAGATTACATCATGGTCCGACAGAGATTCCGAAATCAGATTCTGGATTGTAAGGCGTACCCAGGAGCAGGTACAGACAAGGATCACAATACAGTAATGACGAAGAGTAGGCTGAAGTTTAAGACAGAGGTTGAAAATACCGCCTTAGTTGTAAATTACTTTATTTTTACACTAGCCGTTTCGGATCGTTATAAGCCCATTCTCAGGTGTTGTAGCTGTGCAGTGGTCTCCGAGAGCCGTGTGTACCTGGCGCCGCGTGCTGCCTTTGAACGCTCATAGGCAGCATACGGCGCCAGGTACACACGGCTCTCGGGGACCACTGCACAGCTACGACACCTGAGGATGGGCTTAAAACGATCCGAAACGGGTCGTGCGAAAACAAAGAAATTTACAACTGAAGCGGTATTTTCAACCTCTGCTATAACTCTCAGTTGCGGATGTTCTGCCAACAGGATTGTTTGTAGTGCAGTTTAAGAGATTGTTCAGGAACAATCAATACACAAAGAAGTGGGAAGCACTAAGGAATTACGAGATGGGCTTCAAATTTTCTAAGACTGTAGATACAACAATGAGGAATCGCTCAATAGGTACAGCAGTTGAAGAGGAATGGGCATGTCTAAAAAGGGGACAATCACAGAAGTTGGAAAGAAAAATATACCTACAAAGAAGGTAACTGCGGAGAAACCATAGGTAGCAGAAGAAACACTTCAGTTTTTAGATGAAAGAAGGAAGTGCAAAAAGGTTCAGAGAAATTCAGGAAATAGATAGGAAATGGAGGGAAGGAAACATGAAATGGTTGCAGGAAAAATGTGAAGTAATCGAGAAATAAATAACTGTCGGAGGACTGACTCAGTGTATAGGAAAGTCAAAACAACCTTCGGCAAAATTTAATGCAAGGGTGGTAACATTAAGTGTAATACAGAGGAGAGAACGAATTGGTAGAAAGAGTCGACTGAAGTTCTCTATAATGGGGATGATGTGTCTGAAGTAATGGAAGAGGAAACAGGAGTCAGTTTGGAAGAGATCCAGTATTAGAATCAGAAATTGAGAGAGCTTTGGAGGACTTAAGATCAAATATGGCTGAATGGGTAGATAACATTTTATCAGATATTCTCAAATCATTGGGGAAGTGGCAACAGGACGACTTCCCATGTTGGTTTGTTGAATGTATGAGTCTCGTGACATACCATTTGACTTTCTGAAAAATATCATCCACATGATTCCGAAGGCTGCAAGAGGTGACAAGAGCGAGAAGAGTTGCACAATAAATCAACAGTTCATGTAGCCAAGTTGCTGACAAGAATAATATACTGAGAATGGAAAAGAAAACTGAGGATGTGTTAGATGTCGATCAGTTTGGGTCTAGGAAAGGTAAACGCACCAGAGAGGCAATTCTGACGTTGTGGTTGATAATGGCAGCAAGATTAATGAAAAATCAAGAGACGTTCGTTGGATTTGTCGATCTGAAAAAAAAGTATTAGATAATGTAAAATGGTACAAGATGTTCGAAATTCTGAGAAGAATAGGGGTAAGCTAAAGGAAGAGGCGGGTAATATACAGCGTGTACAAGACCCAAGAGGGATTGATAAGAGTGGACGATCAAGAATGAAGACTGGTGTAAGACAGGGGTGTAGTCTTTCCCCCCTACTGTTCAATCTGTACTTCGAAGAAGCAGTGATGGAAATGTGCGAGGTCTGATGTCGACGTGTAGTTGACCTCTGTGTAACACAATTGTACGTTAATATTCCCTGAGTGATCTTAGTATATCTTGTGTGCCGTGCTCTAACAAGTACATAAGAACTACAATGAGAAACACAAACGCATACAAGATATAATATACATTACAAAAATATAAAACACCAGGAAAAGAAATTTAAGGAAAAGGTTCATGGGGGTATCATGGTGTGCTTGCACATAGCACATTATTCACGTCTGTGGTGAGAATGAGACACTTAATCACATTGTTAGAAATAGACAAAGCACGTTGCACTTCGCAATTTCATTGGTTTCTCTGAGGGGGTTGGTCTATTGAATCATATGAATTGATGCACATGGTTCCATGTCTTGTGCATCAGAGGAAGGCCTTTGGGATGGGACCACTGTACTGACGTCACACAGTGTTAAGTGTCTGGTGTTGTTGCTACGATGTTGCCACAGCAATAGGGTGTGCTGGAGCATCTGCAGTACACTGTTGAGATTGCCGTAAGACCCACACATATGATCATGGCAGTACAGTAGGAAGGCACAGTGATAGGCTCTCCTCACGTCGATTAATGGTCTCTGAGGTCTATAAGTTGGGATGCATCACTAGACAGGATCTCTGCTGTCTATGGATAGTACTTTAAGTTTCCCATTATCGAAGTTCTACACGGGATGATGGCACGTGGAGGGACTCCACAAGTGTGTGAGCTCATCCATACAGGATCAATATAGGAACAACATATCAGTCCATTTGTGGAGTATTGCTATGACTGCTCTCTTAGTGAGAGGAGAAGTTAAAAATGTGACAAATCACATATTAGAGTTTATGGCATGATACCGCTTTGTGTATGCGGATCGGCCAAAGCTAGTGAGTAATAAAAATACAAACAGGTGAGCATACTGCGTCTTTTAGTGTCCTGAGGCACATGAGGAGCAGGTTCTATCACCATCTGTGATCTCTTCGTGTACCCACGATAATGTGGTCTGCTGCAGGGATTCCCTTCAGACGGCTGCCACGTCCAGAGAGCTCGTTGGACGTCGTGTGCTGGTCGCGTGTTACTGTCAACGGCCAGCCTCACTTTCGCTTGCGGCCCCGCGAGGGTTCACCACTGCCTAATCCCTCAGGTATACGGCCCGGTGGCTGTCAGCTCGCAGCACCGGACGTTCCCCCGTCCTCCTCGACTGCAGGTGCGCTACCCTTCTTACAGGCAGCCGATGAGCTTTTCCTTTTGCTCCCATTGGCCTCTGTGTCCCCACGACACCCGTCATCTGCATATTTCTAACAAAAATCTTATGCGTAACTTTTTTCCATGACCCTCTATGTTACAATAAATTTACGTAACAAAACAACAACGGTCTGTTATTTCAGATACTCTTATTTTAATTTATAGATCTATGGCTATTATTATAACAAAAATATTGGTGTATCTAATCTAGACATGGAACTAGTGTATTTATCCTGTTATTTGTGTAGAGATCGATCTCACAACTGATATTATAATATTGTATGGGACAAGCAACTAAATGTGCGGGCCTGCAGTAACATTAATGTTACTTATATATATATCGACAGTAGATATGCTCAAGAATTAACTACACTTTGCTAACGATTTGCAACCTATGTCTTTTAATACATTACGTAATTATGCGGGTTGAAGTTTACTGAGCTGTACAGAACTATATGGACTATCTAAAAACTGATTCTTCTTGAGTAATTTGGTTGCGCTCCTTTGCCCGGACACTTCCATTTCAGGACCAAATATTATTTCCTCTTTAATACTGTCTTGCGTTTCCTTTGACCTGTATGTCCACAAGACCGCACCAACAAATTCCTGATAAGTCCGACACGTCGCTGCCACACCCTGCATCTTTTCCGCAGCTTGGCCTTCGATGTGTCCACACATGAATTCTAATTTTGCCTGGGTTGGTCATGATGACGTTAAAGAATTTGAGAACTAGATCACCCAGCTCTTGGGATGCATCAACCCTCCATTACCTTTGAAATCCTGGAATTTTAGTATCGACAGGAAGTGATTGTGATCACAATCCTGTCCGATCCTCGCATTGCTGTTGCCACTCGTTTCCGATACACGCACGTCTGTTGAGTGTCCTGATCTATCTAGCTTATAACTGCGATGTGCTACCTCTGTATCACAGTGGAAGTGGCATTCAGCATTCACTCTCCTAAGTGCGCTGCAATTATTGGAGCTATTACTCGCTGTTTCTGTGTACGCATTGTTAGTTCGCACTCTGTCACTGGGCTAGAGCACGGCGGGCTTTCCCTCGGAGACACAATTCTGTGTACTCCACCATTTTTATCCGAACGCGCAGTGCTCGTGTGCCCGTTTCTCTCTGGTTTTGCAATCCGACTCTCTACTTCTTCCATTCGTTTCGTGGAGTTCGTAATCGCGATTTACGTTGCGTTTTTAAGAACGCTAGGGATTGTGACTGGGCCTGTGCTGTACGTCGCTAGTGCCCTGCTACTTTTTGTGCATTTCTTTTACTTATCCACATTCTTTCATTATTGCTAGTAATTCCTTAGGAATTTCCCCTATATCCGAAATTACTGCTTGAGTGTTCCTCTGCAACCCTTCTTCGATTAATGAAGCTAGATCTTCCTAATCCTTCTCATGCTGTTTGTCATCCTCTTCCTTCTCCTTCTTATGCTGTTCGTCAGCGTCTTCTTTCATTGATCATAGGAAGCTTAGTATTGTGTTACTGTCATCTTTTCGATCCGTGTCACCAACAGTCGATGTAACTCTGGACACATGGGCGCTAGAACTCTGACGTGGCTGAGTTGGCCTCTGTCTGCTCTCGTTGGATTGACTATAAACTTCTGCTACCGTCTCGACCTCTGTGCCTGTCTCTACCTCACTATCATAACCACGACCGCGACATTGCTCTACGGTCGCGTCCAAATCCCGTTCCTCATCCACGATCCTGTCACCCTGTCCTGCTGAAAATGTGCCCATCTCATCTCTGAACCTACCCCCCTCGTTAACCTACCCCTTATCCATTATGATATCCTCTTTTGATTTATCTTGGCTCGCTAATAGTCGTGCCTTACATCTCATGATCATTCACAAAAACAAATTTCTCTAAAATAAAAACAACAGTTCTGCAGTATTGTCATACCTACTGCTACTAATGATGTCTAATAAGCACAATTAAAAAATCTACTCCTTGTATGTATACTTTACATACAGACTTAAAATTTCAGCAACGTCGTTCCAACGCTGTAATCACATGCACAGTACGTTGTGGTGCAGAAACCGCACAGAAACCTGACAAGGTGTGATATGGTACAGACATCACATCAAAGAACCACAAAAAACAATGATCAAACAAATAAATATATACACTGAAATAAAAAATACTGTAATCATGCACCACTACTTAAAACTAATTGTGGAACTACCAGCAAAAGAACTTGGGCATTAATCATTAAAAAAAATTAAGTAGAAAAAATTTACAATGATCCTACTGAGAATACTACTTGCTTATCAGCGATTCATAGGAAAGATCCGAGGCTAAGGGTCGCCATTTCAAACGAGGTGCTGGGGCTAGCAGTGTGTTTAGCACTAAATTCAGTTAGAAGTTGTACATGGAAATGATGCTCTAAGCCCTCCCTTTCATAATTCCGACTTTTGCTGTGGCACATGGATTAAAAAACGAAAAGCGAACTGATTGTAATCGACCCTGCAAGTGGATCAGAGAAGAGATTGGCACCTGCAATAGTTTAATTTGATAAAAATTAATTTGATAGTGGAACGTTTAATTAATGTCGTGACGGATGAAAATATTGCTCTACATAACTACAGAATGAAAGTTCTGTTCAAGATAACAATTGGATATATTCTGACTAAATTCAAAATGAAAACCACATGTTACATTTACAATAGGTCAATTTGATTCACAGATCATTGCTGTGAAGGTGAAGTTGTCCATAAACTAGCTTATGACACTTGTGACCGAGAGGTATGTGGAGCCAATTACCTGCAATTCAAATCTTAAGAAAAACACCCAGCAAACCCGACATTAATTGCGCTGCAACAGTAATGGGACCTCAGTCAATGAAAACCCAAAACAGAACCAAGATAGAAAGAATGGAAACAGGCGCGCTCTGGCTCTGATTATAGTGTAGCAAAATTCCGGTGCTGCGGACATACATTACCAGGCGGCCTTCTTTACAGTAAGAACACGATCTGGCGTACCGGAGGCGATTGCTGGTTGCTTCAACATCCCATCGTTATGATGATAATGTCCTGAGTATAGCCCAATACTATTTATCCTGGTGTTTTTGATCCAGACTAAAGACCACCTAGCAATTCAAATGCGCCTCTGAGGGAGACGAAGAAAGCTCGCCACACACACATTTATGGTACAGTAATTGATTTTAACAAGCGAAGTCACACAGTAACTCCGATACTGTCAACTTTAGTCAAAACTGCTCAAGACGGACAACATTGGCCGTTTGTATGCAGAACGCTCAATTGCCAACTGTACCCGGAAAGTTACGTTGAAGCCAAAACTTCAGCAACTTCGTCAAACAAGTACTATTAAACAAAAGTGTATTAGCACAGCCAACGGAAGGCGGACTGTCAAGAGCAGCCAGTGTTCAGTCTTGTAACATACTCAGACCGAAAAGGGAGACTAGCTTCCCTCACAGAGCACCTGTACAAGCTGAACCCAGTACATTACCACCGCCACCACAGTGGCCATGGTTAAACGTGCCAATCAGTAACTTGATAACCGATGGAAAATTCCACTCTATTGCCGAAGCACTTCTATGCCAATGGAGATTCTTGGAGCAAATTCTGCACCAATTTTCCTACGTCACGGAGATTTTCCCTGAGCAAGCCAATCATAGGTAATCTTTTGCAGAAAACGGGGGAATTTGCCGGTGAGAATTGCCTGGGAAGTCATGTCATTTCAACACCTCGCTCGTAGCTCGCCAGAAGGTGTGTTTAGCAAATTTCCGCGAAAAAACGGAATATCTCACCCCAGGCACTCCCTCAGAACCCACCGTGAGCGTGTCGTCCCACTCTTTCGACAATGTCGGCAACGGGGCAGCATCCACTCCATTCATCCAGTCCCTCACATCAGCCGGCATTACCCTTTCATGACCAGCAAAACCCTCCTGTCATTCTAGACCACCCAGTTGACGAGAGACATCACGCGGGAAGGAATAGCAACTCTCCACCGCATACAATTAGAGAAGAAAACATTCATATCTTCAGAGTTCTCAATATTAGCATTGTAATGATCATTCTCGGCTATACCTCCCCAAATAGAATTACTGCGAGTAAGATGATTCCTGTAAACATGTATGCCTCGGAAAGGCATGCCATATCTCAAATAAAAGAAATGTTGAGGGTTGGAATTAAAAAACTAAAATGAAAGAATATCCACGATACAATTCGCTGATGTCGTTGCTAATCTGCGTGAAAGCGAAGAAGAATTAGATGATCTGCTGAATGGAATGAACAGTTAATGTGTGCAGAAACGGATTTTGAGTAAACTGAAGAAAGACGAAAGTAATGAGAAGTTGCAGAAATGGGAACAGCGACAAGTTAATGACAGGATTGATAGTCTCGAAATAATGGAGTTAAGGAATTCAAACACCTAGGCAGCAGAATAACCAATGACGGATGGTGCAAGGAGGACATCAAAAGCAGACTAGCACTGGCAAATATGCATTCCTGGTCAAGAGTAGTATCAAAGACAGACCTTAATTTGAGGACGAAATTCCTGACAATTTACATTTGGAGCACAGCAATGTATGGTAGTGAAATCTTCACTGTAGGAAAATTGGAACAGACGAGATTCGAAACAGTTGATATGTGGCGCTACAGACGAATGTTGAAAATTAAGCGGATGTTAAGATCAGGATTGAGGAGGTTTTCCACAGAACGAAGAGGGAAAGAATATGCAGAAAACGCTGACAAGGATATGGGACAGGACGATAGGGCATCTGCTAAGACACCAGGGATTGATTTTCATGGTGCTAGGGGGAGCTGTAGAGGGAGAAAACTGTTGAAGAAGACTGAGATTGGTATACATGCAGCAAATAATTAAGGACATCGGTTGGAAATGCTTCTCTGAGATGAACAGGTTGGCACAGGAGAGGAATTCGTGCTGCGGCGCATCAAATAAAGTAATAAAGCACAATAAAAGGCTGGTACACTGTCCTGCCTGTTATGGGTTTTATGCTGTTATCCTCGCTCGTTTAGGCTAATATTGGACTGTCACCCTCATTTCACCCCAGGGAATACGAAACATACAGTGTTCCGATAAAACAAAGAACAAAATTTCTGCGATTCATGGGCGGATAGCTCACACTACTTCCCTCCATTGGGCTACCTTAACGAGTATGTGTCAGCAGGGGCATCGGTCACCAACTATAATAAGGATGTTCATTTTGTGAAATGTGGACCACCAAGTACTAGAGAGAATGAACGCCAGCCGAAAGCGGAGCTCCATATTAAGTTTTCATAGTAATTTATCTTGTTCGAGGACGCCTGGAGCTCCATCAGATCTTCGGGCGCAGGAAATAATCAAATGCTTCGATACGGCTGATGTGGGCCTCAAGTACTGAATGCTCGGTTGGAAGAAAAAACTATACATACTTAATAACACTTGAATGCGCTAGTAAATAGCTCTTTTAAGTCATTGAGGTTTTCGTCTATGTAGGTCATAGAAACAGTTTGTACATCTCGGTACTGCCTGTTTAAGATGCTCTGTACAGGGTGTAACGGGTATAAATGTAGATTTTTTTTCTATCTATTATTTTAATATGTACACAGGTCAGTGTGTTCAATTGTTTTCTCTCTCCGCGTCGATCAGTCTTCCCTCTAACACGTCACGCAATTTGCTACCTGATGTTTTTTGCGCAGTAGTAACCGCACCCCAAGTGAAGTGCCCTTGGCAGTAAAAATAACCAGTTTACACCCACATGTCCATACCTCAACATATGACATACTGTACAGGGAAAAATAAGCATTAGCCACTTGCTCCTGCCAGCTGTACTTAAAAATAATCCAACCTAGAGACATACGAATCGTAATAGCTGTAATTGTTAGTAAATACTTATCTAATTTTCTTCAGTACAACGTCCTCAGACACCAATAGAAATATGTACGCTTATCCTGTCCGCAGCCATCGTGGTCTAGTGGATAGAGTTGCTGCCTCTATATCATGGGGTCCCAGGTTCAATTCCTGGCCGGGTAGGGGATTTTCTCCATCCGGAGCCCTGGTGTTTGTATTGTTCTCATCATTTCATCATCATTTGATCGAATAGCGAGACTGGACTGTGTAAAGACTGGGAATTTGTACGGCAGCTGATGATCACGCCGTTGAGCGACCAAAATCATCGTCACGCACTTATCTTTTACATCCTCCGTATTTACGAAATATTGCTCAAAATAGACAACTGTTCGATCAGTGAAGATAAACGTTGCCATATAGTGCAACACAACAGATTCTAATCAGTATTGTGTGTAGGTCGTAAAACTGGAGAGTAGAGAAAGTCGATGACGTTGACAAAAGAACGGTCTCTCCTGAAGCAGTCCCCTGGCATCCTTTTATTTAATTTACGCACCAATGATCGACCGATGCCAGAACATACTATGCATTTCTTCTACGATGATGATCTCGTTAAGATCATGTCTGAAGATTACCAAGAGAAACTTCCTGAAACCAAACCTGTCGAAGACACACATTAACTAATAACAGGCAAACAGAAAGCCGAACGTCGCCTGTAATGACAGCAATCTGTAACACACAGGCAAACCACTCTACTTTGTGTCATGCTGTACAGATCTGTGACATACAAATATCGTTGCGAGAAAGTCCACCATAAGGTTGCCGCCAGAACTACATCTAGGGGAAACAAACGAATAGTGAATGAGGAGTCAGACCTACTGTATCAAGAAGAACTGCCCGAGCACTTTGATTATCCACGGCAGCGTATGCATGTCCCGTATTGTCGAGATTCCAACATGACAAAAAGTTAATACAAGCCTAAATGACACATGCAGGCTAACAACAGGCTGCATGAAAACCACACCGCTTGAGAAGCCATTTAAAGTTGCCGGAGTCTCAGATCTTGGATCCTGAAGAACTGCACATGAACATACAGAAAAATTTAAACAGACATTCGATGAGAGCCACTCCGTACAAGGTGCTTTATGCGGATCTGTCAGACTTAAATTCTGCATGAGATTCCTCAGTACCGAGCTAAATGAGCCCCCGAAGGACGCCCCTGGCTCACAGGAGATGGCCAGCAGAAATACCTCGGGGTAGAAGACTTGGAGAACACTTAACCGCATAAGAACGGGTAATGGTTGTGGCGTCATTCAAATCAAACCTAATTAAATGGAGTCTTAAATACGAAGCATACAAGAAATTCGACTGCGGTGAAGACCAGGACACGGAACATCTTCTACAATGTTGCAGCTGCCCCACGAGATGTTCCCTTCTTAATCTACGACTTCACAACAATGAATCGTTATACGTGCTCCGATGTGCCGGAAAACTTAAAACAATATCCCCCATAGGGAGAAAGTAAAATGAAGAAATGAGTGTTTACCGAATGTACGGACCCCATGGCACGGAAAATGGTGTGTTTGTTACAGAAGCTTGAACGGTAAACATCTGAGGTAGAAATTGAATATTTGAGAAATGATAAGAACAATGAATTGTATTAAACTTCAGTCACGCTATTGACTACCACATTCATTTTCAGAAGTAAGTGGTAACTTCAAACTAAACCTTTCTGTGCCACATCGATTTCCAGCTTTTGCTGAAGTAGTGGGAGGAGATTTTAGCCGTTGGATACCTCAGGCAGTCATTAATTTTCGGATGATATAATTTTCTTGCTTGATTATCACAGAAAATTTTGTGTACGTTACTTAGGACAAATAATTCTCAGCCGGCCGAAGTGGCCGTGCGGTTAAAGGCGCTATAGTCTGGAACCGCAAGACCGCTACGGTCGCAGGTTCGAATCCTGCCTCGGGCATGGATGTTTGTGATGTCCTTAGGTTAGTTAGGTTTAACTAGTTCTAAGTTCTAGGGGACTAATGACCTCAGCAGTTGAGTCCCATAGTGCTCAGAGCCATTTGAACCAATAATTCTCAAGCCTATCGCTGACGTAAACATGTAAAAATTTGTTAAGAGAAAGTTCCGACCTCTTTGAGAACGTTCACAAAGTGACGGGAATCAGTGAACGCGATGCTGTTGTGTGAAAAGTGAACCCCATGGTAAGGTTACATCAGTGAGCAAACAATTTTCAACAAAAGAGTCTGAAAGGTTTGTCTGATTCCAGATAAAGAATTCGTAACCACTACACTGAAGTTTTTCTGCATCTAGAAGAAGTGTGATTCAATTTCAAATAAATAATGGATATAACTCGAAAAAATACGCTCTTAATACTAATTTAAAGTCGTAGAGATACCCGTAAACAGACGGAAAATATCGGGAAGCTCTCCGAAGAAACACCGCCTACTTGTCAATGTAAACAAAGTACAGCATGAATCTCTAGACAGACAGATTGTAAGTGGAAGGCGTTCGAACAGCAGAAGGGCAATTCGTGAAACGTTTAATAACAACTAGCAAAATATTATCGAAAGACCTGTTCCAAAATACCGAGAAATTTTGTTCACATTTTGAAGATGTCAATGACATAAAAAACACTGTTCGCACTCTTGTAGGAAAGATAAGAAACAAATCAGAAAATAAGAAAACAAGAAAAGAAAAATTTTATAAATGGTAGTCTAGAAACTCTTCAATTGTTCACTGTAGGGACCAATAAATTTGAGTAATCAAACTACTGGTGTTGTAATGAACTTAACTTTCTGAAAGGCTCCATACAGTATCTGGTGACTGCAGTAGCTACTGAATCTGTTGTACAGAATTTGCGTGAGGAATGGCTCTAATATTGAGAGTTATTACAGCACATGCCTTGAGTAGATAAATGTTGCCAGCGACTGGGAAGAGGACATGCCACATCCGTCTACAAGAAAGAAAGTAGAATTGGTACAAGGAACAGTCGTCCTGAAGAAGAATCCTAGAATGTATCCAGAGTTAAAATATAATGACACACCTCGAACAAAATAAATTATAAACTATCATTTGATTCCAATGCGAAACCAAACTCGCGCTTTCGTTACTTGATATTCTCAGCGCCAAGCTACTAGACTGATCTGGTGCATCAAGACTATGAAAATGTTTCAGTTCGTTATTAGAACGACGATTTTTTCTTTCTTTCTTTTTATAAAAAAAATGGAGCTACATACCTGATCGATCAGATAACTGGATCGAAAATTTCCTTGCAAACAAAATGCAGGCCTTATCAACAATGGAGACATCTACTGACACTAAAGTAATATTTCGTAACAGGGCTTTAGATATTCGTCGTGTATATTAAGCGGATAGTATTAGTTGGAACTTCGGACTTTTAACACAGAATGTAGCTGTATCTGAGAAAAATACCGGGTGATCAAAAGTCAGTATAAATTTGAAAACTGAATAAATCACGGAATAATGTAGATAGAGAGATACAAATTGACACACGTGCTTGGAATGACATGGAGTTTTATTAGAACCAAAAAAATACAAAAATTCAAAAAATGTCCGACGTATGGCGCTTCATCTGATCAGAATAGCAATAATTAGCATAACGAAGTAAGACAGAGCAAAGATGATGTTCTTTACAGGAAATGCTCAATATGTCCACCATCATTCCTCAACAATAGCTGTAGTCGAGAAATAATGTTGTGAACAGCACTGTAAAGCATGTCCGGAGTTATGGTGAGGCATTGGCGTCGGATGTTGTCTTTCAGCATCCCTAGAAATGTCGGTCGATCACGATACACTTGTGACTTCAGGTAACCCCAAAGCTAGTAATTGCACGGACTGAGATCTGGGGACCTGGGAGGCCAAGCATGACGAAAGTGGCGGCTGAGCACACGATCATCACCAAACGACGCGCGCAAGCGATGTTTCACGCATCTAGCAAAATTTTTTTTTGGTTCTGATAAAACTCCATGTTATTACAAGCTTGTGTGTCAATTTTTACCTCTCTATCTACATTATTCCGTGGTTTATTAAGTTTTCAAATTTATACTGACTTTTTTATCGCCCGGTATATCTCATAAAAGCTGCAGTAATATCTAGCTGGATTTCAACAACATATCAGGTTTGTGCTAAAAATTTCAGCTAGTTCTTAACGTAGGAAAATGTAAAATTATTTACATTACGCAAGGTGAAATTGTACTAGTTTTTGTTTACAGGATTTGTGAGGCACAGCTTTTCGCTTACGTAATACAAATATTTGGGAGTAATAATGAGGGAAGATGAAACGGAACGCTCACGCTGGCTGAATTCAAGGCAAAGCTGATGACAGTCTTCGATTCGCTGGTAGCATACAATGAGTTTGTCATTAAAAATAGAAAACCACTGATAAATTATGTTGCTACCAAAAGATGAACATCTACTTTCATTACGGCAGCTAGAGATCATTAACGTTACAAATGTTTCTAAGTCATAATACTGCAGATAAAATTAATTGTCTTGATCATGTGTGTTCCTAAGGCCAGATGTCATTCCCAGAAGGACTCAGTTTGATAATCCAGCTCGATACCGTGTCAGAAACACAACTTATTACTCTGATAATTCCTGAAGTGGACTGAAACGGATCTATAACAGAAATGAGGATGATAATATGACCATAAATATCACTAACTGTGAATGTGCGAAACATAGTCAGACGTACACTCGGCAAAAGTTTGAAGATAATTTAGGTCACGGATGTCCAACCCGAGGCCAGCGGGCCGGATGCGGATCCAAAGCCGAAGAAGTGAGCAGTTAATTGCCATACGATCTGAAAAAACGTCCACAAAATTAAATTTATGTAAATTTATGATAAACTGAAGATTTTCAACTCTATACTCCCGCTACGCGATGCCACTGTCTCATTTGTTCATCCCATTATTAACACAGCCGCCAGTGCTACACTTGAACCTCCAGGGTCTCGTTCTTTTAACCGGCCAATCCGTCAGAGGCTCTGCTCTGTTACCTTACGGCTAACTTGGTAGCAGCTGCGAAAATTGGTATCTAGAGACATAATCCTGAAAAAGGAATGAAATACGCAGCCATATTTTTCGATATGATGGAAGAACTTGAAAATCCATTTCACGATACTCGCAAAAAATAATGAAAAATTTTGTAATTTTGCGACACCCTTAACAAACAAAACAGATACCTTGCCACACTTTTCCTGACGGGATACGTAAAGTTGCAGTCTGGCATCCAACTACGAGAAAAATTTGATCAAGTATCTTTCTTGGACTTTCACAAATCGTAACTGTCCAGAGACAAATATCGCTTGCTGCACAGTCATGAGTTCTATATGTCAGCTCTGTTTGGAAGCTTATACTTTTGTGAACATCTACAAAGTATTTTCAGGAGTAAAGCACACAAATGGTAAAAATGGAACAAAATCTCCGATGAACCCCCTGAGAACAGCAACCAGTACTTTCGGACCTGATACTGATTCATCAATTTTGCCCAGCTGAAAGTCAAATGTCATTTTCAACTATGGTTTTCTACCATTTATACACGTATATAAAATTATTAATCGAATCTCGTACATAATAAGTCAACTTTATTCCCAGCTTGCTTTTGTAGAAAAAACCCGTCTCTAATGTCCTCGTTGTCGACGGGACGTCAAACACTAATCTCCTCCTCTTGTAGAAAAAACGATCATAAATTAGTGAGGTAAGAGGCTGGACATCCTTGGTCCCATGGTTTTTAGGCTATGACGTCTCGTCGGCAACGATGTCATTAAAGACAGAATAAACGCGATTAGAATAAAGAGGAAAGAAACCACCGCGGCATTTGACGATAGACAATTTAACCTAAATACAATTGCAATTTAACAGAAGAATGTACTCTATTTCCCTGAAAGATACTCTTCCTGACAAACACTGATGGGAATTTTTCGTATTTTCAAGCCAATTTTATACGTTGCTTATGATGTTTAATAAAAATAAGTTACGTTTATTGTTTTCACAACTTCTTGGATTTTTCGAAGCTAAAATTCGTGTTCAATCCAATAATTTTAGCATTGAGCTTCTCATGTAGTTCAAGTAAGCGCTCAGCTTTAAATCAATGGATAAGACTGCAAATTTACATCTGAGAAACTGAACTACAAAATAAGCTCAGTACAGGAATTGCAGTCCTTGAATTTAGTTCCGGTCATCGGTCGCCAGAGAAACAATAAGCGTATAGCGTCTAAAGCTGGTTTATTATTACTAATATTAATAATAATTTTATTCTTCAGGCTGAAGAAAAAGTTGTGTTAGCATTTGTAAGTGAAACATGATGAAGACACCATTTCCTCTCACACTTCGAGTCACCGTGTACTGTTCTTAGAAAGTACACAAGGCAAACACTCTCTCGGGCAGAACTGTACGTATTGATCGTCGGAAATCATACCTCCCAGTGGTGAAGTATTATACTCGTGAAGGAGTGGGGAAACAAAACCGATGGATTCCTCCTGTGTACCGTTCCTTAGCGCTGATGATTGGAGACGTTTCCGTCTGGAGGGCTGCATTTATGTCTGGCCTGCGAGCGATGCTCTATTAACCGCCATCCGCAGCCGTTTCTGTTCTGTCACAATGAAACGGGAGCTCCCAATAAAACGACGTTGTATTCAGGTAGCGTCTCCTCGTGAAATGAAACATCTGATCCGACTCCATTCTACGCATTTATGGCTAAGGAAATCAATTTCCGCAGAGAGGCACGCTGCATCGGCAGACGAAGACGGAGGACTTGGAGGTTGGGAGAAGCGGGCGGCAGGCGGAGCAGAACCGAGACGTGGATATTCATGCCTTTCTGCTGACATCAGCGTAGGCGCCCTCGGCCGATATGGTATCCCTGCTCGGAAGTGCCTCACTGGGGGACTATTGTGTCGCCTACAATAGCTTCTATTCCCTGTGCGTCTTCACTCCTCCCTGTTTCCAGATGTCGATGCTGGATTCATTATTCTAAATGAGAGCCATTTCATTTGCGTTCTCAAACTACCATCTGCAGGTAATTGTTAAATTCCAGGTGGGGATGAAGACACACTGAATAAGACACGTATTTTTCTGGGCATCGTAAACCATCACTGGACACTAAGATTCTTCGTATTACATGATGAAGAAGACATCGACTTCACTGTTCCCCACGAACAGAGCAAATTATGCACGCACACATAAAAAGGCTAATATTTTACTGTGTGGTATAGCACTGACCGAACAAAAGAATAAATAATTTACGGTCAACTCATCGGTCCCCATCAAGGTTTTCTTGAAGGTTACCATTATGTTAGACATACAGGAAAGAGGTGTTTGGAAATGGGAACCTACTTGATCAGCTGTTAACTCGCTACATTTTGCTGAAGGCCCTAGCACCTTGGGTAGAAGGTAACCTTAGTATGAAAACGCTTTGAAAAGGCATCAGTAACAGGAAACAATTTTTTATCTAAGGTTAATTTTGATGAATAGAGAAGGGCATTTATAAGTCTGGACCACTCCTCATCAGCGTATATAGATATTGCATCGTTTTTGTGGTTGTTGTCACGGTCTGAATCTTGATTTGATGCAGTTTTCTATGCTAGTCTAGCCTGAGCTTGCCTCTTCATCATTGTGTAACTACTGAAGTTACATCGGTTTGAACTTTCTTACAATAGTGAAGCATTGGTCTATTCTCTTCTTGTTTTCGTTTTCGTCCATGGAAACATAATTCGCCTGGTGTAAATGGATAAAGCAATGAATTAACAAAATTACTGAGAAGTATGATTATGAGTTTCGTAAATACGATCAGGAACACTGTAAACAGCCCACCGGGACGGAAGAAAGGTACAAACGCGAAACTTTGCAGATAAGTACAGTGAGATCCGACATGCAAATGATCCAAGTTTGGTGTGCATGCGCAGGAGCTGTAAACGTGCACGGCGCATAGTGGACGAGTCATACGCTTCAACTTTCACATCCTGATCAGAGTAGGGCTTCAGTATGCACGGAATGCTAGGTATACGTGCTAGACAACATTTCTCTCTGTTAAGTCGGTTCGAAAGGGGCCTAATCATTGGCCCTAAAACCGTATACTTGTCAACACACCATGTGGTTCTTCAAGTCGATCGTCCGGAGTGTTCGTCAGACGATGTTGGGAGCACTGAACATGAGATCGATACCGGGTACAACGTATGGGATCTGCAGCTGCCAGGAAGACGACGAGGTAAGGGAATCGAAGGTTCGTGTGGCAAGTTATCAGCAATCTAGGCGCCCTTGTCCTGTAGTGCTGTTAACACCGAAACATCGGCGTCTCTCTACAGTGGTGCCAAGTCAGATGGACGTGGACTGCCACTGACTGGCAAAACATGATGTTCAGTGATCAGATTCGTTTTGGGGACGGATGATAACCGTATACGGGTTTGGGGCCAGCCTGGTGAACGTTAGAATTCCACCCACGCTTTCATACTCCACACCACGAGGCTTAACGGCCTGTGGAGCTACAGAAAAAAATAGTCGATCCCCTCTAATTTGTGCTAAGTGGTACATAAACAGGTCAGCGTTATGTTGATGGCATTCCTATACGGTTCACCTTGGACACTTTTCCAGCACGATGATGATTGCCCACATACAGTTCAAGTTGCGACAGACTTCCTACGTCACCTTCCGATTCTTGCATGGACAACCCGTTCCCCCCAATTGTCTCCTGCACCGAAGGTGTGCGGCCATTTGAAACTCCAGATGACGCCGTGTTATTCTGTACACGATTTGGAGGTGGCTGTTCAAGATTTGTGGCCCAGTCTGCGTCAGAACAACATCAGACGTCCAAATAACTCCATGTCGGAGCGTTTCGCGATATGTATTGCAGCAGAAGATGGGCCAATAGATTACTGATGTGACACTGTATTTGTGTACTTGTTCTCACTGCATTTGTTTTCTTGTCTTTATTTTTCAACCAAGTGAATCTCTCATCTGTATCATTACGTGTAATAAATTTCGTTTCAATTGGATGCTCGCCTCATAGTGCGCTACTTTCATCGTTCCTGAGTCTACATTCAACATGCTCTGAGGAAGTAATCATTTCAGAATCATGGAAGAACAGGGAAAATTATGTTCTTGTGATATAAACTGAATTGTAATGCCTCTGAAACTTATAAAGAAGCTATATTATATTATATTATATTATATTATATTATATTATATTATATTATATTATATTATATTATATTATATTATATTATATTATATTATATTATATTGTGTTATAATTATATTATAACACAATGGACTACACTGTTAATACTGGAATACAGTCCACATGCAACAGCTGATAAATGGAAGGCGGCTCTTATTTGACAATGTAAAACGACTTGGATAAAATCAGATAGACAAAACGTTGAAGTTATAGTTACCCAAAAATCACGAAGTGTCTGATGTAACGGTTTGGGGTTCAGTGACACTAACTATTGAGCGTCAGTGAGAGAGGGGAGCGAAGGTCATATATTATCAGAGATGGCGGGAAGGAAGCGACAATTTGTGGGCGGTTGTGTGGGCTCTTTCCCTGTCTCAGTGGGTGAGGTGTCAGTGAAACATTTATTGAGACATACGACCCTTTAAACAAACAGACTAATATACTGTGTTTTAAGTCGCTCTGTTCCTCGCGGCAGCAAAGCGGCGGAGTAGTAGCGTGTTGATTCCAGTGACAGCTGATGGGGCAACGCCTCGTGTTGCAGCGGCACGCCGGCGGCTTATTCTTCTATTCGGTACAGTGACCGTGACTCGGTGCGGCGTCGGCGTGGTCTTCTCCTTGTGACTTCTCTCGTTGCGTTATTAACAAGCAGCTACGGCGTGGCGCGGAGTGCTCCGTACCGGAATCGAACCAGCGACTCTCATGTTCAACGTCTTCTGGCGGAGTTCCTCAACCCTTAGGTTCACAGGTGACCCACATGGTGAGGCCGCAGTTCCTTCGTCCTCACCAGTCACCTAGGTAAGAATCACACGGACATATTTCTGGTAAAATCTGGAATGGCGTCTTTTTGCGTTGACCTATTGGTACGGTACCGACATCTTCTGTCGAGCAGCGTAGAGACTAAGTCGTCGTAGCGGTGCTCGACGTCCGCTGATCTACAATCGTTCCGTCCAACTAGGTGACGTCCCTTCGTGTCTTCTTTGTCCCCTCGAAGGACCCCCTCAAAGGACTACCTCACGCCAATTTAGCGGAGGTATTCATTCGGCATTCTTGCCAATGTCGCGAAGTTTCTAGGGTGGCGACTGACTCTTCGGTCGTTGATCTATGCTTCTCACGTTGGGCAGAAACGTGACCAATGTTGACACGCGTGCCGGCTGTCCATTGTTGTACTTCCCCGCTGGCGTGGTCGGGGATTGCCCTGTCACCTGCGCATCGCCAGATACGTCACGCACGTGAATTCAGTATGCAGACAGTTCCTGGAGCAGTGACCACTGATGTGCGAACAGCGCTGGTCCTGGTTCCATTGGATGCATTGCACGCCTGCTCGGTTGTTCATCTGTCAAAGTACTGAATGCTGCTGCGCAAAATTCCGCTGGTCATCGGTCTCTTCACGTTGGGCAGAAACGTGAACAATGTCACACACGTGCCGGCCTTCCTTGTTCGACTGCTATCGCGTCCGTCAACGTTTCTAAAATGTCCACTTAACCTATAATAAGTCTCTACGAATTTTTCTGCTTTGAGCAACCATAAGTAACATAATTATTATACACTCTACACTACATGAACGCAACTAGACTGGTTCTTAAACGCAGCGACTTTGAATATGAGTCTGATACTTTAACCAAGAGGTACCTCGCTTCATTTTGGGCCGTATGTAAGTTAACTAATGGTGGAAAGGAAACCAGGAAAGTTAAAAGTGGGATTTTTTGAAATGTTATTTTACTGCGGCCTGTTTAGCAGACAAATAAAATGAAATATTAACTAATGGTAAGACACAACAGGTTAGGAAAGAAGTCAGTTTGGTTCTTTTACTCGAAGTAATACCCGGGTGGACGAATATGTGCTAGACATTTTTAATTTGACAGTGGATGACCTACGGTAAACTGCTGCAGCTATGTACAGATGAAAAGATAACAAAGGCTAAAAACACTTGTCTACACTCTGAGGTTACTATATGAAAATATAGGTAGTTGTCAGCAATTCAGTAAAATTCTTCTGCGTGTGCTGTAATTTAAGTTACGATGAATGATACAGAGAGTTGTACCAGAGTAACTTTATATGATAACTTAAGTAATCCTTAAATGAGCAACCGGTTGGATATCTTTATAGTTATCACACGATTTACGCTGTTTAGGCATTTCCCTATGACACCTGGAACTTGTTAGTAATCAGTTTTTATCGTTGGGCCAGATGGGAAGTCTCCGAGAGACATGCGACCCGTCGAATGACGATCAACGGTAACCAGGATAGAAGCGATTATAATCGTTCTCACGGTTGGGAGGCTATTTTTGTATATCCAGGCGAACCCGTTATTCTTTTTTTGATGCTGAGCGTCTGCATCTCCAACTGTTGACAATAATGCCCCACCAATGTTGGCATTCCACTGTAGCTGCGTTCCTGATGATGCTTTGTGAAAATTTGTGTTTCTTTACACTAGGTTAGTCATCGTCTTATGATTGGCAGTTACCAGTCAGTAAAACAAAAATGGAGCAGCGCTCTATTCTCAGTGAATGCTTTGAACTCTGTCCTGACTGATCCTGAAATCGAAGCGCGTTTGCTGTCTACTTGCTTCTGTTATATGTACATCTTTCCTACCCAAGTCGGTTTATGATGTGTTGTGTGAATTATAGTATTTAGTGTCATTTTATCAGTGTGTTCTTTTAAATACTGGTTGCTCCATTCGCAGGTGATGCATGAGAGGAACTATTGTACAATCCAGGATGTTTCACAGTTTACCATTATGAGTGTTACATGTTGATCTGATGAAGTAATTTGTTTCTTAAATTGTCTTAGTAGGCACCCTCTCGGTTCTCCACACATTTTAAGAAATGTGTATTGCCTTTCTCGCTCAGTGTGCCACTCCACTGGTGATGCTGACCGTTTCCGTAAGGCCTTATGCTGGTTAAACGAAACTAATATGACACGTAGAAACTCAGTTGCAGTAACACACTGAAGGTGTTGAAGTATGTTGTCACCAGACACACGAACATCCACAGTCACTCTACGTCGTGATTCAATTATACACACAGAATTCCGTCCTAACAGGCCTCGGAAGACCGAATGGTAAGACCGACCGTAGTATCATGCTCAGTCGATAGGTGTCACTGGATGCAGATTAGGAAGTGCCTGTGTCAGCACATTGCTCTCCCGGCTGTTGTCAGTTTTCGTGACCGGAGCCGCCACTTTTCACTAAATTAGCTCCTCAATTGGCCCCACAAGCGCTGAGTGCACCCAGTCAGTAACGGCTCTCGGCAGAACCGGACGGTCACCCATCCAAGTGCTAGCCAAGTCCGACCGCGCTTAGCATCGGTGATCTGACGGGAGCCGGTGTTACCAGCGTGGCAAGGCCGTTGGCAGTTACACACATTGGCTTATTCGAAACACACCACACTTCAGCTTACGCTCATAAATTATTTATATTTTGTTTTTTAAACAGAGGACTCTTCAGAAATTAACACCGTATATTTATTTATGTTCTAGGAGACAAATACGAGGCTGTGTCGATGGACAACGGCTATAACAAGTACATGATGCTGAAGATCCGCAGCGTAAGCAAGAGCGACTTCGGCTCGTACAAGTGCGTCGCCAAGAACTCCCTGGGGGAGACGGACGGCGTAATCAAACTGGACGGTAAGAAAATTTCTACTCAGCGGGGATGAATCGGTCATCTTTTCATTCAGTATCACACAAGACACAAAAAATGATTTTGAACCTGTATCCTGTCTGAGAAAGAAGATAACTCTCTCACTATCCCTTTTAATGGACATTTAGACGTTTCTGCTCATTGTTTTAGATCTTTATATCTTCTGAGTGGGCCCCAAAGCCTGAAGTAATTTTAAGAACATGATTCCACCAGTCTGTGTTGTCAGATATTATATTGGTCTACTAGTTTTGGTGGGCAAAGCCCATTTTCAAGCGCATAGTAACCAATATGGATGCAGTGACCGCGGTAAAAAAAAAAAAAAAAAAAAAAAAAAAAAAAAAAAAAAAAAAAAAAAGAAACTTTGTCCCATTTATTACATCAAATGAAAGACCAACCCAAAGGGTTTTGTTTGTATACCTGTGCACAGAGTGAACACTATAGAACGAGCAAGAAAGACCGAAGAACCTGTTGAACGAGGGCGGGTCTGCCTCACGTAGCCCCAAGAAATCATTCCGGAAGCCTAGTCGTGAATCAGTAATTCCAATGACGTCTGTGCAGAGATTTTTAAGGAGATGTTTAGGACTACGCCCTAACGTTTGCAGCTGTTAGAAGCCCTAAAGCCTACAGACTACAGTTTACGTCGTAGCTTTGAAAACGAAATATTGCTGCATGACGGTGAAGATTTACTGGATCGTGTCGTCTTTAGTGATGAACCGAAAATCCATCTAATGTAAATGTGAACATAGTGAACATCTTTGTGTCAGCAAATGCCCACGAGGTAGTACAAATGCGACGTGACTCCCGTAAAATGACTTTTTTTTTTTTGCCGTATCTTGGCGGGTAGTTTACTGGCTTTCCTTTTTAGGTGAAGCAACTGTAACTGCTGTTTCTTACCTTGATGCACTAGAACTATGACACTTTCCTCAATTTTAATCGGTTAAATCACAGAACTTTATTTCGCAGCAAGACAGTGCACCGACGCACTGGAATAACTCAATACGCAGTTGGTTAAACGACATTACACCCTACCGCTGGATTGGCCACAGGGGCTGGATATAAGAGCTTGTTTTGTATGACCTCCACGTTCACACGCGATCTCACGCCATGTGATGTTTTACCCTCGGGGGTTTATAAAGGTTCATGGGTAGGTGTTTTCACTACCAGCTGATACACCCAACTTTAGGAACAGCAATATTGTAACAACTGCTCCAGTCACGCTGCTCAAAGTTTGGGAAGAACTCGCCTGCGGTCTCACATAGAACCCTTGTAGAAAAAACTTCACGTATTATTTTTAGCTGTAAGTTAAATGTAATAAATGCTACAAAGCTTTAAAATCCATATGTTCATTTTGAAAGACCCTACACAAAGTAATGACTTTGGTTCACAGAAACAGACTGCTGGAATGACACAAATATGAAGTAGGCCCAAAAAGAACCATCGTGCAGTGACTCACACATAGTTCGAGAAAATAGTTACTCCCCACTGCAAAAGGCCTCGCCATAAGGTGATATGGTATCCAATATGGGCACTCGACTGTTGCCCGAGAAGGCTCTCTTCCTTAAACAAACGTAGCTGACAATGTTAAACTCCAATGGCGTGATGACATCAATAACACTTCACAGCCTAGCCGCCACGTTGCAACTATGTTCTGTCCGACAGAGTGCTCACATACCCTCGGTAAACATGGACCTCCAACTCCCAGGAAGTCATCTTCTCCATAACTGGCAGAGCACGGCCCTCTATCAAAGTCCACCGCTGTTACGTTCGCCCTTTCGCGTCAGGAATCCTTTGCTCTCCCAGCAACGGGCGGGAGACGAAAAAAGAATAGATATAACCGGTACTAGAGCCCTAAGGACGTCGCGCACGCATGTCATAACACAGTTCGTCATATAACCAGTCTGTGTGTGACATGAAAGTTTGTGAATGATCGTAATTTATTGTAAACGGCTTTCATGAATAATGATAAAACACGATTGGCAGGTGGAGCGATCTGTTTCAAAACCCTCAGTCAGCTGTCGAGAAACATTTTCGGCCCTTTGACTCAAACGTTATCTTGTAACCAAGTGATTTCTCGAGGTTTGATAGTACTTTGGAGTCCTTCGCAGCTTTGTGTATCGAAGTTGGTCAGAGAATCACAGTTAATTATTTACCATTAAGGATATTTGTAACTTAAGATTCATCTAGACGAGAGGCTTTAATGTTAAAATTGCTTGTATTACTAGTAAAGTATGAGTTATGTCAAGGTTAAAAAGAAGCATTTTTGAAACATATGCAGACTCATTCACTGATCTAGTATTTTCTATCGTACTGTCGTGAGCAGTTGAATTAGATATATCCGCCTAGCTGGAAGTAGCACTCTCACTCTGAAGATACCTCCACTGCGTCACCTCCTCTGTGTCGTTGAATGGATTCCACTAAGCCACGGAAAGCAGCAGGGTGCATCCTGATCCAAGGCATCTCAATCGCCGATAGCTATTCTCGAAGACTGATCGAAGCTTGGTGCAAGACGTGCATTTTTCGCTCAAAGGCTCAATAGGCTTCAGGGTAAGTCACCTGGGGATCTAAATAAGGTCACTTGTATCTGCAAGACAAAAAAGCTGAAGCACAAAGAAGATGTGATCGGATACCGAAGTATCTTCGTACACGTACACACCATTAGTGTGCACGTAAATGATTAGAGTTGAAATGATTGGAGGTAGAATGTCCACCATAGTGCGTTAGTGTTGTTCGTATTTAGTACTATGACCAGGGCTTTTAAGGTATACAAGGGGCGTGAACACAGTGTTGGGTGATCACTGTGAATGACACAGATACGCTGCGTTCACGTGTGAGATAGCGTTATTAGCTCATGACTGTTTGTAAGGTCCTCATTTTCGGTCTTTATTTGGTCGACTGGTCGAATAGTGCGATATTCGCATTTAGGGACATTAGGATGTTACAATCTCGCCATGCTGAATTGCTTTTCGGCGTAAAGACAGACATACACGATGTCGAGTTTCCAATAAGCCATCACTGCCACAAGGGAGGATCTCTGTATCGTGCACCAAGCGTATCGTGATACCTCCACATCTTCGCATCTGTGCCTGCCGTCTGAGAACAGTTAATGGGCTCCTTGTGACGTACATACCATTAGCCGTAGTCTAGCACCAGTCGGAGTAGGGGACTACCGTTCCAGGTGTAGGCTGCGTTAACAACACAACAGAAACGGATGCGTATGGAGTGATGCCGTGACCGGCAAGCATGGACTGCTTATGAATGACGCCGCTCTGAGTTCGTTGATGAATCTCGGTTTTGTACTACCCCAGATAACCATCGTCGACGAGAAGGGGCACTACCTGCGAAGTGGTCCCATTTTTCCAATGGAGAGATACACGGCATTGCTACTCCTGGTGTCATGGTATGGGGAGCAATCGTACAAGTCTTGAGATCACGGCTGGTTGTGAAATGAAATTATCATATGACGGTATAGGCTGGGAGAAACCCCGTAAGATTATTCGGCTACTTGGTGCAACTTTTCCATTTGATGCTACTTCAGCGACTTGCGCATCGATAAAGATGAGATGAAACGGTTAGAGCAAACACTATCACTCAGACCCCTAATGAAGAAAATGTCCGACCAGTCCGGGAATCAAATCCGGGACCACACAATGTAGAGGTAGTGACTAACTGCTGGACCACGAGTTGCTAACATGGCTAGTAGTGTCGAAGGGCTCAATGGTACGTCACAGACACGTGCTTCCTCTTGTGGTCTCTCTCATACAACAGTACTATGGTGCCCTTCATCAACAGGACAATGCTCGTCCACGCAGGGCACGTTTCTCAGTGAACTGTCAGTGTGCTGCCGAGGTGCCCCCACGGCTAGCCAGGTCTCCATATCTGTACCTCCAGACAACATTTGTAGGAACAGCTCCGAAGTCAAGTCTGTCATAGTGGTATATTCAGGATACCAGGAACCAGTTTCATCAGTTGTGGACCAGCTTGCCTTAGGAGATGGTGCGACGGCTTCATGACACCCTTCCCAACTGAGTCAGTGGATGCATCAAGGTCAGAGGGGGTACAACGTCATGCTGACAAGTGGTCTCATACTGGCAGATTCTTTGTGAATTTGACTTGAAGTAACATCAAATTTCCTTTCCTTTACTATTTCTCTTCTGGGTGCTTCACGTTTTCTGTCAGGCAGTGTACTTCTCAAACCATTCTGCCATGATTTCGCGTAGTTGGGTTTATGTTTTTTCTAATGCAAAAGGTGCAGAAGTAAAACGGACGCAAATTATCAGCTATGAAATCCCTAAGATTCTCCTGTGGGAGACAATGGATGACGTGTCAGAAGGCCATCTCATCCCACGCAGACATTCGTCACAGAATAATAATTAGGATACCTCCTTAACGATGTCTTTGTGGCACATAGACTACATCCCTACACACGACTGGAAAGCACTCGCACCACACCATCACCGTATACCAACATGTAAAGCCACTTATCAGCCCTATTGTCCGTTTTCTAACGCCTGATAAGGTCTTACGCTCGTGCTCATCTTTGTGCCGTTTCCAGCAGAATATGCTTGAATGTTGGGCGGAGACATGGTACATAATAACGAGTAGGTGACTGTATTTTTCCATGACAAAAGAAGCGTTCATTCTGTCACGTATCTCGAATCCAGTTGTTTGTCTGTCCCTCTTTCTGTCCTTTTCACTGTTTCTTTGTTGAAACGTATATTAATAATGCGCAAACAAATAACTTCAAACAGTTTATTCTGTAAAAATATGTGCTTCCTTATGAATCATTTGTGTAGCGTGATTACGACAGTGTTAGATTCGTCTTTGATTTTTTTTTTTATCTCTGAAAACGCAACAATCGGTTTCTTCACTACTGACGACAAACAGGAGGAGTTTTATTCCAAACGCTGTTTGGAAAAACCCCATTTAGTTACTTTTACTTAGTTTTTCTCTAAAACGATTAGCCGACTTCAGTTGGTCATTCCTTTGAAATGAGCAACACTGATTTTCTCTACAAACCTTGCTGAGTGTTCCCTGTCTCTGTGCCATCAATAGGGTGGTTTGGGGTTGCTAAAACAGTGATGATTCTTCCTTCCGTGGAGTCATGGATACAGTAAGGCTCAGCAACTGTTTTGAATTACATTTAGCGTGACTAGAAGGTTGTTTTAAGGTTTCTGTAGAAAATCAGACGTGGATTACATTCGTTAAAAGTTCTCTTTCACCGTACTCTGTGGCACCAAACCATGCGTAATGCATAATTTCAGCAAATATTGGAAACGGAACGTATTTTGATCCATCCATCTCGGGATGTGGTTTCTTTCCCTCTCCCGATGAGCGAGAACAGTTTTGAAACTTTTTGATAAAATTCTTTACCCACATTAAGAACAGACATCAGAGGCTTCACTAGGTAGTGCTTTCCAAAAGGAGAGGGGGGGGGGGGGCCTTGAGGCGGAGGAAAATTATTTTAATACTGCGTGATGGCAATCCTCCTTCATATAAAAAAATCTTATTATACAAATTTAGTTTCGTTCTTCCTCTCCACGAGTCAGTTGACAGAAGAAATTTAATCTTCTGCACTTCATTACATCAATCAAAATTCGTTTGCAAAAGGTTGTTGAAAGTTTCCCAGATTTAGATCAACTAATGTCTACATTCCTACATTTTGTCACGTACTCATTCACCAAATTTTTCTTTACCTGTCCTTCCTATGCCCTTCATGAAAATATTAATGTGGTGTGCGTACTGTAAGACCTTCAGTACGCACACCATCAGATTATTTGACTTGTCGCTCTAACGAACTGGGCGAGTGTCAGCAATTTGTCTCGTGGTCTTATCGTGGCGTGTTTATCTTCTGCTGTTAGGTCAGATGATAGAAATGCCACTTGCACGCTTAGAGTAGCAGATTGCCGGTGACAACTTTAAACAGAACTTGGTTCATTTTTCACACACATTTATTAAAATAATAACTAGCATATAAATTACTTAACTTTATTCTGGATGCTATTTAATATTGACCATCTGAAGTTCCTTTGGTATTGGTACGTTAATCTTATTCTCACATATATCTCTGATACTTGACAAAAGTGTCTATACATTTATCTTCATGGCTACGTACAGGAATATGGTAATCTTACTAGGCGCAGACTGAAACTTGACTATAGACTGGTACAGACAAATGTAGAACTCGTATAGACTGGTACAGACGAATGAAGACTGGTACAGACTGGTGCAGACAAATGCGGACTGACTAAACGGAGGTCTGTACACTCGTTATAATATATCATGCGTTCATGTATCACTGCGCGAGTGTGATCCGCGAGGAGAAAAGGTTCTACATTAGTAGCAATCTCACTGGCTGAGTTACATATTAATACGCGGATCGGCGGAAGCAGAATTTGGTCCGTCTCTATGGCAGCGCCATCTCGTAGTGCGCAGACGGACGAGTGCTGCGCCTGCGCTGTTGTGCTTATTGAGGCGCGCTCTAGTGGGAAAGTTGTGTACGCGCTGACTACACCGAACTATGTACATAACAATAAATAAATAAAGTATTCTGAGCGTCATTTCAGTTTATTTGCCGTGGAAGGAATGTCAAAAATTAAAATTAAAAAAACAATAACGGATTCGACCCCACGACTCTCGGATTACCGTTCTGTACTCTTTTGACTTGGTGAACCGCAACCTAGAAATTACGTTAACATAAAAGTCTCATGCCTCACCCACCACCATCGAAAATGATATTTTCAAATGAGCTTGGTGATCTGGAGCTCCCACTTTCGTCAGTTCCATTTCTGGCCAAGCCTGCATTTACCACAAATTTGGACTAAATCGATGATGACGAGTTATCGCTGTCTCCTCGTCAGCGTAGAACACATTCGATTGCGCAGTGATAAACGAAGGATCCCCATGTAGGTAGCAGCGCTCAGTGGCCTGCGGTGGTAGTGTGTGCCTGTTAACAGTAATTGGTGACTCGGCAGCTAGCAAACCAGACAGAAGTCAGCCACCAGGTGGCCCATCATCTGGAAGGCACCAGTTCAGCTGCTGACGACATCACTTCCGCAGCTAGAGGAAGCGGCTTCTAATATGGCAGACTGAATGAACCACTTCCTGTCGATGGCTGGCGCGGAACACCTCTCACATCTGGCTGCCTGTGGAGACTGACATTGCAGTGCTGAAATGGATGGTATTTATAGTGGTTCGTCACCCCTATTTGCAAGGGACACAATTCTGCGTTCCGTAGGCCACAACAGAGCTGCGATGCGAGGCGTGGTGGTCTCGTATTCAAGTCATCACCGCTACATGCTGACTTTTGTATTTTTGCCGTGTGAACGGTGTTACAGGCCTGGCTGCGGCGTCGAGGTTTGACTGTGTTGTAACTTACACTGCTGCATGGCCCAGCTGTGATTCTTGCTGTGCCAGCACAGCCCACATGCAGTTACTCACTGAAGAACACATTTCCGATACCCGTCTATATCCCTTCCCTAATGTTCCTTGCGTCAGCCTGCATTGACGTTTATTGTTAACTCGGCTATGTGAAAGAGCATTTGTTTCACAACACACCTTTACAATTCTGCGAATAAGGTATCGACATGGCTGCGACAGAATTCTCGTCAGAAGCAAAAAATTGATTACAGGTTACCTGAAGCACGTTCGTCATCTGCGACGTCTTTCTCTTCATTTCTTAAAATGAGTTTTCTGAAGGTAGTTTGTAGCCATATGCTGTACTGCACTTATGATTAGTGATAGAGCGCAGTATCATAGAGCTATATTAGTTGTCACAGAAATCTGTGAACGTATACACATTCTGAATGTCAATGCGAAAACGTGATCGCTTTCAAACCGCTGTTTGGTAGCCCAGATTTATATTTCCTTGTGGTTTCCCTAAAACTGTTAAGTCAAATTCGGAGAGCCCTCCTTTAAAATGACTATACGATGCTTTTCCGTTCACTGATAAACACCCTGTCGTAAATGAAGGAAAGCATGTTAATAGCCACCCAAACAAATATCACTTTGTAACAAGTTAAGAAAATCTTGAATGACACTAAATTATTGTCTCATACAGACATAATACACCAAATAACATGCTGATAATGAGTTACAAGGAAACGAAATTTAAACTTGTCTGTTCCAGAGATTCCTGCGCCGTCCACTACGTCTACAACCACGGACATCTCCGTGACCAAACCTAACACACTTCGGAAAAAGAGTGAGTGTATGCAAGTACTATTGTAATCTGAGAGATAATTAATTCCAAATGTATATCTTCCACATAGTTTATATTGTATTTTATACTATATGGTCTCTATTTTTCTAATAACACTCAAGATTATTGAAGTTTCTGGAACTACAAGCAGTCAATGACGTAACTACCACAGACTACACCAAAGGTAATATTTGAATGATGAAGGGAACGTGGCAGTAATAGCACCAAAAGTCAGTTGTGCAATTCTCTCGTGTACCAACTTCCTGCCGTAATCAATTGAGACATAGAGAGGGGAAACCTACTTCCTTGAAGGAGAAATGTTATCCTGCACAGGTTACATTGTTTATTCATAGTGACACTTTGTAATCAGCTAATTTAATCTCATCGCTCCTTAAGAAACTAACAATACCAAAAATAAACGGGCATATCGTTTAAAAATAAAAATGTCTGAACGTATTAACTAGTATGCATGATTACTTTTTGTGATGTAGTTTCATAACGACTAGTGTGATTGATTTAATTTAATTGCAATGTGAAGTTACGAACGAGGAAAATATCTATTGCACGTAACACATACACGTTCAGAAAACGTATTTCAGAACGTGTACGGACTTTTAAGGGAATTGTGTTTCTTGTGATTCATTCATAAAATTGTTTACTGTGGGCTCCAAAGTTTTCAAGACGCTATAAACGGGGAGGTGAAATGAAATGCTGTCGTACTTCTTCCAAATTTGACATTACAGCACAAAATTTAGAGCAAGTGTGTAATATGGTATCGCCAGTTTACAATATAAGGTACATGAAGTATCAGATGTCATAAACATTGCGGTATATTTATTTTCATCGTGCAAACTTTGGAATGTTCTAAGAAGTGTACAACTGCTTTTATTGTCTTATTTATGACTTGAAAAATGGAGCTACCATTTCCTGTCCCCCTTAACAGCAATCAAAGCAAAGGGTGAAAGCCAATGTCCGTCCAATAGAAAAGATAAAGTATACTTCATCTACTGGAAAGGTGATCGTCATGGGTCGTAAAAGGTAAAACGTAACCTGGGGAATATTAAGCAAGTTGTCTGGCCCACCTATGAAATAAGTACGTAAGAAGTGGCATAGAAGGCAAGTGTAACACGTTCAACTTACTTCATAACAATGCGACCGGTAGGAAGGTGACTTCGGTACTGGAAACTGAGAGATGCGAAGTTCTAATTGCTGCAATATACGCCCTATTCATCAGCTTTTAAACCTTCTCATTTCCGTGTATTGCCACATTTAAAGGAATTTATGGGTGAGGAAAGTATGAATATAAAGGTTCTGCCCGTTGTGGACAGGTTTGTAGTCTTTACGTAGACGGACTTTATGGATGGAACCTACTCCACGGCAAAACGTTCGATAAACTGCATTTACGTACGAAGATCTATTTAAAAACACAAACGCAGTTTTTACCTATACACGAGTCTTTCACTGCCTGGAACGAGCTTCACATCCTGACCTTGTCATATACTGCTTGAAAGATAAATATACAGAAGTTCAGTTATTGCCCGATCTAGGGTTTATTCCTCACGACGATAGTCGTTGCAACTTAAGAGACTACCGAAGCATATGTTCGAAAGTTAGAGAATCTGTTTCCTCTATAATACCACGTGTATTGTTTTATGAGTAAACCGGAATGGTATAATTAAAAAGTTATTAAACAAATTCAAATTTTTCTCCTAAAGAACAACACTATATTTTGTTGTTCATGGCGTGCTCAATACAGCTGACGGTGCTGTTATGTACAATGGTAGCGGTGGGTGCTCGGTTGCGAAACGCCACAGTAGGGTCGGCAAGTTCGACAGTTGAAACCCTATTCACATACATTCAGAGGTAGCCAGTGAGCAAACGATTGTATTAACATGTCATATAGGTTCTATCTATCATTATGTAGAGCGAAGACAGCGATTAGATGTTCCTGTGAAGCACCATGGCGTTAATGAAATATCATTCAGTTAACAATAATTTAGCGACGAGAGCTTTAAAACAGCTGTATCACCTTTCCGGCACTGTGTAACAGTGACCATGCAGAGTCGGCACTGATTGAAAGCGCGAGGTGGCTCGTCAGTGCCAAGCGGGAAACTTGCTAATCGCTGGTCACGGCGTTTTCTAGGGTCAGTGCCGCACCCCGGAGGAGGGATCGACGGCCGTGAGTCTTCGCAGCCCAACGAGACTGTGGACTTGTGTGGGAGCACCAGCACTCTCGGATGAAGCAACTCTTATGATCGTTCCTAGATTACTGCGTACTCCTCTAATCAGTTGCGGATAAGGCGTGGAGGCAGAAGAACCATTAGCAACCTGGAGGACAGCCCGTGTCGTGGTCCCAACATTCATCCACTAAGGTGGTGCCACAGGCGCCAGCACCAAAGCTAAATAGCTTGCAGACGGCCATATCTATCCTTCATCCGTGGAAGATCGGCCCGGCTTCTATCCTCAACCACTCATTAGTTTCAATGGCAGGATGTGGCTTGTAAATCGAAAGTCCCCTCTACAGCCGTTCAGCTGTGGACTTGTAGCAGTGGACTCCAAAGGCAGCTTGGAGGCATTTGCTAAATTCACCAGATCATCCTTCTAGTTAAGAGAGTTGGTCTTCCATCGGTATCCATCATTAAGATGGAATGACCTCACTCTGAGAATGAGCTTGAGGAGGATGGTTTTTATTGCAGATGATACCCCCCCAGACACACACATGTATAAGCGCTCACTGTTGACCGAATGTGCTATCGTTTTCTCGCCCTGTCAGCACTTCTGGCATCTAAAGTGTTTAACATACAGGTTTCAACGCGTCCTTTTATGCGAAGTTAGCATCCTGAAAGTCAGTCTTGTGACATCCCTAGGTGAAGATAATGTATTTGGCCTCGTCACAGCAGAGCGTTCTGTCTGTCTGCGCACTGTTGTCAAAGTACTGATTCAGTTGTTCTGGGATCTTCTCTCGCATAGTCTACCACCTTGTTTGTACTTCGAGTCTCCCGTGACGACATTTGGTAACGAAGCCGTTGCGTAGCTGGTAGACTTGCCCCATTCGCGACGTATCTGGCGATTTCAGACAAAATTTTATTCCTGCAGTTACTTACTATTCTATTATGTAAACAGTGTAACAATACTAATAATAATTCTAAAAAATATGAACGAGGTATTTTGAAAAAGTAATAACTGCATAAACAAAGGACAAAGCAAAGGAAAAGAAGTCCAACCTAGACTGCCAGGTGGTAATTCTGTAAAATGTAGTGTAGCAGACACTGCTTAGTATGATACTGACATGTAAAATACAGAACATGTGTCGCATGGAAGTTCTGTGTCTGTCACCTAGCAGCCAGTCTGTCAATATTATGTAAGTATGCATTTGTTGTCTTCTTCTACCGTGTCTTTCCTGAAGTAATGAAGCCACAGAGAGTACAGGGGCTGGACAAAGATATGGGACAAAAATAAGGAAACATCACGGAAAACGCATGCTTGAACGTAAATGGAGATGCAGGCGAAGACAGCAGGTTGAGCTGTTCATGTGACCGCGAATGGCTATTCTGCAATGCCCACAATACGTTGCAAGTGTCAGTCGTGGTTCAAATGGCTCTGAGCACTATGGGACTTAACATCTGAAGTAGTCAGTCCCCTAGAACTTAGAACTACTTAAACCTAACTAACCTAAGGACATCACACACATCCATGCCCGAGGCAGGATTCGAACCTGCGGTTCCAGACTGAGGTGCCTATAACCGGCTCAGTCGTGGTCAGAACACTGTTTTATGTTGTTGTGATTGCATTACGTCGGAGCTAATTTAATTAGAATGCGGGCAAATCGTTAGAGCAACTGAGGTGGCGGTTCCATAATCATGGTAGCGGGAGTGTTTGGTGTTTCAAGAAGTTCCGTATCTAAAAACTATGCCTCATGCAGGAATGCGTCATTCACTAAGTCACAGCACGGAGAAAAGTGTGTGTTGAGTGATCGTTGTGCACGGTCATTCGAATAGTGTTATAACGAAAAACAAAAGCATTACAACTGCAAAAGTGACCTCATAACCGAATGTCAGATTGACGAACCGTATCAGAACTAAAACAACATGAAGGGAGCCCCATTAGCAGGAACTGCAGGGCGAGCGGTAATTCCGAAACCACCATCAGAGATGCAAATGCACGTAAAACGTAGTGCCCAAGCCATAAAATCTGCACCGTGGGGCAATGGAAGAATGTCATTTGGTCGGATGGGCCCTGTTTCACACTGATTCCAAATGACAGTACCTCGTCTCCTACCTTCCAAACTTTACAGAAGCTCTCCTGCGAACCTTGCAGAACTACCACAACCGAAAGAAAGGATATTGCGGAGACATGACATAGCCAAACCCTGGGGGATGTTTCCAGAATGAGATTATCACACTGCAGCGGAGTGTGCGCTGATATGAAACTTCCTGGCAGATTAAAACTGTGTGTCGGACCGAGACTCGAACGCGGGACCTTTGCCTTTCGCGGGCAAGTGCTCTACCAACTGAGCTACCCAAGCACGACTCACACGTCGTCCTTGCAGCTTTACTTCTGCCAGTACCTCGTCTCCTACCTACCAAACTCGGTGCGGCACACAGTTTTAATCTGCCAGGAAGTTTCATATCAGCGCACACTCCGCTTCAGAGTGAAAATCTCATTCTGATTCCAAATTCTTCCCGGATTTACGCCTCAGGAGTGAAACATGGTGGAAGTTCGGTAATTAGTTTGGATTTGGGCAGTCCCATCGTGGTATTCTATGGTTCCAATGGTTACTCTGTAAGTTCACAGTACTGCCAAGATTTAAGTGACACTTTGGCTGATAAGGTCCCTCCCATGGTACTATCTTAGTTCCTCAATGGTGATGCTGTGTTCCAAGACGACAGGGCCCCTCTTCACACAGGACTGATCTGTGAGCACAAGGATGAACCGTCGCATATCTCCTGGCCACCATAGTCACAGTATCTAAATGTTATTACGCTTTTGTGGCGTACTTTGGAAAGATGAGGTCGTCAACGTTATCTGCCTCAATAACCGTTGCCTGCATGTCCCGCTATTTTATAGTGTATTTATCCATTCCTGTATTTACCAATACCGGGATGATTGGAAACTGTTTTGAATGCAATGGTTTTCCTACACCTGTATTTGCAGCCAAGTTTCCCGTCTCTTTCTTCTTCTCTGATACTGTTCAATTGGAGTACCTAGCGCTCTTAATGAGATTTTTGCTCTCTTGTTTGCTTCTTCCGAATGATGCTTAATGGCACTGCATATAGTCAAACGGGCATAGAATATCCACTATACCTACAGTGCCCGAGAAGGCGGTGCAATGGTACAGGGCGACAATTATTGAACTACAGAAAAAAAAAACTTTGTTATAAACTACGGCGTGCACACACTTTATTCAACATGTAAAGGTCACTACAGATATTCCGAATTTGGTTATAACATGTTCGATATGCCCACTATCATTGGCGATGATGTGCCAGATACGAATAGCGAAATTCTGTATGACCCGCTGAAGTGTCGGAACATCGATGCTGTCGAGGACCTCCGGAATGGCTGTTTCCCACTCAGAATTGGTTTTGGGGTATATGTTGCACACCTTGTCTTTAATATAGCCCCGCAAAAGGAGTCGTATGTGTTTAGATCCGGAGAATATGGTGGCCAATCGACGCCCATGCCAGTGGCCTCTACATCTACATCTGCATCCATACTCCGCAAGCCAACTGACGGTGTGTGGCGGAGGGATACCCTAGAGCCAGAATGGGGTCCCCACAGTGCTCGTCCAGAACATCGAAACCTCTCCTGATTCGATGGGATCGAGCTCCGTCTCGCATGAACCACATCTTGTCGAAATTAGGGTCACATTGGATAATAGCGATGAAAACATCTACCAGAATCTTCAGGTACCATTCGGTAGTCGCTGAACCATCAAAGAATATCGCATCGATTATTCCGTGACTGGACATTGCACACCACACATTCACCTGTTGAGGGAGAAGAGAATTTTCGATCACGAAATGCGGATTCTCAGTTCCCAATATGCGCCAATTTTGCTTATTGACGAACCCATCCAAATGAAAGTGGGCTTCGTCGCTAAACAAAGCCATATTCACATCATACTAATTGCCATCATACCCCGTGGCCAACCGTGCAAGTTTAACGTCCTAACGCAAACCGTTCAGAATTTATGACAATCTGATTTCATACAGTTCAACAATTTCCAGTGCCATGTACAAGATGAATCACAATTAACTGAGGTCCTTTTGCATTTTAAAGGTAGCCTGGAACGTTATTAAGGAGGTGAGTGATTAAGGGTGTGTGTGTAGTATTACGAATTATAAGTTCACATTACACTGTTTTGTTCTAAAAGTAGCTGAAACTCGCACGTAACACAGGAATGTTCATTAGCAGCAATCAAGGACAGGCAACCTCGATCACGGAGATCACCAACAAAATGCAGTAGCCGACGATACAAGAGAAACGTTTTGCATCATGGAGAGATGTACTACTGAAATTGCGAGAGAATACGTACCTGTAAGTGTCGAGCATCATATTACTTCTTTGAACATACGTCTGACAAAATAACCACAACGAGAAAGACCGAGAAATTATAACATTACGGATGCTTACCGACAGTCAGTCTTCCCACACACCATTTGCAAGTGGAACAGAGAAGGGGGACCAGATCGTAGTACCAGAAGTACCCAGTGGCTCAAACTGTACGGTGGCTTGTGTAGTGTACAGGGTGCGACAGGTTTCCAGGAGTGGTGGGGAATATCGTAAGGATTGAGAATTGCACAGCAACCCATGGCCGCGAACATCAAGGGTAAGTGTTACTAGAGGTCGAAGATCGGAAAAGGAAAAACAAGAGTGATTTATTTGAAACATTTATCGGACATAATGAGTACACATGGTGTATCACATGAATATAAGTGGCCGAGCGATTCTAGGCGCTTCAGTCCGGAACAGCGCGACTGCTACTGTCGCAGGTTCGAATCCTGCCTCGGGCGTGGGTGTGTGTGGTGTACTTAGGTTAGTTAGGTTTAAGTAGTTCTAAGTTCTAGGGGACTGATAACCTCAGATGTTAGGTCCCATAGTGCTCAGAGCCATTTGAACATGAATATAGTTGTAATGTTACAACAGATGCTCGAAGTTTGCATCACCAGACGCCCGGCATGTTTGTCACTGACGCAACATTAACTGCCAGACACGCCTGAACACACCTGGAGTTTCTTTAATTGTAGCAGCTATGTAGACGATTCTTGAAGCAAGAAGCAAGAAGGAAATACTGGAATGAAACGTAGTGGCCACAAGGTCTCAAAAGCCGAAAACGCCTGGGAGGGCGGTATGCTCTCCAAATCGCGTCAAAATGATACCTCATAGCGGAGGATGACGCGGCGGCTGGTCGACCTTGCTCTATTTTGTCGACCTGACAGCGGAGCCTAATGTTTCTTAGTTTTAATTATAATGCAGCGGGGAAGATTTTAAAGCTTAGATATTGGTCTCAACTATCAAAGACGATAGTTATTTATTTCCGAAATGAGTAATCTTCAGCGTAGTTTACGTTGTTGCCGAACATCCTACTAAATGGAGACCACTGTTACAAACAAAGGTATCATAGTACGCCTCACGAAACGGTCTGAAAATTGGGAAGTTCGTGCTTTCTTGCGGGAATGCTAGTTGTCATATTATATCTGCTGTCTGGCTTGACATTCCACGCGGGGGATGCTAGGAATGACCGTTGCCCTCACAAAGATAAGGCCTGAGACACGACCAAACGATTCGGCTCGTATTTGTCAGGTCGTTTCATAAAAACCTAAACTGAAAGACTGTAAGGTATTTGGGTCCAACACCGCATCGTTTTTGAGAAAACCAACTCTAAATTTCATGACGCGCAATCGACTCAGAATTCAACAGGATGAACTGAGCTGTTTTCATAATCATACGTGTGATCCGCAGACGTACATATTCCTAGAAATCGAGGAAAGTAACTTTAACGACGGCCCCTTATGTACCCATGGATGGAACTTGTCATATAAACTATCGAAGCAAATAAGCTCGTGGCTTCAAGAACATCCAGTAATGCCACTCACGTCGCAACTACATTGTTCCTTCCAGAACTTCGGAAGAAAACAGGCTTCGTTTGACTATAAAATATTTCTTTTTCGAGAATTTTGATGCATGCCACAGATATTGCTATCTTCAGTGAAAATGAGGATAAATTACACGATCCATTGAGTAGAATGATCTAATGAGTGTCGAGTATGAACTGGGAGTAAATGGAAGAAAGACGAAAGTAATGAGATGTATCAGAAATCAGAACAGCGAGAAACTTAACGTCAGAATGGGGGATCACAAAGTAGTCGAATTTAAGGAAAGTAGCAAACAGCGATAGGCACCTAAATAACCAATGACTGTAGGAGCAAGTAGAACATCAAAAGCAGACTAGCACTGGTAAAAAGGGCATTCCTGGCCAAGAGAAGTTTACTAATACTAAAGACAGGTCTACATTTAAGGAAAAGACTTCTGAGAATGTACGTTTGGAGCACAGCATTGTATGGTAGTGAAACATGAACTGTCGGAAAACCGGACAAGAATATAATCGAAGCATGTGAGATGTGGTGTTACAACTAAATTTGAAAATTAGGTGTTCTACTAAGGTCAGGAATAAGACGTCTTCCGAGAATCAGCGAGAAAAGTAATACGTGGAAAACACTGGAAATAAGAAGGGGCAGGATGGTAGGACATCTGTTAACACAACTGGGAATAGCTTCCACGGTACTAGAGCTGTAGACGGTAAAAACTGTAGAGGCAGACAGAGATTGGAATACATCCAACAAATAATTGAGGACATGGGCTGCAAGAGGTTGGCACAGGAGAGGTATTCGTGGAGGGCCGCATCAAAGACTGATGAAAAACTAAGCGTGGGTACGATAATATCACCTGAAAAGTATGTGGTAACCGTTGACTTTCAATTATGCTATGCATCGTTGCTGTATTCGAACGGTTGGGCAATTCATACTGGGGTTCCATAAGCGCATTGCAGTTCTGAAGCATTGAAATAAAAGTCTGTCCATTGCTTGGCGTGAACAAGCGTTGCGCTATGACTCTCAGTGGTTCCCCGTGACGAAATCGCAGCAGTCTCACTAGGAATGTTTTTATACTTTGGTATAATTCCTTTCTGATTTACTTACACTATTAACACTCCAACTCCTAGCTGTTCTGATGTGGAAAAAGAATCAAATGGAGAAAAGAAAGGCGGTATGTGTTTGGAAATCGAACAAAGCTTCTCCGCTCCCCAGCCGGCTGCTGATGATGGTGATGATATTTGGATTGTGGAGCGCTCAACTGTGCGGTTACCATCGCCCGTATAAATTCCCAATCCTCATACAGTCCAGTCTCGCCACTTTCACATAAGATTACGAAATTATGAAGATAATACAAACACCCAATCTCCGGGCCGGGGAAATCCGCGACCAGACTGAAATCTAGCCCGGAACTCCGCGATCCAAGGCAACATCGTTACCCAGCCAGATGCCTTGGACACTTCGCCAACGGTTAACCGGCGTTTAACTAATGGTTCATAAGCGGCAGTGGTGATAGTTTCGTTCTTTGATTTCTATATAAATATGTATTTGCTTACCTTACAAATGATGAAACTTCCTGGGAGATTAAAATTATGTGCCGGGCCGAGACTCGAACTCGGGACCTTTGCATTTCGCGGGCAAGTGCTCTACTTTTTTTTTTCAGTTTTAAACTATTTATATGCTAAATATGTCTAATACAGTAATATTGGTAAAACAAACTTTAAAAGTGGTTACAGTATAAACTTTGCTCAAGATAACTGAGATTATTCTAGGTGCAAATTATTGTCACCCAATCAGTGGGTTTGTCTACTAAGTTGAATTCACTGTTTAATTTGTAAACTGTCCATTGAATAAAAAATATAGCATATTAAATACCAGTTTTCTTGACTATGAACCAGTTTAAATACAATCCAATTAAACACAAAAAAAAGGTTCCGGAAGCAAGGTTAAAGTAAATAATAATAAGGAACCAAGTGACTTTTATTTTTCTTCTGTTCGTTCTCGTTCAAGGTGTTGTAGTGGTTTCACATATTTAACCAACACCCATTCTTTCAAAAATGATCTTCAGCATGTTGCCATAGTGCTTCTTGTGGTTGCGATACGTGCTGATTTTTGCATATTCACACTTCATGTAAACGCGGAATTCTATCTCGTTGTCCGACCCAAGTGTGTGGATGACATAACTAACATATTTTCCCAGTAACCAGCTAATGGCGTTGGTTTTTAATTTCGGAAAGTATGTCATGTCCGGTCTCAGGAGGAGCGACGGCGTTATATATTGCGTAGAGGATCTGGTGAGAAAGGCGATTTGTTGCCTGATCCAATTCCAGTTATGCACATTGCCACCACAGGTGAATCTGTGGCTGAGTGTGTCCACCAGATTGCATTTTCCACAAAGGTGTGTCTGGTTTAAACCGATCCCATATAGTCTCTCGTTGGTGCTGATGACATTATTAACTGTTTTGTACCATGAGGAAATAGCGTCTGTAGATAGCCCGGCATAGTTGATGTTCCGCCATACAGCTTTCCAGTCACAATTTGGGAATTTCGTTTCAATTTTGTTTCTACCCTCATTTAACTTCCTTTCAAGTATGATGTCGCGCGCTGTGATACGTGTGTTGCTTCTGATTTCGTCACTAAGATAACTTGCTTCGAGGAAAAAGTTCCTCACATACTGCAGACGGGCATTAATCCTTCGCACATCAATCGGTGCTTGCAGGCTATGGGGTGTCACAGCCTCAAAGAGCTTTGCGGTTATACATTGTGGAAGTTCTCTGAGTATATGGAAAGTCCGTTTGAGGAACAGAGCAGACGCTTTATTGCCAATATGCACCAAACCGAGGCCCCCGTTTCTGACATCCAGTATAACCGTAGTCGCACCAACCCTGAATATGTCTCCTCTCCATAAATAATTGGTAACAGTGGACATGATCCCTTTCGCTACTAGTTTAGGGATTGGAAATACCTGCGCAGTGAAATACGCTTTAGACAAAACGCAGGAGTTGATGAATCTGACTTTTTGCACCAGGTCCATAGTTCGATGGATGTTCTCCATTACAGCACCATGAACTTTCCTCCTAGTTTCCGTCCAGTTAAAAGCAGCCATCCGCATCGGACATGCCATTAAGGTGATTCCCAAAGTTTTATGTTTGTTGTCTTGTTTTGCCCATGCCAGTCGAAGGTGATCTAGGCCCCGTAGATTCAATATTTGACTTTTGTTTTCATTTACTGTCGTTCCCGACGCTAGACAATATCTTTGGATTTCTCTTTCCAGTGTAACTGTCTCCTCCTTATTCCTTATTACAACGCCCACGTCATCAGCATAAGCTCGTATGACAGTTTTCTCACCACTCAATGTTATGCCTGTTAATCTTTCGTGGACAGTGCGGAGGAAGGGCTCTAAAGATACGGAAAATAAAAACATAGATAAGGGACTGCCCTGTGGAACCCCTCGCCTTATCTGTATGGGTTTAGATGTTTGGCCATTGATTGCTATTTTCGCATTTACACCTGTTGCAATATTCCTTAGCATGTTCACAATCTGGGGGTGGAAAGCCATTCTTGACAGCGTCGCAAAGAGGTATCTATGACTAACGCGGTCAAAAGCTTTGTTGAAATCTATAAAGATTAAAGCACATTTTATACTTGTCACTGAGGTAATTGCAATGACGCCTCTGTATGCAGATAGACTTTCGAATATCGTTCTGGTCGGAGAGCAAGATTGGTGATGACTCAATATTTTGTTGGAAAAGGCAGAGAGTCTTTTGTTGATAATACGCGAAATTATTTTGTAATCAGAATTTAGTAGCGAAAGAGGCCGAAAATTGTTTAAGTTGGTTTTGCCTTTACTCTTAGGAATCAGTACTATTTTACTTTCCTTAAACTCTGCAGGGACCGGTTTTCCGTTCAGGACCTCATTTGCCATGGAAGTGATCTTGTCCCCAATTATAGACCAGTAGCGGGCATAAAACTCCACAGGGAGGCCATCAAGTCCCGGAGATTTGTTGAGAGGTGAGTTACGCACTGCCTCATGCGCTTCATCTTTAGTAATAGGTGACAGGATGTCAGCGTTGTCTGTTCCCGACAATTGTGGACCTAAAATAGTGAGAAAGTCCTCGAGAGCTGCATCTTCCACTGTGGTAGGGGCATATAAGGTTTCATAGTACCTGTGGACTTCGTCCAGTATTTGTTTCTGGCATGTGAGCCTCGTACCAGTATGCGTCTGGACTTCATCAATTAAAGTTTGACGTCTGTTTTTAGCATGCCGCACCAAGTGATACAGAGAAGCTTTTTCATCTGCTACGACTGATGTGGCTTTCGATTTAATTTTGAGTCCCTCCATCTGTTGCCGTTTAATGCTTAATAACTTGGCTTTTATTTTTTTGATATCATTTAGACGAATTACGTCATCATGGGCCTGTTGATATAAGTCTCTTAAAACTTTATAATAAAACTCCATTGTATTCCTCAACTCCCTGTGCCTGGCTGCACTATACTGCATGACAACTTTCCGCAGCCTTGGTTTAGCCCTCCTTGTCCACCAGTCTATGACTGTTGGGTGCTTGTCTACTGTGCGGAGGCACATAGTCCACGCAAACCTTATTTCCTGTTCCAGTTCTTCGTCAGTTAAAACAGAGATATTTAAGTTCCATTGGCCTCTGAATCGACGGGTTGGTTGTACACTTAGATTAAAGCAAGTTAAAAGTGTACTGTGATCGCTAAAATACACTGGAATAGTCTCAACGTTTAATAAATAATTTTGCAAATTTGGTGACACGTAAATTCTATCTAGTCTGCTGCGGGAGTGGCTGGTTATGTACGTGAACCCGACTGACGTCGGGTGCTGAAGTTCCCACACATCCTTAAGGTGTAGATCACTTACTAATTTTTTTAACTGTGGCGAGTAGTTGAAGTTGGGTTGTTGATCTTTCTGGTTTAAAACACAGTTAAAATCTCCACCTAGTATAAGAGAACACGGATTTTTCCTCAATAAGTAAATCAGTTCATCTTGAAAAAACTTCGCACGATCCAATTTGTGGGAAGTTCCTGATGGGGCGTAAAGGTTAATCACTGTCACATCGAAAAGTTTTATGCCTATGGCTCTTCCTGATTCTAGTCGTTCGATTTCAGTCACCGGAATGCCTTCCCTTATAAGAATGGCTGTACCGATATTGGCTTCCGTAGAAACATTAACAATTTCAAAAAAGCCTGGGATCCGAAATTCCGTTATCGCAACTTCTTGTAGCAACGCGATATCTGTTCCGGACTGGTACAAGAATTCCTTAAGTGCCGACAATTTCAAGGGTGACTGTATTTTATTAATGTTAATAGTAGTAATGCTATAAGCTTGCAGCACAGACATACCGGAAGAAGCTATTTGGGATGAGGTTCGGTATGATTATAGCAGCAAACGTGCTTCCCTACAAGGCACGATCTTTACAAGCTGTGTGCCCATTACATGTACTAACTGCCTAGAAAATTTGCACTGCTTTTAAACAAATAGCTTGAGAAGAAAAGTATCCTGAAATCCTGACAATGCATTGCTATAAGTCACTGTGGCCATTCTCTTTCTCCTCGTCAGTGTTGGACCTGATGACTTCATATTTGATATTCTTTTTCTTGATGTCTTTCTTCTCTGGTGTGACTTTCGCTTGATGACGCGTGACAGCAAGGCCCGGTGTCTGTCGCAGCCGCCGGCGGTGGCTAAATGGGGCAACGGCCGTGGCTTGCGAGTCGTCAATGTTTGGTTCCGGCGTGGTGTCTGTTGTGTTGTTTTGCTGGCGGGGCGGTGATGCTTGTGTATTTTCTCCTTCGGCGCGGCGTTGCGCTTCGGAGTCAGCAGGTTCTTTACCTGGTACTTCCTCGTACGGTTCGCACTGTATGGGTTGTGCACTTGATGCGGTTATTTCAGCCGTGACCTCAGACTCAGGGTCACATTTCCGTGAAAAATCACTACCCGCTGCGTCACTATCTGTTCGTGGCGGTGTAAGTCCTTGTGCGGAAGTGGGAGCCACATCGACCTTCATTCCATCTCCTTTTTCCACTTCCAACAGATCTTCAGGACTGGGCTTCGGCCTCCTGGCAACGGGTGTTTCACAGGAAGAGTCCTCATCAACATTTCTTTCAGTGTCCTCTAGAGGACGCTTTTTTGTGGGAATCTCGCTGTCACGGGACGGAATTTCAGCAGTTAATGCAGGTTTTAAAGACGGAAAGTCATTATCATTAAGTGCAACAGTTCCAGAGGTAGTAACAGGATCCACGACCGCCGCTGGCTCTGTTGTATTACTGGCTGGCAACAAATCGTTGAGTGTCAATTTTCGGCGTTGCGTAAGGTTATTTGTTAGCACAAATACACGGCGAGGGCAGTCCTGACGGAGGTGACCAGACTCGTTACATACATGACATGTAGGGGTTTGTCCTGAGTACATAACATGCGCCTTGTGCCCGTCAACAAAGATGTGGGAGGGAATGTTTGCTTTCACTTCCATCTCCACGGAGCGAATGCCGTTAAAGCACTGCAGCTTGAAATGCGAAGCCCACCTTTCGTTGACTATTTGCCTGACAACCCCATACTTTGAAAGGACATCTTTAATTTTCGAATTGTCTACTTCTATGGGAATATTCAAAACCCTAACATTCCTAATTACAGACTCGGAATTCCGGAGTTTGACAGTACTTTTAGTACCATCACGGTGTATAAATTCCGTTTCATAACCAAATTTTGCCAGAAAGCGGTCTACACTCGCGGAATCGTTAAACTTTACAAAAATGCAGTATTCATCAGAGTCCAGCTGCATGGTATGAACAGATTCAGAATGAAGGCCAATTACCTCGGTAATCCAGTCGTGTATTTCAAGTGCAGAGGGCTGTACTCGACGGGTGTACTTGTCGAAGGTGAAAATCACGGTGTTTTTTCTCACGGAGTTTGCCATGGTGTTCTGCAGCGAAGAAATCTCGGACAACGCCGAAATCCCAACGGCACTTCGTAGAAAGATGACACGAAAGAAGACCAAATGCTCAATTGATAACGCTTAATTCACGTGCAAAACGTCAATAAACGAGCACAAAACACGAAAACACTGGCGTAAACACTGAACGTTCACGGAGCAAACTTGAGGAGCGTGCGACCGCTGCGGCAGCTAATGCCAGACGTCCAACTGAGCTAGCCAAGCACGACTCACGCCCCGTCCTCACAGCTTTACTTCTGCCAGTACATCGTCTCCTACCTTCCAAATCTTACAGAATCTCTCCTGCGAACCTTGCAGAACCAGCATTCCTGAAAGAAAGGATATTGCGGAGACATGGCTTAGCCACAGCCTGGGGGATGTTTCCAGAATTGGAATTTCACTCTACAGCGGAGTGTGCGCTGATATGAAACTTCCTGGAAGATTCAAACTGTGTGCCGGACCGAGAGTTGGTAGAGCACTTGCCCGCAAAAGGCAAAGGTCCCGAGTTTGAGTCTCGGCCCGGCACACAGTTTTAATCTGCGAGTAAGTTTCATACCAGAGCACACTCCGCTGCAGAGGGAAAATGTCATTCTGGAAACATCCCCCAGGCTGTGGCTAAGCCATGTCTCCACAATATTCTTTCTTTCAGGAGTGCTAGTTCTGCAAGGTTCGCAGGAGAGCTTATGTAAAGTTTGGAAGGTAGGAGACGAGGTACTGGCAAAAGAAAAGCTGTGAGGACGGAGCGTGAGTCGTGCTTGGGTAGCTCAGTTGGTAGAGCACTTGCCCGCGAAAGGCACGGGTCACGAGTTCGAGTCTCGGCTCGGCACATGGTTTTAATCTGCCAAGAGGTTTCATATCAGCGCACACTCCACTGCATAGTGAAAATCTCATTCTGCTTATAAATGATGATGAAAAATGCTTTATTATCTGACGGTTCCGTCAATTTTGAGTCGATTGCGAGTTGTAAAATTCAGGAGTTGTTTTCTCAAAAACGTTGGGGCCTTGATCCAACATATCTTCCACATCTACAGTTACAAGGATACTCCTCAAGTCACCGTACGGTGTCTCTCATTTTAGGCTGTAGGCTACACAAACGAGCTGGCATATATGAACCGAATCAGTTGGATATGTCTGAGGCCTTCCCTCTGTCAGGGGCCAGATTGCGTATATGTTAGGTCCAATGTAAGCTAAGTGGTCATAATTCCGGAAAATCAAGACCTATTCGTTCATGCAGTGGCACGCAGAGCAAGTGGAGATGAAATCTAACGACCCTGTAGCTCTAATTTGACGTGTAACTCAACTTTTCCTTTGAGCTGCTACACTTGTTAAGCGTTCAATTAAGCCAATGAAGAGCGGCGTGTATTAACTAGTTATGTGGGCACGTCAAAGGCGGGACGTTTCATTTCGGCGAGTAACGGGGACGCGCGACGGGCTCTGTTCGCGGCGATGTGTCAACAGAGCCGCCTGGCGACGCCGCGCCGCCAGCAGCCGGGCGGCGTGGCGTGGGACTAGGAGCGCCAGCCAAATGGCGCGCGCGCAGAATAAACAGGCAGGCAACTCTGCGCCGGGTACACAGGGCCCGCGGCCCGCGGCGCTATTTGGCCGCCGCTACACCGCGCATTTCCTGCGTCGTGGCCGCCCACATTCACCATTCGTATTTGGCTTTCACTTCCGAGGAGAGTGGACGGTCACATTCGTTTATCGACCACTGTTCTTGTCATTCGTATTGTATGACGTTACGGTTGGAAATATCACGGGGAAGTCAAAATCGTATTCCAGTGTTAGAGGAGCAGCATTTAGTCTTTAGCATACGTTATGAATCCGAAATCCAACATGAAATAATAATAATAATTTAAAAAAGACATAAATTTCAACTTCTACCCGTTCCTGAGACTAAGGCTTCAAGAAGAATATAATAATTCCAATCCCAAAGAAAGCACGTGTTGACTTGTGAAAATTACCGAACTATCAGTTTAAGAAGTCACAGCTCCAAATTCCAACGCCGATGACGTTGTAGTTCTGTCAGAGACAGCAAAGGGCTTGGAAGAGCAGTTGAATGAATGGACAGTGTCTTGAAAGGAGGATATAAGATGAACATCAACAAAAACAAAACGAGGATAATGGAATGTAGCCGAATTAAGTCGAATGATGATGAGCGAATTAGATTAGGAAGTGAGACACTTAAGTAGTAAAGGAGTTTTGCTATTTGGGGAGCAAAATGACTGATGATGGTTGAAGTAGAGGGGATATAAAATGTAGATTAGCAATGGCAAGAAGGCGTTTCTGAAGAAGAGAAATTTGTTAACATCGAGTATAGATTTAAGTGTCAGGAAATCGTTTCTGAAAGTATTTGTATGGAGTGTACCCATGTACGGAAGTGAAACATGGACGATAAATAGTTTGGACCGGAAGAGAATAGAAGCTTTCGAAATGTGGTGCTACAGAAGAATGCTGAAGATTAGATGCGTAGATCACATAACTAATGAGGACGTATTGAATAGAATTGGGGAGAAGAGGTGTTTGTGGCACAACTTGACAAGAAGAAGGGACCGGTTGATAGGACATGTTCTGAGGCATCAAGAGGTCACAAATTTAGCATTGGAGGGCTGCGTGGAGGGTAAAAATCGTAGAGGGAGACCAAGAGATGAATACACTAAGCAGATTCAGAAGGATGTAGGCTGCAGTAGGTACTGGGAGATGAAGAAGCTTGCAGAGGATAGAGAAGCATGGAGAGCTGCATCAAACCAGTCTCAGGACTGAAGACCACAACATCAACAACAACAACCCGTTTCTGAGAAAAAGGGGCTCAACAGACGGACATGCAAACAGACGGACCACAAATGGGAAAAATTTTTTTTATACGATATTATTCCAGATTAACAGTTTTCAATTTTTTTTCCTGTGCTTGTGGAGTGACACCTTGCTTCTTGCCAAATTTCGTGATTTTAGTCGAATTAAGTGATGTAAATGGCCATGTTTTTTGACTGCATTGTCTTAGAAGCGAAAATTTTTTACATCGTCAAGGAACCGTAAACCTTGATATTTGACGTAAATTTCAGTTTGATAGCTCAACCCATTCCTGAGGAAAAGAGGTCTTAACAGGCAAACGGACAATAACGTGATCCTATAATGATTCCGTTTCTACTGAATGAAGGACGGAGTACTAAAAGAGGTTTACCATCTATATTTGCTACTCCACAAGTCAAAAGTACACAGTCCGGTTCCGTACAGCATTCACATTTAGGCAGGCTCGCTTAGCAGCGTGCAGTAGTGGGCCGCTGCCGTGATTGGGGGAGGAGCGCCGGTCCCAGGTCGAATTCGCGTGGTGTATTAAGAAAGACGGACACAGTGCCGGCGTGACTGGATGTGGTTTTTAGGCGGTTTTTCCAAATCAGACAACGTGTGTACAGGGCTGCTACACATGGACTACGTCAGTTACACGATTCTAAAACATTTAGAAAACGTTCGCACACCTTCACATCAAATAACATGGGTCCCTGGCAGATGGTGTGCACAGATTCCATCCTGGGTATGGCGGGAAGCGGCTAAGGGGAGGTTGGCTGATAGGCATCTGGCCACCATCTGTCACTAGCGTTGCAACAGTCAACAACTAAATGTCACTCTGTAAATATACGAGATAAACGCTACGAAACAAATAGATGAAGTTACCGCCCTCGCTTTAGTGCCTCTTTTTCATTCAGAATTTCTGTATTACTGAGTACCTAATATGGAATGTGTGACTCATTTGTAGAGAAAAATTGTTCTTTTGTTCTTTGTCTCTTGCTAATCATTGTTTACAACACAGTTAAATTCCCACTGAATGTTCTGCTGACCTCACAACCTAACCTGAGCTCTGAAACTTGCGAGGCACTGTAACTGTAATACAATTACATTGCCCCCTGTGTGAATAATGCTGGGAAGAAGGCAGGACCAGAGTACGTCACCTACACTGTTCAACACCGACATCGACTACGTTGTTAGGGATTGGATGAAAATCAGATTACCTCGAGGTATAAGAACTGGGAGAGATAAATTTCGGGATACAGTGCTTTACACCGACGATAAAGTAAATATACAGGGCAGTCAAGACATACTTCATATAGCGGTACACAGATTCCACAATGTAAGTCTAAATTATAACGTCAAGTTAACAAGAAAAGCAAAACAATGGCCTTTTCAGGATAATATTCCATAAGGAACAAGAGTTTAACAACAAGACTCATAGGTAGCATAATAATATAACAGCTGTCCCGTTTCCAGTATCTCGCTTGCGACATAACTTTGAGGAAGAAAAAACATAAATAAGAGAACCTATCAGCATATATGTGGCACGATAAGGTAAAAAATGAAGTGTAAAACGAGAAGAGAAACACAGGTGAAGTTTTATAAAGAATGTAGGGCATTAAGATGAAAAGACAACTTGAAACTGTAGAAATGAAGTTCCACAGTCTACTGAAAGTCAACATGAGATAAGACAAAATAAGAGAAGAAGAAATAAGGGAAGAACTGGGGTACAACCATTAATTGAGAAAGTAATCCAACGAAAGCAGAATTGGAGAGAGCAGAGGTGTGTATTGCGTATGTCACCCCAGAGAAGCCCTCGGCAATAGAAGGAATGCGACCCTATTAGGTGAAGGAGTGACGGAACCCCGAGGAAAAACTGGTGAGGCCTATTTCTTGATTGGCAAAAGAAGAAGAAGAAGAAAACTGACTGCAACAGATCCAGATATCTGACTGAACTGCATAGAATTAAAGTCTGATGTCAAGAAAAGAAAGGACTGTTAACGATGATGTTATGAGCGAGCGCCTTCACGAATTAGGGATGTGTTCTTCACAAGTAAAATATAAACCCGTATTGCAAACATTTGCACTTGTATTCAGGTATTCTCAATGGATTGCAGTCTGAACGGCAGCTGTGGTAACAAACTGGACAAATTATTGTGTAACGAGACACCGGAGACGAACTATTGGAACTGTAGGGACACTCAGTGGCTAATCTCGATCAAACTCCGAACTGGACTAAGCAAAAAAAAATCAGTTATTGAGAAGAAAATGATGCGATGTCAAGAACACACGAGGAAGTAGTATTCTTCAAAACCAACCAGTCAACAAGTCAGCTTGAACAATAGCCGTGACAAAAACTTGTTTACTAAACGTTACACTTGTGAAATATATTGCCAGAAGTTCCTCTCATATATATCGCCGGTCCGAAGCAACCTTATAATGTATAACAGAGAACACTTTGTCTGTCAGAATAATTTCCCTTGTTTTCCGTTGAACTCACGAAATTTTACATCGCGTGGAGCAAAGCTTGTATGGCAAATGCAAGCACGTCATTTTGTACTGCATTAATCGTGGTTTAAATCAGACTGAAAGATCTTACACAGGCATGCAGCCACTATTAATACTTTGCTTAACGGCAGGTCATGGGGAAGCCTTGTCAGAGAGGTCCACCGCATGAGCGTTTTGGGAAGTGATTCCAGTGGTGATTTCCCACTGCCTTCCACTGACGATGATGAAATGATAATGAGGACAACAAAACACCCAGACCCTGAACGGAGAAAATTTCCGACCCAGCCGGGAATCGAACCCAGGTCCCTTGGCGTGACAATCCGCCGCGCTGACCACTTTTTTTTTTTTGCATCTTGTTCTTTGTTGATTGTTATGATTGGACGTTGCGGGCGTCACATGACATCCGTTAAAGTTCGTTTTGTGGATCCTTGCACTCAGTTTTTTATTACAGAGGCCAACCAGCTCTCTGACCGAACACGCTCATTTTTTTCATTTTGTTCGTTGTTGATCGTTGTGTTTGGTCGTTGCGGACGTCATATGAGATCCGTTAAAGTTCGTTTGTTGATCCTCCCACTCCGTTTTTTATTACAGAGGCCAATCAGCAGCTTTCTGACCGAACACACTGAGCTACGGTACCGGCGACACGCTGAGCTACCATGCTGGGATCACTCAGCTATCGAGGCAGACACTATGAAAACGATTATTGCTTAAAAACAATCGCTGGTTTTCTCTGAATTAATAAACATTAATAAACACCCAACGCCATGACGCATTTCATCATCATCAATATCAGTGTTCTGCATTTAGGCAGGTCATCACATGTAGCTGTCCATGCAGTCTTGACATTTTCTACCCTCCTCATTTTCTAATAATTGTTTCCAGTTATCTTCTGCGTCCTCTTCTTGTTTCTCCATCCACCGTTCCTGCCATAACATCCAACAACAAACAATCTAATGGTTCAAATAGCTCTAAGCGTTATTGGACTTAACATCTGAGGTCATCAACAAACAATCTCTTCTCATCTAGTGTCCAAGCAATTGTGTTTCCCGTCCTGATTACCTTTAAAATTTCCCTCCTTTCCCCCATTCTTCTCAATACCTCATTTCTCACTATGTTTACCTATTAAGAAAACGGGATTTTTTATTTATTTATTGGATTTCGATTCCCGCCCAGAGGGGGGCGGGGAGCGGGCTGGCAGCTGCACAGTACACCGCTCTGCAGCCTACAGAAAAGTTAAAAAACAGAATTAGGAGATATGAGAACAACAAAATCACCCGATTAAATGGGGACTGTCAAAAACTGAAACATTGAGAAAAAGATGCGAAGAAAATATTAAAAGATACGTAAGTGATGCTGATTGAAACACATAGTAAATAGACATGCACAATTAAAAAACACGGCGACAGTCTGGTTTCTATTCGCACGAGATAATAAAAAGCATCTGGTGACAGTATGATGGATGTTCGCAACACTGACAGGGGACGCACAACACTGAATACTCGCTTAAAAAGGCACTATAGAGGCAACATGACGGCAGATGGGAGGAGGGAGGGGGAAAAGGGGGGCAGGAGAGGAGAAAAAGGGTGGAGCCGATGAAGGGAGGGGACATAGAAACGGGGGGGGGCTGATAACCGGAATAACATTCCCGTGAGCTGAGGTTGTGTAGAACGCATTTCTGCCGCTAGGCGTCTGTAACACATTTCATTGCCAGTTCAGTGCCGCCTGTGTTGTCGACGTGGCTTGTTCTATACACTTGCAGTGATTGTTTTTGCTAGCATTGTTTTATTTCTTGTTTCGTTTTTTACGAACAACTCGCAGATTTGAAATTTTGTTTTCTACTCGGTAAATATGCTGCTGAAACTATCTTAACGTTGAAAACAGCTAACTAAGATGAAGCTATGGGAAAATCTCAGGTGTACGAGTGGTTTGCTCAATTTAAAAATGGTGGCATGTCGATTGATGACCAGCCTCGTTCTGGACGTCCGACAACTGTCCGCATTGGCAAAAATATTTCAAAAAATTCTATAACGTGCTCACAGACCGTTGACAGACAATTGATCAACGGTCAGGAATTTATAAGGTTGTCTTGGAGCTCGGTTGAGCGAATTTTAACAGAAGATTTGTGAATGAAAAGGGTTGCTGCCTAGTTTGTTCCTCGGGCTATGACTGATAATCAAATGGAACGTGGGGCTTTAAGATGTCTTGCTTTGAAACTACATCTTGAAACTGATCCAGATTTTCTGTCAAAGGTCATTACTGGTAATGAGTCATGGTTCTATGGTTATCACCCAATCACCCAGAAGCAAAACAACAGTCAAGCCAATGGAAGACTTCGTCACCCCATCAAAAAAGTAAAAAATAAAATAAAAATCTTGAAGTCAAATCAAACATAAAAACAATGCCGATTTGGTATTTGATGCCAGGAGTGTAGTTCATACAGAGTTTGCTCCCCAAAGTCAGACTATCAATCAAAACCTTTTATTTGTAAGAAATTTCCTGGCAGATTAAAACTGTGTGCCCGACCGAGACTCGAACTCGGGACCTTTTCGTTTCGCGGGCAAGTGCTCTACCAACTTCTTTTTTTTTTTTTTTTTTTTTGGCTGGTGGGGGCTCGGGGGGCAAAGGGGGCAGGGGTCGAAACCTGAGGCCTGGCCACAGTGTCCCTCTCACCACCACCGAGCCTGTGGTAGTTAGGGGAGTGGGAGAAACAGGAATCAACAGTAGTGGAAGGCATTGTTAGTTATTTATTTGCATGTGTTTTTGTAATATTCACTAATAGCATGAAATTATGGGAACACATATGCGAAAGAGAAAAGAAATATAAATTCTAGGTAAAGAAAAAGAAAGGAAAAAGGAAAAGCAAAAAGAAATAAAATCCGCGCAATCTGCGACGCGCTCTCCCATCCGCGGAGGTCAGAAGTAGAATAGATCGTAGGCGGTTGAAACTCAGACACCGCCGGGGGAGGAGGGGTGGGTGCCCTCTTTGCCAGGCACCCCCCAACTCAGTGGAGGTCTAACAAAGACCGCTCGAAGATAGTTAACAAATAATGTTCGGTAACGTGGCGTGTTTTCGAGAGCTGCATGGGCTGTTCGTAAATAGGTCCAGAAGTCGAGGCGGGATTTAGGTCCCTCATTAAAGAGATAAGCGACCGCCCACCCTATGACCCACGTAATAGCATGACATTTGGCGGCGGGAAAATGTCGGTCCTCCGGGTATAGAAACATTCGAGGCTCGACTGTGTCTGGTGGCACCCGGAGATAGCAGGCAATGATTTGCTGCACGAAGCGCCATACATCTTGCGATGAGGCGCATGTCAGACGGTGTTCATCAGTGTCCAGTTGCTGGCAAAGGAGACAAAGAGGGGATTCTGACAAGCCAATGTTGTGCAGGCGCTGCTTCGTGGCAAATTTCCTGTTGACTATGTGATACCACAGTGCCCGGACGTTCATAGGGAGAAAGGGCTGGTGGACGGTAGTCCACACTATGGGCCACTGGATGGAGGGGTGTTTGGTCTCCATCACATTCCGGGGTACACAGCGCAGCAACAGGCTGTAAAAATCCTTAGTCCTAGGTGGGCGTGTATCTGGGAGACTGGTATGTATGTAAATGTAGTCGACGAAAAAGGTCGAAATATGGGACAAATGCGGCACGATATGGCCGACAGACACTGGTGGTGAGGTGGAAGCAGGTAGGAGGACCTCAAGCAAGCTGCGTGTTAGAGATGTACCCTGGCCCATCCACTGTTTTCTCATGGTACTCATGTACAAGGCTGCAGCTCGCATACGGACATTGATGAGCCCGACGCCACCATACCGTGGGGGCAGGGTAAGTGTCTCATAACGGACTTTAAACATTGAACCAGCCGTGAGATAATAGCCAAAAGCCGCCTGAAGGTTGCGCCCAATTGCAGTTGGCAGAGGGAGAACTTGCGCGATGTGAACCAATTTTGATGCCACATAAAGATTAATAAACGCAACCCGTTGAAGTGTGTCCTGGCGGCGCAAGAGGTTCTGGCGGACGTCGTTGCGGATGACGTGTAACAGGCGACGGAAATTCGTTGCCGCCGTGCGTGTGACCGTGGGGGTAAAGGTAATGCCCAGGTACCGGAAAGTCCGCACAAGCGGCAGTGGTGCTACTTCACCCTCCTGGAGGCCTCGTCCAATGTGCATTGCAGAAGATTTGGCGACATTCAGGGCACTGCCAGCGGCAGCCCCATAACGGGTAATCAATTCGAGGACATCCCGAATCTCAGAGCCGGAGCGAATGAGGAGGAGGAGGTCATCAGCATATGCCCGACAGCGAAAAGTGTGTTGGCGTAGGGTGAGGCCAGAGAGCTTGGTCGTCAAGCCCCCAATAAGGGGCTCAAGGGCAATAGCATACAGGAGGGTAGAGAGGGGGCACCCCTGCCGTATCGAACGGCAGATAGGTACCGGCCCTGCTATACGTCCATTGACTTGGACACGTGAACTGGCACTGTCGTAAAGACGCCGGATGACGTCGAGAATCGGAGGGGGGATGCCCATTCGGGCTGCCACTGAAAACAGGAAACGATGACGCACTTTATCGAAGGCGCTGTCGAAGTCTATAGCGACGACCGCCGCTTGGAGCCTGCAGGCCGCCGCTATCGCAATTAAGCCGCGGCATTCCCCTGTGGCAGTCTGTATGTTAATCTGTCCGCCAGGCGTCGTTTGTTCTGGCGAGAGGATATGAGGGAGTGTAGTTCGGAGCCGCATTGCCAGTAAGCGCGCGAAAATCTTGTAATTGGCATTCAGGAGGGTGAGCGGTCTGTAACTCGTGACCATCGAACCACGGGCTGGTTTGTGGACTGGTATAATGATGCCCTCAGCAAAGGCGGGTGGGATTGCTTGGTCAGATGTTATCAGTTCTTGATACATAGTCGTCCACCGTGGGGCCATGAGGTCCCGAAAGCTACGGTAAAACTCAATCGGTAAGCCGTCAATGCCGGGCGATCTGTTGACTGCACCCTTGGCGATTGCGTTGTTGACTTCGTCTAGCGTGACCGCCACTGTCAAAGCATCCGCCTCCGTGTGGGGGAGGGTACGCGTGACGTAATTCAAAATGGAGTCGTCTGCTGCAGTTTCAGCGTCGTCATCACTATAAGTACGACGGTAGTGCTCGACGAATGCGCGGACGATGTCATTCTGAGTGGTCACCTGCGTTCCATGAGGCGTGGTCAGAGTGCTGATGATCTGCCGACGACGCCTTCGTTTGTCGGACACTATATCATGGATGGATGGAATTTCTAAATCCGCGTGATCGTGGCGCCGCGTCCGTATCACGACCCCTTGCAATTTCCGGCGTGCCAGCGCAATTATCTTCGCCTTAGTTCTTTGCCGTTTCAACTGGTTGTCCGGGGTTGGCGGTTGAGCATCCAGATCTCGGAGAATCGCGTAATAGAAGTCAACAGTGGTGCGATGCCAGTCGGCCATGTCCTTTCCGTATCTCATCAGTGTCCTCCGGATCGCCGGCTTGGCGCAGTCCAACCACCATGTCAATGTCGAGTGGTAGCGGGGAAGGCGTCGTTCGCAGGCTGTCCACGTTTCAGTGACCTGTTGGCGACACGCCATGTCATGCAAGTGTGAGGTATTGAGTTTCCATGGCGCACGGCTGCGCCATACTGATTGCGGCGGAAGGAGGACCGTACAGATGTAAGCGCAATGGTCGGAAAAGGCCAGCGGCCAGCGTTCGGCGCCCCGTATCGCAGATCTAAGAGTTTGTGAGACATATATCCTGTCTAGTCGGCTTGCGGAATGACTTGTAAGAAAGGTATGGCCAGAAAGGTCGCCGTGTTGTACTTCCCAGGTATCGTGAAGCAGGAGGTCTCGCACCACTATACGTAGCTCCTGGCATGTAGTGTAGTGGGGAATCTGATCTTTAAGATGCAGAACGCTGTTAAAGTCACCTCCTAGTAGGCAATGGTCATAACGCCCTAAAAACAGGGGAGCGATTTCCTCGGAATAAAACTGCGCTCTTTCATGCCGTCGGTCGGTGCCTGAGGGAGCGTAGACATTAATGATGCGTGTCCCCATGGCAGTGAGTGCCATGCCCCGAGCTGATGGAAGGAAAGCGACATCGGTCACAGAAATCCCGTGGCGGACGTAGATGGCCACCCCGCGGCCCATAGGATCACTCGCTGAGGCGTGGGCGGTAGAGCCATTGATATCCGGGAGACTAGCCAAGTGAACTTCCTGCAGAAGGGCGAAATCAATATCCGAAGCCCAGAACATCTCCTGCATGAGGCGGATTTTCACCCTGGAACGGATGTTGTTGGTGTTGATGGTTGCTATCCGGTAGGCCTGGTGTCGGATTGCTGGAGGCTGGTCAACTCAGCCGTCCGCGCAAGGGTGTGGGCGTCGCAGCGGAACGTTATCCCGCTGGCCCGCAGGGGAGTCTGGGGAGAGTGTGATTAGTGGAGCGGCCGTGACGGCGCAGGGTCCCGTAACGGCTCCTGCTCCGTGACCTCCTCCTCGTGCCACGCCGTGGAAGCGGAAACCGGTGTATCGTCCATTTTGTCTGCAGAAGATGTCGTAATTGTGCGTGGTGTAGTGTCGCCTGTGAGACGTTCATGATGTAGTTCAGCGTCAGCACGGGGCGCAGGCACACCGATAGATGTCTCCGCGCTCATTACGTCTTTGTCAGCAGTAGTGGGTTCTGAGGCCTCGTGCTGGTCGACGGGTACGTCCTCCTCGACTTGTAACGTCTCCTCTTGGCCGGAAACGGTGCGACGTCTTCGCTTCCGACGTTTCGGGGAACGTTGTTTCCTTGTGCGACCCTCCGTGTCCGACGACGGAAGGGAGTCGCGTCGTTCTGGCAGAAAGGCCGCTGTAGGAACGATGAGCGAGTCGATCTCCATCGTGTTTCCGAGATCAGGGTCAGCGTCTGGTTGCGTCGGCATCTTCGGAGCGGCGTCAAAGGCCGGCCGAGGCGGCGGGTCGTCCGAGGCGCTCTCCGTCGGTGTCTGGTCGGGCTCGTTGGTGGCGTCGTTTGTGGTGACCGGGCGACGTTGCAAAGTGGTAGGAGAAGCCAGAGCAGCGGCATAGGTCACCGGTAGCACTGTAGGTTGCGACGTGGGTGGTTTTTCGGCAGCTGGAAGTTGCGTAATACGCCGTTGTAGGCATTCGGATCTAAGGTGGCCTTCTTTGCCGCACCCGGAACAGGTCCGAGGCTGGCCATCGTATATAATTACGGCACGGCATCCGCCGATCTGTAAGTAGGACGGGACGTGGCTTCGGAGATCTATGGTGACCTGTCGGACCCCGTTTAGGACAGGATACGTCCGAAACTGTGACCACTTCTCCGCAGTGTGGCCGTGGACTGTGCCGTATGGGCGTAGTGCCGCAAAGACTTCCTCAGCTGGAAGTTCGAATGACAATTCGAAAATGCGTATCGTTCGCATACCTAAGCCTGCGTGGTCGACGGTTACCTCTCCCACATTGCCATCAGCGTGACAGAAGCGGAGCCCCTGTTCGGTCTCACGTAGTATGCGTTCGCACGCCGCGTCGTTAATGATTTTCACATAGGCCGTGCTGCTCACGATGGACAAATGTATGCGGATAATATCGGTCGCCGGGATCTTCACTTCCTCTCGCAGAAAACGCTCCACCTCAAGTGCTTTGGGTCGGGCATAATCGTTGCAGAAAGTAAATCGGAGTGTTGATTTACGGTAACGGTTCGCCATGGATCGTACAAGGTAAGCCGGCACTTAAGCAACGGCCGTCAGAAAGTAAACAAGGCGAGCTCGCGCGCCGCACGAAGTCAACACGTACGCGTCCGCTCTGTTGCCCTGCCGAAGGCAGACTGGCCCGGTACTCACAGCTTTACTTCTGTCAGTACCTCGTCTCCTATCTTCCAAACTTTACAGAAGCTCTCCTGCGAACCTTGCAGAACTAGCACTCCTGAAAGACAGGATATTGCGGAGACATGGCTTAGCCACAGCCTGGGGGATGTTTCCAGAATGAGAGCAGAACTAGCACTCCTGTAAGGTTCGCAGGAGAGCTTCTGTAAAGTTTGGAAGGTAGGAGACGAGGTACTGGCAGAAGTGCAGCTCTGAGTACCGGCCGTGAGTCGTGCTTCGGTAGCTAAGTTGGTAGAGCACTTGCCCGCGAAAGGCAAAGGTCCCGGGTTCGAGTCTCGTTCGGGCACACAGTTTTAATCTGCCAGGAAGTTTCATATCAGCGCACACTCCGCTGCAGAATGAAAATCTCATTCTGGACTTTTATTTGTAAGTTTTAAGAAAATAGAGCATCAATGGACGTCAAAAATGACCCGATTTACGACAGACAGGACAATGTTTCTTCCATCACAACAGCATACTTGCACACACTGCCATTTCTGTTACACAGTTTTTGGCTAAAAATGGCATGGTTCCACTGCCCCATGCATCTTCCTCGCATGACCTGCTCCGTGTGACTTTTCCTCATTTTCATGCATGAAAACGGGCAGGAAAGGACACCGATTTTACAACATTGCAGAAGTCAAGAAATAAATTAGGGAAGAGCTGTCAGCCATTTCTATAAATGATTACAAAAAATTTTCCGAGCAGTGGAAGCACTGGTGGGACAATGGAGTATTTTGAAGGGGTTAATGTTGTTTTGTAAACAATCTGAAACTATATAGCTTTTTAAAAAATTGTCGATTTATTTGGATACCCTCTCGCATCCCTTCCATCTTCCTCTAAATCCAAAATCTCTTATGCTTCTGTTTTGTTTTTTTTTCTCTTCCCGCTTCTCCATGTCTCAGGTCCATATAACTCCACCCTCCGTATTAAGTACTTCCTCAGTCTCTACAACACGTCCCTCTCCATGGACCCACATAGAAGCCTCCTCTTCTTATTAAATACCCTCATGGCAATTACTACATTTTTACCTCTTTATTATCTCTCATGCCGTCTGTAACAATGCGTCCCAGCTATTTGAAAGCATTAATTTGTTCCATATCTTCCTGTCGTAACTTTATAGTCTTTTCTTGCCCTTATTACCATACATTTTGTCTTTTTCTTATTAATTCTGATTACAAATTCCTCACAGGTCTTCTTTAATTTTTTTAACTTTCCCGTTATAGTTCTTTCACTCTCTGACAATAACACCATATCCTTCTCAAATCGAATACATTCTATTCTCCTACCACAACGTGAACTCCTCTACTTTGGTTTGGACATTTCCGAATAATATGCTCCAAATTTATGTTAAACCGTAGTGGCGAGAGACAGCAGCATTGCCCCAAACAGGCTTGTCTCACTCCCATTCCAGTTGTGCATTCCTCTGTCATTTCGTTCCCAATCTGTAATCGCATGTCATCCTTGTCTGTTCTGTTCCTCACCTTATTTCATTACTCAGCTTTCTGTACATTCTTTTTCCTTCCTCAGTTCCTACTGTTATTATTTCCTTTTTTCTCCCATCTTACCCAGCAATGCCTTTGTTACCCGTTATGTCCCTATTCTTTGCAAATTCCTCACCCCTGCAACTTCTTCTGCAGACTCCTCAAGATTTTGTCTCATCCCCTTTATTTCTCTTTTGCGCTCTCTTCGTTGGGTCCTCTATCCCATTTCCACATAAATGTGTTTTCTAGTTCAGCATACTTACCTTCTTCCTTTAGTCTCTTTATGTCAAATATCTCTCTTAGTATTCTTTCTCTCATCAACCTTATTCGCAATTCCGCCACCACCAAGTTGTGGTCCGAATCTATGCCTGCTCCAGGGTATGATCTGGCACTCTTTAGGCAGTTTTTGTACATATTCTGAATTATGATGTAATCGATTTGGTATTTGTCATCATTCAGACTAGATATCTAGTGTATATCTTTGTCTTCTGTGGTGTTCACTCTGTTTCCAATCGCAAGAGAATTTTCTACGCAGAAATTAACCAGTCTTTTACCTCTGTCGTCCCTATTACCCAATCCAGAACTTCCAATCCTTTGTTATCTTTCCCCTCTCTTACAACTGCACTGGGAACCCCATTACAATCATACAGAACTCATCATCTGATGACCTGTTATAAACAGACAAAGTAACAGGTATTATGTTACAATTTTTACAAAAACACTTCTTATAAAAGTCAGATGTAAACGAACATTATTCAAGAACAAAATAATTTTTGATAGGGGTTGGGTTGTTTTGGGGAAGAGACCAAACAGCGTGGTCATCGGTCTCATCGGATTAGGGAAGGACGGAGAAGGACGTCGGCCGCGACCTTTCAAAGGAACCATCCCGGCATTTGCTTGGAGCGATTTACGAAAATCATGGAAAACCTAAATCAGGATGGCCGGACGCGGGACTGAACCGTCGTCCTCCCGAATGGGATTTTTTGATAGGAGAAAACATACCATTTTAGATAGAAATACATAATACTTTGATGTAGACATCGATAATTGTAATTACCTAAATGCAATAAATGTGTTGCACCATACGCTTTTTCTGTTTGGTCGGATGAGCAATGACCCATGTGCGTTTATTTAGTAGTATAATTGAAACTGGATTTCTGTGCTAAGTTACAGGGCCATTTTTCATTGTAACAGATTTGTATTTCTTTTGCATGTATCTTGCAAATTTGGCACATGTATGCAAAAAAAATGAAAATATAAATAAAATCTAAATAATCTTATCTGCTGTTTTTACGCTAACAAGTAACTTGCATTTTTATTAGAAAAATAGAATTTTTGCTTGTATATGGGCAAGCAGTTCTTAAAAGCTTCACACATTAATATGCACTTTCTACAATTGTCTCTTAAGAATTTAAACATGATACCTGCACTGGCCACGAATCTCGGTGGCACTACTTATACGTGCATCACCACGTTTACGCCCCCTGGGGTGACCGAGTCTTCCTTCCACTACATACGGTTGCGCTGGTCATTGCTGGTGTGGAACTTCAACATTTAGGAGTAGAACAGTACAATTAATGGTGCCACCTATTTTTCTACGTTCAGACAATGACAGTCTTTGGCGTTTACATCAATGTCTCATGTATATGTCTTATTCTTGAATATTGTTCGTTTAGATCTGATTCCTATAAGATACTTGCATTTCCGTAGAAATCTGTATCATAATATCTGTTTCTTGGTCTGCTTTACAATAGGTCGTTAGACGATTAGCTAAACCGGAAACGCGTCAAGGCAGTCAAAAAACAAAATCAGAGAAAAGATGCGACTGTTTTCAAGCGAACAAACAGCTTTTTAAAATTCCTTCCGATAATTATATCAATAGTAGTGGCTGGTTTTGATAATCTGATGATATGAGGAGCAGGTTAATGACAGCATCATCAGCTGCTCGGAATGTCTCGTAAGTGGCTGACACAGATTTGGAACAGCATAGCGCCTATAACTCTTCCTTGTGGAACGCCAGATATCTCTTCCGCTTTACTCGTAGTTTGTCTTTGGAGAGGAGAAAGCTGTGGGGTTATATTGAAGCTTAATCTCCCTTTAGCAGTCAGATACTTACACATATTTCTACATCTACTGGAGAAAGGCGAAGGGAAGAATTCATCTATGACGTAATAACTGAAATCACCCCTGCCACCTACCCCTCCAAAATTATTTAGGGAAAATACGGAAACTTATCCGATGAGAGGAATAGTGCTGGTCTAGGTGCCTACGAGAGAGGATAGGAAAGTAACGTACAATAAATTTACTACCAAAAAGTTTATTAGGGTTACAAAAAAAGAGTCACAAAAATCACTTACAACTTTCATCTATTTTTTACATAGTTATCAACGTTATCAACACATTTCTCCCATCGTGGTACCAGTTTCATTCCGTAATGTTAGTAGAAGTTCATTTGGTTGGAGTAAAGCCATCTTCAGGTTGCCTATTTCACTTCCGCATGTGTCGCAAGGCGTTGGCCGGCCAGGAATTTCTTCACGGGACCAAACAGATGAAAGGCTGACGGTGAAAGGTCAGGACAGTATGGTAGATGCTGGAGCACCTCCTGCCCATATTTGGCATTTCTCTCAAGAATGGGGCAGCAATAAGGGGGCGAGGATTTTCATGAACAGGTTTGACGCCGTCAGCATGAATGTTGTGCTGTTTGTCACGAAGGGCACGACGCAAATTACCCAAACTTATAATGTAGGCTGCGGCATTCATAGTGGCCCAGTGTTCAGCAAAGTCCACCAATAACACACCGTGCATGTCCCAGAACACTGTCCAAGCACTTTCCTAGCAGACTGAGTCACTCTGAGTCCTTTTCGTTCTGGGAAACCAACATGTTTCCACTCCAGAGAAGCCTGTCTAGTTTCGAGCGTGTATTGGTGTGTGTGAAATCTTATGGGACTTAACTGCTAAGGTCATCAGTCCCTAAGCTTACACACTACTTAATCCAAATTATCCTAAGGACAAACACAAACACCCATGCCCGAGGGAGGACTCGAACCTCCGCCGGGACCAGCCGCACAGCCCATGACTGCAGCGCCTTAGAGCGCGCGGCTAATCCCGCGCGGCGTGTATTGGTAAGCCAGCAACTTACCACCAGTGACAGTTCCTATCAGAAAGTCACGCCCTTGTTCGGCATGAACAATTTAGTACATCACACCACAGGAAATATTTAACAGATGCGATAAGGTTCACAGTTACACATGCTGGTCGTTCAAAGTTGCTGCCTCAATGGCTCCGACATCCTGCGGGGTTTGCAGCTGTCACTGGCCGCCCGGAGCGTGGCGAATCACTGAGGTTCAAGTGGCCACTCTTGGATAAATGCACACCACCTGGAGACATTGGTACGCCCATAAAGTAGTCCTCTTACACACCCGCATGTCCCTGTGAATTTCACTCGGGTTATGCCCTTTGGTCCACAGATATCGAATTACTCGTCGCTGCTCTTCACGAACTGACGACAAAAACATTCGTCCCACGTTTGTCTCGTAGTTCAGGTTTCTTTCAGAAGAGGTGCACATGAAAACAAGATAACCTCTGTAGCGCAAGCTTTAAACTATATCGTCATGAAATTTCAACAGCACATCTGCAATACAAGGGGAGAAAAAATCATTGTGCGTTACTTTCCGATGCTCTCTCATAACTGTTACGCTCTTTCATTCGATTTATCATTCTAGTTGTTGGTAGCAATATATCTTTCATTTACATTATTTAATGCAGGCGTGTACCCCTTAATACATCGTCGTAGGTACGTATACTTTTAACGTGCCTCTCATAGAAGCGGCACCTGTCACAAGCACGGTCGCACGACGCCTCTCACAGCGCCGCGTTTTTCACAGGAGCCGGATTCATCAAGTTAACAGCTGGCTCAATAGCGGGACGCGGCCCGTGTCAACGCTGGGGCGCCCGCGGTCTCTAACCAGCGCCTCGCGTGAGTGCCGGCCAGAGAGGATAGGTAGGCGGCGCATTGACGGACTTAATTGAATCTAGGTTTTAGCGTCGCGCGCCCTAGCGTCCACTGCCGGCCGTTATGCCCGAAATTTAATAATGATTATACGTAATCGCAGGCGGCGTATGAGATACGCTTCGCCGTAATTGGATTTCCCAGGCATGTGTATGTGGCCTGGTAATTGAACGTGTTGGCGCGTTCTGGTAGGCGCACCGTCTGCGCTAGTCCACTGTACTCCGCCGTGTCCAGTGTTCTGGACGCCTCGGGCGTTGGCCGTCTGTGTGCCGGCGGCAACGACGCCGCCGATCATGCTTGGCATGCCGGTCGTGTTGTCCCGATCTTGGCTCCGTATACTTGGCGGGGCTAAAATGCCCTCGTGAAACGATATTAAACTGCTTAAGCGCCGGAAGGGCAGAGAGCGAGGCATCTAATATTCTATGGCATCTACTTGCCAACAGTCTGAAGGAAACTTCTCGCTTACTCCCAACTCCCTCAAACAGTCAGTACGAAATCCTAATACGTAAGCCGTAGATGGCTTTGGATTGTGGTACCTGGAATGGTGTCGTCTGCTGTCGATTAAAACATGCCGTCCAGCTTCCTCCCCTGATCGTGAGACTGGCATCTCCTTCGTCTCGTACTTGCAGGAATAGCTCCATATTACTCTCTTATAAACCTAAGTCATGTACTGTTACACTACTTAATGTTGACCCTGCTCCTCCTATTAATAAATTGGGTTGGTGAACAGTGAATCGTTTCTGTTACGTCAAGCAAAGCTGCTATTACGAACGAAAAGGTAGGAGACGAGGTACTGGCAGAAGTAAAGATGTGAGGAGGGGGCGTGAGTCATGCTTGGGTAGCTCAGCTGGTAGAGCACTTGCCCACGAAAGGCAAAGGTCCCGAGTTCGAGTCTCGGTCCGGCACACAGTTTTAATCTGACAGGAAGTTTCACGAACGGAGAGTGTTTGCCACTGCTCGCTTTGCGTACTTTTAAAACTCGGCTCGCAAAGAGAATAGTCAACAGACCTAACTGTATCTTTAGCTATAATTCAAGAAGGACTATTGTGGGGTCTTAAGTTGCCAGGAACTAGCGTAATTATAACGGTCGACTTTACCTTGCAAGTATGTTCATGCCATAAGAGCATTTACTTTCATAGGAAATATCATCTTTTCAACTATTAGTACATTTCTAGTACAACTAGATATCGACAGTGAATCGTTTCTGTTACGTCAAGCAAAGCTGCTATTACGAACGAAAAGGTAGGAGACGAGGTACTGGCAGAAGTACAGCTATGAGTACCGGGCGTGAGTCGTGCTTCGGTAGCTCAGATGGTAGAGCACTTGCCCGCGAAAGGCAAAGGTACCGAGTTCGAATCTCGGTCGGGCACACAGTTTTAATCTGCCAGGAAGTTTCATATCAGCGCGCACTCCGCTGCAGAGTGAAAATCTCATTCTGGAAACATACCCCAGGCTGTGGCTAAGCCATGTCTCCGCAGTATCCTTTCTTTCAGGAGTGGTAGTTCTGCAAGGTTCGCAGGAGAGCTTCTGTAAAGTTTGGAAGGTAGGAGACGAGATACTGGCAGAAGTAAAGCTGTGAGTACCGGGCGTGAGTCGTGCTTCGGTAGCTCAGATGGTAGAGCACTTGCCCGCGAAAGGCAAAGTTCCCGAGTTGGAATCTCGGTCGGGCACACAGTTTTAATCTGCCAGGAAGTTTCATATCAGCGCACACTTCGCTGCAGAGTGAAATTCTCATTCTAGATATCGACTAGTAAAACCATGGAGGAAACATGTAGGTCTGCTAAAATCTGAATAAAAGGGGTCCGTAATGGCGGAAGGAGACTTCCGGTATAAGAAGTTACTGTCATCCTGCCAACCACCTTGTCAAAGAGTGCGGAGAAGCGGACAGGATTTTAGTGCAACCGCTTGCCCTAGGGGTTGGAGACTACCCTAGAAAGACAGAAAAGGCAATGTGCACCAAAAGGCAATTCGCATCCAAAAGACGTGTGGTCTATAACTGGAAAAGTCTCATGATGATGTCTCAATTGGCTGAAGATTCGGTTTAGTAGTCTCCAGTCCACATCTCCGCCAGAGGAAGCAGCAGTGAGAAATAGGTTTAATAGCCATCAAAAGAGTAACGTTCTACGAGTCTGAGGATAGAATTTCAGAAACGTGGTGGAGTAACTAAATAATCTGAAAGGGGGAATTCAAAGGTACAATCTAAAGGTAGTGTGGATCATTGAAGTGAAATGGAAGCAACATAAAAATATATGGTAAGACGGACATAATGTTGTCAACAGCAGCAGTAATTTTAATAATTGGAATAGGATGAATTATAAATAGGAGAGTAGGATAGTTGAGTGATACGTTGTTCTCATCAGGATCGAAGGCATACCAACTCTGTTGTAGGGGAGGGAATAGAGGAAAGAGTTGCTGTAGGACATGGGATTGGTAGTAAGAGTGAGAGACAGAAAGGAGTAATTGTTCTGTAAGAAATTTCACACACTAGTAGCGAATACATCGTTCATAAATCGCAAGAGGAGCAGGTACATTTGGAAAAGACCCGAAAGCAAGAAAAGTTTCCAGCTGTATCACATTACGGTCAGACGGAGATATCGAAATCAGGTAAAGGATCTTGAGACGTATTCAGAAGCAGATACAGTCTCCAATCACAATATAGTAGCAATGGAAATTTGAAAAAAATTTTAGGCAGCCGTCTGGAAGAATCAACGCAGGAAGAAGTAGTGTGCTGAAGTACTGAGGAAGGACGTTGCGCGTTTGAATGTCTCTGTAGATATTGCAGTAATGAATACCACTATTGACAGTTCAGGTAAAGAGGATTGGACATGTTTAAAAATGACAGTCACAGAAATTGGATAGACAAATGTATGTGCAAGAAGGTAATGGTGAGGGGAAGCTTGGATAACATAAGTAATAATTTAAAGAATAAAGTACTAAAATGTTCAAGGAAAGGCTCGAGTGCAGCGATATAAGTCAGTTAGCAATGAAATAAATACGAGATCTAGAGAAGACAACGCGAAATGGCTACAGGAAAAATATGAAGAAATCAAAAAGAAAGAGGGAAGAAGGAAGGGAGGAAAAAAGAATAGTTGTCGGAAGGATTCATCCAACATACTTAAACGCAGAACAATCTTCTGTGTAATTACATAGCTCCATAAATCTATCTGCTATCATGTACAACATTTTGACGGTCGTAATACCCATGGAAATCATTCACTGTTAGTTACAGTTACTTAAGTCACAGTAACATCATGTGATCATGAGTTTGAAAAATGCACGTGTTCAGCGGAATGTCCCTTACGTGGGAATCAGTTTCATAATACGCCACCGACATTGAAAAATGTTCTTTTGGCCATCTTAGTTCACAGCCTGAGATAATATGGCTCCCGTATTCAGAATAAATTGCTGTGCATGTTTGAGACTTAATTTATGTTCAATGGTTCAAATGGCTCTGAGCACTATGGGACTTAACTTCTAAGGTCATCAGTCCCCTAGAACTGAGAACTACCTAAACCTAACTGACCTAAGGACATCACACACATCCATGCCCGAGGCTTAATTATGTGAATGTTACTTGGTAGGAAGCTTTTTCTGTCTGTATTATTATATCTAACTCCTAGAGTTATATGCCCATCACAAAGATTCCACGATATCCAGTAACTGCTACACATGTTAGTGGCACTGTGTCGATTAACCAGTACCTCATATGTTGGGCTCATTCGTACAATTACACTTGCGTTAATACTTTAAATATGCGTTTACGTTTACTTTGAATGAATTTTTGTTTACCTGATTTACCAGAGATTGTAGTGTTGTCACAAGAAGGATGACCGGTAAACTTCGACTAAAAACAGTATTTAACCAGTTGTTGTTATGATCTTCAGTCCAGAGACTGGCTTGATGCAGCTTTCCATGCTACTCTATCCTGTGCAAGCCTCTACATCTCCATATAACTACTGCTGCCTACAACCTTCTGAATCTGCTTAGTGAACTCATCTCTCGGTCTCCCTCTACGAATTTTACCCTCCACGTGACCCTACAATACTAAATTGGTGATCCTTGGATTCCTCTTCTCCCCAATTCGATTCAGTACCTCCTCATTAGTTGCGTGATCCAATCCTTAGCATTATTCTGTAGCACCACATTTCGAAAGCTTCTATTCTCTTCTTGTGTAAACTGTTTATCGTCCACGTTTCACTTCCATACATGGTTACATTCCACACAATTAAACCTACCAGCACATATTCATCATTTGCCATACAGTTCCTAAAGAAAACAACAATATCTTGGTTTCTTCTCTCATATCGTATTCTTTCACGTCAACCACATCACCTGGCAAAGGATTTCTTCTGAAAATATCGCTTTTTCTACATATCTTTAAAAAGTTGGATTTTACTTGTAAATCCTAAGCGATTTGTCAAACACACTTGTATCGATCACCTCCAAATGTGGATTAGTTCTGCGTAGGTATATTCTTTCCCATTACCTTTTGTGTCCACTAAAAGGAAGACTTAAGTTCTATTTTATAACCTACTGATCGTACTATACGAAGGGAATAGGACACCTGTCTGCCTTTCTCCCCTATCCCCGTAATATGAGTGTGAACTTCCTTCGGCTGAGTACAACAATGCTCCATCCAGTGATCTTCGGAGTATTTTGATGAACTCCGATATCACAGATGGCGGCCGGCCGAAGTGGCCGTGCGGTTAAAGGCGCTGCAGTCTGGAACCGCAAGACCGCTACGGTCGCAGGTTCGAATCCTGCCTCGGGCATGGATGTTTGTGATGTCCTTAGGTTAGTTAGGTTTAACTAGTTCTAAGTTCTAGGGGACTAATGACCTCAGCAGTTGAGTCCCATAGTGCTCAGAGCCATATCACAGAATTCTACGTGTGACCATACCTCAACCCCTTTGTGAACATTATTAGAATGCTCTCAGGACAGACGTGCACTCTGTAGAATGTGCTACGATCGTTCATCTGTGGCCATCTATCGAATTATCGTAGATAAATATGGCATGCCCTGCGTGTGACCGTAGATGGAAGTGGTGGTGCCGGGTTGAGGGATGTGTGCAACATCAGCACAAAAGCATGCATTTAAGACAAAACCCAACCATGGCAGGAAGACCCAGCAGACCTTAAAATTTCATTACTACAATCTACAACAACCTCGATGTATACTGATAAAAAGATGCAAGATAACACTACTTATTTGGATGGCTAAAGAAAATCTTAAATTCTCACAATAATCATGATTAAAGGGAATAGCCTTCATACCTAGGTTTACAACATTATCTACATTTCGTTTCAAAACAATATCAATATTAAAACATTCACGCATAGTTTCTATTTTGGCTGGCAGTTATAGAAAAGTAGCTTCGAAACGTGACCACGTGAAATGTGAGGGAACACTTTAGCTTCCTGAGGCCCACAAAATATTCAGTAGACATACAAGGGGCACAAAACAGTAACTAGTAATCGATCGTTCTTGAAATACACGACAGCAACGGCGATTCAATAGGTGACGTTATTAGCAAACACCATTACCTTTTCCTCTTGCCAGAAGCAAAGTCCGTCAGACGTTCGTAACCCAGAACATCCTCTCATGCAACAGGTTTTCAGTGAACCAAAAAATCCAATATATTTGAAAGCCACAACATCAAACCACAGCTCTAAATCACATTCCGTATCAGAAACCACTGAAGGGTCCCAATGTCGCCAGGCCAGGACATGTAACAAACAACTCCCGTACAGCCCATGTTTATCATCTTATGCTTGCTTGTTGGCGTTCGGGTGGACTTGAGACAGCCCCATGGAACAGCACCACACAAGCCGGCCACGAAGTGCCCTCTCAGCAGTCGCGGCTGACGTCAACACCTCTCTGGCAACGCGCTGTAACTTGGGCAGCCGCTTCTCACACCAGTTGTATTAGTCACCCCTCAGATTAGGGTTTTGAATGGGCATGGAAGTTGTGCATCTGGTGTAGGAGACCGAGCGCAGCAGCTGGTGTCGATGGCGGTCCACGCTGCAACTGGTGTCATAAGTGAGATGAGCAGGCACTCAGTTTTAGGATTCAGAATCTGGATTTAGAAGCTCGACTTAACGCTCGACTTAACTTCATCGTGGCCAGAGATGCGGCCATTTACCCCATTATGTGTCAGCGTACTCTTTCCCAAACTGGTTCTCAGTTACTGCCGGTTCCCCTTGCGATCGCACTTTGTCTGTACTAGGAGACGTGGAGCGGCTGAGCGCGGAGGTTAAACGTTGTGGCTCCATAGTGCAAGGCTCGCAAAATGAAGTATTAGGTGCTGTCATACTGCGCAATTTGCGCTTCTCGATTACGGCTTGTCTCGCTTTATCAATATGTTACGAGTAGTGCTCTGCGTTGTGCAACATAACCCTCCTTACTGGTCCCAGATACTGGCTGTGAGGCACGGTTTGGGCCGGACCTGGCTCCCTGCTGTGCAACAGTGCGCAGGGTGCGCCAGAGCCGTCGGGCATGTATTTGATGAGCTTGAAGACGTGACGGATCTAAACCGTCACAATGATTATGCACGAATAAGGAATGCCTCTGTTTCTGACATCAAATCAATTAGAGCAAATTCGGAGTTGCTTTTAATTTTAATATCGTATTTGGTAGAACAGTGAGTGCCTCTTACACATTTCACCTACGATCGTACTTTGTCCTTCAAGAAGACTTTGATCTTTAGTGGAATATTTGTAATTTCGCTGCAATGTAAGGTTACACAGGAGAATTCGGACCAAATTTCTACTTATCTCACAACGGTATCTGTTCTTTCGGATATGTCACAAAGAACAGATACCATCTTCGTATAGATAAGGCTTATCGGCCAATGATCTTCTTCAGTGCAGATGCACTCCCGGACTCTTAACATAATCCATAGATTGACTGCCTCGAGTAATGAGTATAGTGGACAGGGGCACTACATATGCAGTATGTGGACAGTAAGTTGAAAGTGTGGATCTCACGGGGAGCGTGACAGAGATAAGTCCCTCCAGACGCATTTTCCTCTGTGTCTTCGGTGGCTCAGTAGGACAGAGCGTCTGCCACATACGCAGGAGATACTAGTTTCGAGTCTCGGATGGGCCACACATTTTCAAATGTCCCCATTGATGAAACGTAGTGGAAGATTAAAACTGTGTGCCGTACCCAGACACGAACACGGGACCTTTGCCTCTCGCGGGCAAGTGATGTACCATCTGAGCTACCCAAGCACGACTCACGTCCCGTCCTCACAGCCTTACTTCTGCCAGTACCTAGTCTCCTACTTTCCAAACTTTACAGAAGCTCTTCAACGAAACTTGCAGAACTAGCACTCCTGAAAGAAAGGATATTGCGGAGACATGGCTTACCCACAGCCTGGGGGATGTTTCCAGAATGGGATTTTCACTCTGCAGTGGAGTGTGCGCTGATATGAAACTGCCTGGCAGATTGAAACTGTATGCTGTGAGGACGGGGCGTGGGTCATACTCGGGTAGCTCAGATGGTAGACCACTTGCCCACGAAAGGCAAAGGTCCCAAGTTCGAGTCTCGGCCCGGCAGACAGTTTTAATCTGCCAGGAAGTTTCATCAACTCCTGTAAGCTTGTAAAGGCCTGTATTTCACTGTAATTTTAAATTTCTAGTTAGTGTTGTAGGTGGCAGTTCTCTTTAAAAGTTAATAAACGTAGGATAATATCTATAACAAAGGGACAAATGCCAATAATACCCGAACACCTTCAGCACGTTACATAATCGTAATTTACTGGTAATATCAAAAAGCAATATGTAACGCGACCAACAGATGAGGTTAGCAGTGGGGCAGGCCAGTGAAGACTTAATTTATCGAGGAAGATTCTGGGAAAATGCAAAGCATTTGAAAAGGAAAACCAATGCAAGATGCTAATGCGAGCAGTTGTAGGATAGAGTTCCAGTGAGTTAAGTTTTTTTTCAGTAAGTATAATAGCTGATACCGTAAGACTTCAAAGACGTGTTAGTTCGCTATAGGCCGTAAGGTTTTGAGTAAACCTAGGTAATCTTACAGAAGCTGTGGCCGTTGTGATGTCACCATCTTACATCTCGTCAAGTATCGACAAGAAGACAGGAGAGATTAGGGGACGTAATTTCGTTTTCCCGCTCTGTACTTGAACAGAATGGGAAATAAGATATTTAAAGTTGGTACAAAGTGCTTTCGTCATGCGGTGTACAGTGGCTTGCCGAATATATATATGTAGATGTAGGAACCTCACGGCATTTTCCAGTGCCCGAAGTTTTTCTGTTATAGCTTGGAACAGGCACTGCGTTGTGCGAAGCAGAGAAAATAACAGTTGAGGGTAGTCTTGGAAATCGACGAGATTCGCGGGAAGCCAGAAACAGATTAAAGGCCGGTCACGTGAGTCGCCCCCGACTGTCCCCGTGTTATGCTTCCGTCTGCGGCGGGGCGCGCGAGATTTACGATGTTAATTTAGGCGCCGCTGGCGGCAGGCCAGTCTCTCGGAACCGCCGGCTCACCTACAAACTGCGGCGCCCCGGCGACAATTAAGAGGTCTCACGAATAAATCGAGAAACAAATGCGAAATTAATTCTCCTCCAATTCAGCAGATGTTTTCGCCTTCGGAAAGGTTATCCGACCGCGCAGTGGTAGATAAAAGCTTTATCATCTTCTCATGGGTGCAAGTAAGTAAGTTAAAACCACATTGCTTTAATATTTACGGAGGATAACGAGTGTAAAAAATGCTGACACGTTCCACTTTGCTAGTTAAAGCATTTACGTCATTTAACTGCCGGATGTACTCGTACTACGCCTTACGGCTGTAAGGTATTTCTCTTCATGCGGATCTAATGCATTTTTTGCTTTTTCATTCCCGCAACATTTTCGTATCATGCTACTACCACTTCTTTGATGTGTTAATAATCACTTACACAGAATAACGCTGAATAACAATTATACACCTGCGATTCCCTGCTATACCCGCAGCACAGGACAGATAAGTTAATTTGTGTTAAGGGGCCAAAATGAGTGGTTGTCAGCTGCACTCGAACATACTACTTTATTCACTTGACAAATATTACAATTGTAAAGCAAACATTAAAAACAAACCAAACCAAACATTAATTTTAGAACTTAATTCCCGGCTAAATGCGCCATTCAATCTCATGCCTCAAGGGCAAAAACAACTTTAATTTAAAAACGACTGAAGGCCAATCACGTAAGACTCGAAACAGCGATTTGAATTTCAAAGGCAGAAAGCCTCATCTTATAACATGTCTCTAAATTAGGCTGAAGGCCTAAACAATCTCATGCCTTAAGGGCAAAACAACTTTAATTTAAAATCGGCTGAAGGCCATTAACTTAAGGCTCAAATCAGGAATTTTAATTTTAAAAGGCAGAAGGCCTCATCCTAAAATTTCTTTATGTTAGTCTGAAGACTCAACCAGTTTCACTCCTTAAGGGCAAAACAGCTTTAATTTGAAATCAGCTAGAAGCCATACACAAACAAACAACTAGGACACATAAGAAAACACAGCACATGAAACGGCGCTCAGAAGTTTCCAAGGGTCGGTCTGGAATTCAAACACTAACATTCGCTTGTGTGAGACAGGCAGTCGGCCCAACAATTCTGAATCTGACGGACAGTCAACGGACCAAGCGACAGGATAAATTCCGCTCCACCCGAACAGCACACTGCAGGGAGTTCGATGGAACAACGCAGAAGGTACCGACGCCCACAACGAATTACACAATTAGCTGTCAAACTGTACGCTGTGCTGCACAACTACAACACGACGAGGAAAACTCGCTGCCTGCATTTACGTCAACGGCCACGGCAGGTAACCGGAACGTTAACGGCCACAAGACGGAAGATTTCGCTGGTGCACTTCAATTCAAAAATAATCAAGTTAAACTCCACAAGAGGGCGGCTAGAATTTCGCCAACTTGAAAACACGCGTTTTTGCTCGGAGGAATGTCCCAACAGCCCTCAACGAAATTCAAACAACACAATGTGAACAGTTGGGGCTGACTGGTAGATTGAATAAATACTCTCGTGTCCAGGATCAGAGAGCCACGGACCTCGTAACAATGGGAACAGCCCCTCACACTCCGACTGCGCGTGGACGTCGCCATCAGCTCCATCCAGACACGCGCCATGGAGACTTCTTCGCTGCTCCACGCCAACCGCCCAACTCTCAGACCCGGAAACGGTGAAAGGACCAAATATACGTCGGTCGATGAGACGAACTACCGAACGACCAAACAACGGTCGTCCCGCTCCAATCTCCCTCTGTCGGATAGTTCATGTGTCCCCAGCGGTCGGCGTGCACTGGCTGTCCGCGCCTCACCGGCGCTCAGTCCTCGACTTCACTGCTGTTGCGTCCCGACTGCACTGCTGGTCCCTCCCCAACCGACTCCAGACACATGGCGACCCGGAAATACTATCTGTCGCTCCAGAGATTGTAAGACTTGCACTTAGCGATGCGGGCTGTTGCTGCTGCTCACGGGCAAGTAAGGCGGGAAGTTGGTTACGCCAGTAAACGGAATAAGAAAACGAGGCGACAGTACCGTAATAGACGACAAACAATAAATGGTATCAACACGAGCTGTGAACCGCTGAACACCCTTGTTGAGGTTTCCAGTTCACTCAACATTCTTTGTTGGAACCGTGCACATGGCGTACCTTAAAAGATTACGTTTGCAGGTCAACAGAGCAAGCGGTTCTGAGGTACCAGATATCTATCCATGCTGAAACACCGAAGAATGACAATGCAAGCGTTGACGCTGGCACTAGTCCATCGTGCAGATGGCGAATATTGTGCTGGCATACGTTATGCAATGCCTATTCGACCTGCTCACGTAGTCCTGTAAGAGTTATTGGTTTACGAGTAGTACGAGTCACTTCTTCTCACATCATACCCCATACGTGCTCGATGGGAGTCGAGTCCACAGATCGTCTTGGTCAGGAAAATCGGTTCCCGTCTTACACACCACGTGGATTTTCGTGGGTAAGAGTTATCCTATTGAAACAACACATCACCTTTCTGGTGCAAGAACGGCACAAGAACGGGTCTTTCAAAACTTTGCTCGTACCGAGTGCTGATTAGTGTTCCCTCCAGAAACACGAAAGTTGAACGACAGTTGTAGCTTACCGCACGCCAGACCATAAGACCTGGGGTGGGGCGGTGTGCCTCGGACGAGTTCACGCTGCGAGACAGCGCTGACCAGGTCAACGCCGTACGCTCAAACGAGCATCACTTGCGAGCGGACAGAATCTGCTTTCCTCGCTGAAGACCACGGCGAGCCGTTCCAAGTCATCATCCGACGGCAGAAATCGAGCCGCGGACGTCGATGCTATGGCGTGAATGGAAGTCGGGCTAGAACTGTGCTTGTCCGTAGCTCCACTGCTAATAACCGGCTCACAGGCCCTTTTATCTGTGTTGTGGCTGCTGTACAATATGCCACTGGTATCTTTACAATACGATGGTCCTGGCGTGCGGCTGTAGTCCGTGAACGTCCAGTATGTGGTCTACGGGTGTGGAGTATACACTGATATTAGCATCGTTGCACAACCGACGCAGCATGTCCAGCTTGTGTGGAAATTTTCCGAAAGCAACATCTCGCCTCTCGGAATACCACAATATGATTCCCTTCAAACTCGCTCAGTTTGCTGTAGGAAGGACGAGCGCGTCTTGGCATGGTAACCTGCTTGCTTCGAATGTGTGTACCACAATAAGACTTCTGGTTGTGAGCATCTCCTATTAATGAACAGACGCAGATGTTGCTCTGGTAGATATGCCACTGTGCTATCTGTTGGAGGGCGACGCTGAAACCATTCCCAGTAAACCACTATTCCTCAGATTGCACATACCGTCATCAGTTCATAATCAACGTTGTCTTTCCAGGTGTACTAATTTTTATTCCAGCAGTGCATATTGTAATTAATTCTTATTTCAATGATAGAATATGGCAGTTCTATACTTCTACTTATGTATTTATGGATTCTTCTGTCACTTCTGGCAATAAGAATTTCATACAAGATCATTCTTAAGCGTCCGCTGGATTTCAACTGCGCGAAAGCTACAAAATACACTTAAAACAGACGAGTAACAGTGTACTGAGCATCTCTGCTAGTTTATAATTCACGTTAAATGTGATCAACATGGAAAGGAACAAACGTCAATGCATGGGTGCGGCGACAGGAGCGCGATTTGGATATTTGCTCATTGGGCTGCCTGTGTGTAGGCGGTAATTAATTCGATGCGACAATATGGGGAGGGGGAAGGGGGAAGATTTGTCTACATGTTCTGACATGCCTGCTCTGCAACTCTGCTACTACGCCACGAAGCGAATTGCAAATCGACACATGGAGCTGTTCTCTACCCACTGATATGTGTCTATTTGCTGTATGTCTTGTAGTTTTCGTGCAGTCATCTTCTGAAACCTGGCAGGTACTTATGAATAACGCTGCATTTCAAGCTGGAAACAGAGTTTTTGTTCTACTAGCTGCTGTTTCAACTTAAAAATCACACAGCCAACTGGCCGCAAATAATTGTTTGGTACATTGACCTAGGTTTCGACAACTATAAGCATGTCTTCATCAGAATGAAATTTTAAGAAACCGTAAAGTTACATTGCGGGAAGGCAATGATCAAAGTTTGGAGCAGATACGCTCAAGTAAAAAATTAAAATTAAATACGTTCCAGCATTTGGCACGTATGCCTTCTTAGAAACAACATTAGACTGATGACTTGAGCGTGTCTGCTCTAAACTTTGAACTCTGCCTTCTCGTAAGACATCCTTGCAAGTGTCGAAACCTATGTCAATATACCAAACAATTATTTACAACCAATTGGCTGCGTGATTCCTGTGTCGAAACTTATATATGGTTGCTGAGAGACAGTCATGTTTAAAACTTTAACAGTTGTTTATTTCAAATTGGTTTTCATCTTATCCGTCCTTCGTTGGGGAACAATTGGCTAGCGTCCACACGAGACAATAGTGTATAGGAAATCACACATTAAAAATAAGGATACTGTCAGCATACTTGTACGCTTGCGTCATGACATTACTTGACATACGTCAAATCGAGCTCTCATCACTCCTGTTAAGCGCTAAAACGGTCAAATTACAATTTAAAAGATGTATTGTATCAAATACACATAATTAAAATATACAAGTTGCATTACTGTAATACCTAAGGTTCTATGAAAAAACAAAACAAGGTGTAATGCCAATCTGTTATGGTACCAGTTTTTGGAGATGATTGTGGATTGTTGGGACTCAGACCCGGGAGTATGTGGATGGTTGATTTAATCATGTGAAGCGTAGGACTAAGGATTCTTACGGCTGTAACTGGTTATTTACAGCCAGGCTGTGGTTTTCTTGGTTCAAATGGCTCTGAGTACTATGGGACTTAACGTCTGAGGTCATCAGTCCTCTAGAACATAGAACTACTTAAACCTAACTAACCTAAGGACATCACACACAGCCATGTACGAGGCAAGTTTCGACTCTGCGACCGTAGCAGTTGCGCGGTTCCAGACTGAAGCGCCCAGTACCGCTCGACCACAATGACCGACTGGGGTTTTCTCCTACATGCTTACTTACCTCATGTGCTCCTAATTGGTTACGTTTTTTCGCTTTGTTGGCTATATGTAGCACCTGTATGCATCTTTGACTTTTCTTCAGCATATTTTCAGCAAGGGTACAGTCTGACTATCAAGAGATACGTTCACTCGCTACAGCCCTGCCTGTTTGACAACACATACACTTCGTTGTAGTCAATGCAAGTGATTTTCTATTTCTCTTTTATTCTTCGGTCATCAGTCTTCTGACTGCTTCGATGTGGCCCGCCAAGAGAGTCTCTCCTGTGGCAACTATTTCATCTCAGAGTAGCCTTGCTACCTACGTCCTCAATTATTTGTTATATGTACTCAAATCTCCACCTTCCACTACAGCTTTAACCTCTACAGCTCCCTCTAACACAGTGGAAGTTATTCCCTGATGTCTTAAAAGATGTTCTATCATCCTGTTCTTCCTTCTTCTCAGTGTTTTCCGTGTATTCCTTTCCTCTCTTAAGCAGCGCAGAACCTCCACATACAAGCCCACCCGATCATCAGTTTGTAGCGCCATATATCAAATACTTCGATTCTCTCCTGTTTCAGTTATCCCACAGTACATGTTTCACTACCAGACAATACTATGCTCCAAACGTACATTCTCAGAAATTTGTTCCTCAATTTAAGGCCTATGTTTGTTTGAAATACTAGTAGAAATTTCGTGGACGGGAGTGTCCTTTCTGCCAATGATAGTCTGTTATTTATGTCCTTGATCCGTACGTCATGGGTTAGTTCACTATCTAGGTAGCAGAATTCCTCAACCTCAACCATCAATTATGATGTTAAGTTTCTCGCCGTTCTGACTTCTGCTACTTTCGTCATTCCTCGATTTACTTGCAGTCCGTATTCTGTACTCATTTGACTGTTCTTTCCATACAGCAGATCTTGTAATTCTTCTTCTCCTTCACTGAGGATGGCAATGTCATCAGGGAATCTTATCATTGTTATCCTTCTACCTTGAATTTTAATTCCACTCGTGAAGCTATCTTTTAATTTCTTCATTGTTTCTTCGATGCATAAATTGAGCAATAGGGGCAAAAAACTACATCCCTGTCTTCCAAACTTTTTAATCCGAGCACCTTGTTCTTGGTCTTTCACTCCTGTTATTCCCTCTTGGCTCTTGTACCTGTTGTGTCTTGCCCGTCTCTCACTTTAGGTTACCGCTATTTACTCAGAATTTAGAACTTCTTGCACCATTTTACCCTGTTGGATGCTTTTTCCAGGTCGACAAATCCTATGAACGCGTCTTGATTTTTCTTTAGTCTTGCTTCCATTATCACCCGCCTAAAGCAAAAATGATCGTCATTTAACACATCCTCAATTTCTTTCCCAGTTCTCTATACATTATTCTTGTTGCTAGCTTGGATGAGGTGTTTTGCTGATTATGCGATAATTCTCACACTTGTCGGCTCTTGCAGTCTTCGTAATTGTGCGAATGATATTTTTCCGAAAGTCAAGTATACACCCGACTCATACTTTCTACACACCAACATGAATAGTCGTCTTGTTGCCACTTCCCCCAATGATTTTAGAAATTCTGATAGAATGTAATCTATCCCTATTACCTTGTTTGACCGAAAGCCTTCCAACGCTCTTTTAAATTATGATTCTACAACTGGATCCCCTATCTCTTCTATAACGACTGCTGATTCTCCTCCTATCACATCAGACACCTCTTGCCGCTAACAGAGACTTGAATATACTTTGTCCACCTACCGGCTTTCTCCTTTGCATTTAGCAGAGGAATTCTCCTTGCACCTTATGACATTACGACCCCTGTTTTTAATTTCACCGAAGGTTGTTTCGACTTCTGTACGTGCTGTGCAGTCTTTCCGACAATCATTTCTTTACGGTTTTCATTCATCCGTTTCGTTTTAGCTTCCCTGCACATCCTGTTTATTTCATTCCTCAGCGACTTGTATCTCTGTATTCCTGAATTTCCCTGAACATTTTTGTACTTCCTTCTTTCATCGGTCAGCTGAAGTCTTTCTTCTGTTACCCATGGTTTCTTCGCAGCTGCCTTCTCTGAACTTATATTTTTTCTTCCACCTTCTGTGATTGCCCTTTTCTTGAAATGTCCATTCCTCGTCAATTGTACTGCCTACTGAACGATTCCTTATTGATGTATCTATAGCTTCAAAGAACTCTATCTGTTCATTCCTTAGTACTTCTTTGTGTATTGTTTCTTCCCTTAATAGTCTTCACCTGTACTATTTTATGAACTGAGTCTACTAGAATGTCTGCTTATGCGTACTCCTTACAGTGCTTACAGTGAAGTATCAGATTTCGGCATCTTCTCCTATTTCCTCCTCCTGTACTGTGTCTTGAAGAGAGTATTCGCTAATACTAGCTGAAATTTGTCGGAGAACTCAAATAATCTTTGTCCTCTCTCATTCCTACTACCAATCACCCATTGAATATCCTCATATATTTTCTCTGTCTCTTCGTCTTCAGCTTGCAACATCGGCATCTATACCTCAACTATCGTTGTCGGTGTTGTTTGGCTATCGATTCTGATAAGAACAACCCTAGCACTGAAGTGTTCACAGTAACTCATTCTCTACCCTACGTTATTATTCATAACTCCCGTTATACCATTTCCCGCTGCTGCTGATATTACCCTTTACTCATCTGACATACGTCCTTGTCTTCTTTCCATTTCACTTCGCTGATCCCAACTATATCTAGATTGAACCTTTACATTCCCTTTTCAGATTTTCTAACTTCCCCATCACGTTAAGACTTGTGAAATCCAGAGCCCCAACAGTCTTTTCCCAGTGGAGTGGTCATCATGACATTTCTCCAGTTACAGCCCACATTCTCTATGGATTCACGATATGTATCTTTAATTGAGTCATTTCCGTTGCCTTCTGCAACCACATGCCATTGATAATTGATTTTACTCCTCCATTAAGGATAGTTTCGCACCCCAATGGGACGAGAGTGCTCTGAACCTCTGTCCTCTCCTCCGCCCTATCACATGGATGTTGCCATAATGAAGGTGACTTCTTATACTGGAAGTCTTTGGCCGCCAGCGCTGATGATTATTATTCAGAATTTAAGCGCTTTCGAGATTCGAACCCTGGATTGAAGACGTTTTGATAACTAATCAAAGACGCTAACCCAATCACTATATGTTAATAAATCAGTCTTATCCTTGCATGTGAAGAAGATATGCACAGTGGGGAGCTTAACTAAAATGAAGTTTTATTGGCCTAGCGGTTCTAGGCGCTACAGTCTGGAACCGCGCGACCGCTGCGGTCGCAGGTTCGAATCCTGTCTCGGGCGTGGATGTGCGTGATGTCCTTAGGTTAGTTAGGTTTAAGTAGTTCTAAGTTCTAGGGAACTTATGACCTTATAAGTTAAGTCGCATAGTGCTCAGAGCCATTTGAACGATTTTTTGAAGTTTTATTTTTGCTTGATTTGAAACTCAGCATGCATATTTGGATGACTTTACCAAAAGACATAAATTGGAATGCCAAAAAATAAATAAATGTAGAGTGACGAATTTTCAGGAATACAATTGTCTTGAGTTAACATTATTAACGTTTTTATTAACATGATAATTGTTGCAAGATCACAGGTTAATACAAGCGCGACATAAGCACGGCAAATGTAAGACGCTGCAACATTGATAACTCGTGTAACCGCCAGAATGTTGAATACAAGGAGACAAACATACATGCAGTGTGTTTTACAAGCTTGGGATGTCAGTTTGTGCGATGGAGTACCATGCCTGTTGCACTTCGTCGATCAGCACAAGAACGATTAATGATCATTGTGGATGACACTGGACGAGGAGAAGGAGGCAATTAGTCTTTAACGTCCCGTCGACAACGACGTCCTTAGAGACGGAGCACAAGCTCGGCATACGGAAGGATGGGGAAGGAAATCGGCCGTGCCCTTTCAAAGGAACAGTCCCGGCATTTGCCTGAAGTGATTTAGGGAAATCACGGAAAACTTAAATCAGCGTGGCCGGACGAGTGTTTGAACAGTCGTCCTACCGAATGCGAGTCCAGTGTGCTAACCACTGCGCCACCTCGCTCGGTGATGGTGCTGGAATTGTCGTCTGACGACGTCCCATGTGTGCCTGATTGAAGACAGATTTGATGATGGAGTGGCAAGACAACATATCAGCATATTGTAGAGCATGTTGGGCTACAACAGCGGTGTGTGCGCGCGCGTTATCCTGTGGGAAAACATCCCCTGGAACTCCGTTCATCGATGGCAGCACAACAGGTCGAACCAGCAGACTGGCGTACACATTTTCAGTCAGGGTGCGTGGGTTAACCATGAGAGTGCTCCTGCTTTCATATAAAATTTAACCTCAGACCAAAACTTCCGGTTTAGGTCCATTGTGTGTAGCACACAGACAGATTGGTTGCAAGCCGTCAGCTGGCCTCCTCCTAACCAGCAAGCGGAACCATCACTGGCACAGAGGCAGATCGAGTGTTCATGAGAAAACGCAACAAACTTCCTCCCTGGCCTCCAATGAGCTGTCGCTTGACGCCATTGAAGTCGCCAATGGCGGTGGTCTGGGGCTGGTGGCTTGCACCCTTCAGATCGTCTGGCTCGGATCTGTCACTGAATTGATCGATTTGTAACATATCGTTACGTCACTGTGCAGCCAACTACTGCTCATATTGCTGCTGCATATGCTGTACAATGCGCCATAGCTGTAGGCCGAACACTATGGTTTTCCCCTCAGTAGAACCGCATGGCCATCCGGACATTGTCAAACTCAGTGAAGAGTTGACAATGGCGTCTTTGTAGCTTTAAAGGCATTCTTGACTAACATCAACTCTCTACGTCCTGTCTCAAACTAATGCTCACGACCGTTAAATTGCATATTTAAAGCAAACCTTCTTTGCGTTCCGATTTTTTCCCCTATTGTATCAAAAGCTCATTTTAATATGCAAACGATGTACTGTCTGTGGACTGGCCCTGCAGACAAAACAATGGCTCTGAGCACTATGGGACTTAACATCTATGGTCATTAGTCCCCTAGAACTACTTAAACCTAACTAACCTAAGGACATCACACAACACCCAGTCATCACGAGGCAGAGAAAATCCCTGACTCCGCCGGGAATCGAACCCGGGAACCCGGGCGCGGGAAGCGAGAACGCTACCGCACGACCACGAGCTGCGGACCCCTACAGACAGCTCATCGCATTCCTGGAGCATCTAACCTCTCAGTACTTAAATGTACAATATGGAACTGGGTGAAAACTTCTTCAATGTTAACATAGGCAATGGTACTAATAAAAACTGTTTCAAAATTTGTAAAAAAACCTGTAACAGCATCCTGGTTTGCAACATCTAGTATCACACATACATAAGGAAAGAGAGACCCACAGAAATTAGCTATACACCAGTAAGATCTTATGGTGAAGTTTATTGGATTGCTACTGAAATGCACTGAGGATGACTATTTATAGCCTGGATCTAGATATGCATGAGTAATAACAACTAATGGGAATGCGACTGATTGCTGTGTGTCTCTCCTTCCTTATAGTATAAGGTCACTCTGCACAACAGTTCCTTATGGAATCAAACTTGGTTCACACAAACAAGGTGCATCGTCATACATCCGCATAAATGCCCAAACAGAATTTTCCAGTAAAACAAGGCACAGATAATTTTATACAACTATGGTTGGTTGCTTGGTTTGGGGGATTAAAGGGACCAGACTGCTACGGTCATCGGTCCCTATACATCTATGAATGCCTCTAAATCTGACCTAATCTACCCTATGTTATACACTGTAATCAAAGAAGAAAGATAATATCCAAACTTTATTCATCCTTCTACTAATGGCCTCACGGCAGTGGTAACACCGGTTCCCGTCAGGTCACCCAAGTTAACCGCTGTCGCGCTTGACGCAGCCGGGTGTATCACTGCCCGAGTCTGCCGGCCACTATTGGCAAGCGGGGTGCACTGAGCCCTTATGAAGCCAATTGAGAAGCCACTTGAATGAGATGTAGCAGCTCTACCTGCAAAAACTGCCGGTAGAGCGGTGTGATGACCACATGCCCCTCCATATCCACATCCAGTGACGCCTACAGGCTGAGGATGACATGGCGGTCGCTCGGTACCGTCGGGCCTTGCGAGGCCTGTTCGGGCGGAGTTTAATTTAATTTTACCCATCATTATACAGAAAAAGCGATAGCAAAAATCGGTTTGGGTGCTATACTACATTTGGGAAAGTCATTCTACTAATTAGTCGAACTCCCAAAAGTTGAAAGACTGAAATTCAATTTCATGTAAGAGATGGCACAACACAAGTCTTATTCAACAGCAAAGATAAAACGGATTTATTAAGTAACAGTGGTTTTTACAAAGCCACTCGCACTGACTGTAACAAATTGTATGTTGTCGAGCAGGCAGGGCTGTAGCTTAAACGTGTTTCTGAAATACACCCGTCTGGTGTACCAGAATGGATCTGGAACGAAGGGTTTGTACCTAGTTAGAGGACAGAAACAATGGGGTCCTAGAGGAGTTCCTTGGGAAAAAATCGAAAACCATTGAACATTATTTGTTAGTAAGAACCTCCTTCAAAAATTTAATAACCAGCAAGCAACTCTTTCCCAAAACAGAAAAAAGTTACAACCGTTAATGTTTCCTTTTCTATTTAAAAAGGGAAAAAATGTTAACGATCTGTTTTAAGGAAAGTCACTAAGCTCCAAATGTCAGATACTAAATAATCTAGACATGATTCATAATTTTGAAAGGATTACAGAAGATCAATCACATTAAATATGAATAAATTACAATTGACCAAACTGACGCATACGGGCGCAAACCCACTGCTCCCCCTGCTGGCCCAACAGATACCCAGTGAAAACTGCAAGTCTCAGCCACTGGCGACAACAAGGCAAACGAGAATAAGATGAGCACTACAACATGTGTAACAGACACAGACAGTGAAAGGGTAAAAAAAGACTAAAGCCCAGCTTTCAAAGACATCACACTTACAGTGGGTATAACCAAGAATCGAAGGTTATCTATATTTTAAATGTAAAATAAGTATCAAAACAGTCGTAACGAATGCAAAAACTGCTTTCAAATTTTGTATTCACAACTCAAAACGTGCCTTGACACTTCTTACATTAATGGCTTTTTATTAGATTAATGGTCACATCAGGGAATTTTAAGTTCTTCATTTGGACTTATGAAATTCCTCCTGATATGGTTTCACATATAATTTAACAGGTGTAAGCACGGCTTGAGTACTACGTAAAACATTCCAATTACTCCGCTAAAGGCCGCGCAGAGACAGCTCTCAACTCGGCGGGGGCGAGTTCTCGACCTCGCAGCATGGCTCAGTGCTGTCATGCAGGCAGAACTGCAGCATGAAAGTGTCACTAAATTACATCAGGCAGATGCGCTACATATAGATAGCAAATGGAAAAATCATAACCTAACACAGGCACTACAGGTAAATACACACACCAAAAAAAGTTTTGCATCATCCCGGTTCCAAGAGCTATGGATATTGTATCACGGACACAGCCCCTTTGGCTGTTCAGAGATGTCACTAAACCCGCCGAAAGATGTAAAGAACCATGCATGAGCAGCGTCCATTAATCGGAGGGGGCCCGACAGCTGATCAGTTCCAGTCATTCCACCAGGAAGGAGGTACACGGTTCGTGTTGTCTGCCGTTCAACCATACCTAGACGGTCACTACCACGGTTCGATCGCGTCCGCATTGTTTCTTCGTGCCAGGATGGGCTCTCAACAAGGGAAGTGTCCAGCCGCCTCGGAATAAACCAAAGTGATGTTGTGCGGACATGGAGGAGATACAGAGAGACAGGAAGTGTCGACGACATGCCTCGCTCAGACCGCCAAGGGCTAGGCCTACTACTGCAGTGGATGACCACTGCCTATGGATTATGGTTCGGAGGAACCCTAACAGCAACGCCTCCATGTAGAATAATGCTTTTCGTGCAGCCACAGGAGGCTGTGTTATGACTCATACTGTGCACAATTGGCTGTATGATGCGCAACTTCACTCCCGATATCCACAGCGAGGTCCACCTTTTTAGCCACGACACCATGCAGTGCGGTACAGATGGGCCCAATGTGCCGAATGGACCGCTCAGGATTGGCATCACGTTCGCTTCACCTATGTGTCACATATGCCTTCAACCAAACAATCGTCGGAGATATGATTGGAGACAACTGCCCAGCGCATGCAGCAATTTGGAGGTTCCACGCTGTTTTGGGGAGCATTATATGGGGCCGACGTACGCCGCTGGTGGTCATGGAAGGCGCCGTGACGACCGTACGATAAGTTAATACCATCCTCCGACAGATAGTGCAAACATATCGGTAGCATATTGGCAAGGCATACGTCTTCATGGACGACAATTCGCGCCCCCATCATGCGCATCTTGTGAATGACTTCCTTCCGGATAACGACATCGCTCGGCTAGAGTGGCCAGCATGTTCTCCAGACATGAACCCTATTGAACATGCTTATGATGGACTGAAAATTGCTCTTTATGGACTGACGTGAGCCGTCAACCACTCGGAGGGATCTACAGCGAATCGCTGTTGAGGAGTGGGACAATCTGAACCAACACTGCCTTAATAAACTAGTGGATAGTATGCCACCACGAACACAGGCAAGAATCAGTGAAAGAGGACGTGCTACTGGGCATTAGAGGTACCAGTGTGTACTGCAATCGGGACCACCAACTCTGAAGGTCTCGCTTTATGGTGGTACAACATGCAATGAGCAATAAAAAGGGCAGAAATGATGTTTATGTTGATCTCTGTTCCAATTTTCTGTACAGGTTCCGGAACTCTCGGACCCAAGGTTATGCAAAACTTCTTTTCATGTATGTTTTTAGCTCGGAACCTCCTGCTGGTTGTCAACGGCGATTTACAGTTGAGGCACTCCTAAGCTCCACAAGATCCACAAGATCAAATCCACACGCCACATCCCACCTGACCTCAGTCCCACAACCACATTCATCTTCACAAACCGTACGATAATAGAATTGTTGTTAAACCCTATATTTCTTTTCCTTACAGACAAGGGCTAGTAGAAATCCTTGGGTAACATAAGAAATATTGAATTTAATTGATGAAAGGAGAACATAAAAGAAATTCAGTAAATAAAGCAGGCAAAAAGCAGTACAAACTTTCCAAAAATAAGATCGACAGGAAGTGCAAAATTGTTAAACAGGGATGGCTAGAGGATAAATGTAAGGATGTAGAGGAATATCTCACTGGGGGTAAGACAGATACTGCCAGCAGGAAAATTAAAGAGACCTTTGGAGAAAAGAGAACCACTTGTATGAATATCAAGAGCTCAGATGGAAACCCAGTTCTAAGCAAAGAAGGGAAAGCAGAAAGGTGTAAGGAGTATATAAAGGGTCTATACAAGGGCGATGTACTTGAAGACAATTTTATGGAAATGGAAGAGGATGTATATGAAGATGAAATGGGAGATACGATACTGCGTGAAGAGTTTGACAGAGCATTGAAAGACCTGAGTCCAAACAAGGCCACGGGAGTAGACAACATTCCATTAGAACTACTGACAGCATTGGGAGAGCCAGTCCTGACAAAACTCTACCATCTCGTGAGCAAACTGTATGAGACAGGCGAAATACCCTCAGACTTCAAGAAGAATATAATAATTCCAATCCCAAAGAAAGCAGGTGTTGACAGATGTGAAAATTACCGAACTATCAGTTTAATAAGTCACAGCTGCAAAATACTAACACGAATTCTTTACAGACGAATGGAAAAACTGGTAGAAGCCGACCTCGGGGAAGATCAGTTTAGATTCCGTAAAAATGTTGGAACACGTGAGGCAATACTGACCTTAAGACTTATCTTAGAAGAAAGATTAAGGAAAGGCAAACCTACGTTTCTAGCATTTGTAGACTTAGAGAAAGCTTTTGACAATGTTGACTGGAATACTCTCTTTCAAATTCTTAAGGTGGTAGGGGTAAAATACAGGGAGCGAAAGGCTATTTACAATTTGTACAGAAACCAGATGGCAGTTACAGGAGTCGAGGAGCAGGAAAGGGAAGCAGTGGGTGGGAAGGGAGTGAGACAGGGTTGTAGCCTCTCCCCGATGTTATTCAATCTGTATGTTGAGCAAGCAGTAAAGGAAACAAAAGAAAAATTCGGAGTAGGTATTAAAATCCATGGAGAAGAAGTAAAAGCTTTGAGGTTCGCCGATGACATTGTAATTCTGTCAGAGACAGCAAAGGACTTGGAAGAGAAGTTGAACAGAATGTACAGTGTCTTGAAATAGGATATAAGATAACACCAACAAAAAACAAAACGAGGATAATGGAATGTAGTCGAATTAAATCGGGTGATGCTGAGGGAATTATATTAGGAAATGAGACATTTAAAGTAGTAAAGGAGTTTGCTATTTGGGGAGCAAAATAACTGATGGTGATCGAAGTAGAGAGGATATAAAACATAGACTGGCAATGGCAAGGAAAGCGTTTCCGAGGAAAAGAAATTTGTTAACCTCGAGTATAGATTTAAGTATTATGAAGTCGTTTCTGAAAGTATTTGTACGGAGTGTAGCCATGTATGGATGTGAAGCATGGACGATAAATAGTTTGAACAAGAAGAGAATAGAAGCTTTCGAAATGTGGTGCTACAGAAGAATGCTGAAGATTAGATGGGTAGATCACATAACTAATGAAGAGGTATTGAATAGAATTGGGGAGAAGATGAGTTTGTGGCACAACTTGACCAGAAGACGGGATCGGTTGGTAGGACATCTTCTGAGGCATCAAGGAATCACAAATTTAGCATTGGAAGGCAGTGTGGAGGGTAAAAATCGTAGAGGGAGACCAAGAGATGAATACACTAAGCAGATTCAGAAGGATGTAGGTTGCAGTGGGTACCGGGAGATGATGAAGCTTGCACAAGATAGAGTAGCATGGAGCGCTGCATCAAACCAGTCTCAACACTGAAGACCACAACAACAACAACATACAGACTTTACAAATACGCTAATGGAACTTGTATACTTTAATTTTGTGCGTTTTCATTTTGTACTGCGTGTGACACTACCCATAACGCAAACAGTAATTTAACATCTTCGTGCATAACGCGATGCCCGTTGTGATACTTCTCACTTAATTACATGATCAAAGATTCCGTATGTTAACTTCTACTGTGTGCAAGTATATATGCTGGTCACACTGTCACCGCTCTGCTTTTTCTCCCCCCGTATCTTAGACAAATGTAGGCTGGTTAGAACTAAGGTAGTGGTCAGAGTATTACAGTGAATGAGCTGTAGTACGCTCCCGACTTCTTTCACGCAAATGGCTAACCAAATATTTTGTGTTCTATAAACGCTTTATCCTCCAGCGTGTGCTACCTCACGTTACCTTAGATTTATCTATGACGAGATGCATACACTGACAGTGACAAATAAACTAAAGAGCCAAAGAACCTGGTGCACCTGCCTAATGTCGTGTCGCTACGGTCGCAGTTTCGAATCCTGCCTCGGGCATGGATGTGTGTGACGTCCTTAGGTTAGTTAGGTTTAAGTAGTTCTAAGTTATAGGGGACTGATGACCTCAGATGTTAAGTCCCATAGTGCTCAGAGCCATTTGAACCTAGTATCGTATAGGACCGCCGCCAGCACGCAGAAGTGCGGAAACTATATCTGAAATAGTGCTGGAGAGAATTGACACCATGAGTCCTGCAAGGCTGTCCATACAACGTAAGAGTACGAGGGGGTGGAGATCTGAACAGAATGTTGCAAGGCATCCAAGATATGCTCAATAATGTTCATGTCTGGATTTTTTGGTGGCCAGCGGAAGTGTTTAAACTCAGAAGAGTGGTCCTGGGACTACTCTATAGCAATTCTGCAATAGCAATTCTGGACGTTTGGGGTGTCACATTGTGTTGCTGGAATTGTTCAAGTCCTTGAGAAAGCACAATGGACATGAATGGATGCAGGTGATCAGACAGGATGCTTGCGTAAATGTCACCTGTCAGAGTCGTATCCAGACCCATCAGGTGTCCCATAACTCTCCAACTCCACACGTGCCGCACCATTACAGAGCCACCATCAGCTTGAAGTGTACCCTGCAAGATCCTTGGATTCATGAGGTTGTCTCGGTTCCGAAAGCCCATGTGGATGATGTTTCGTTGTATGGTTCGCAAGCTGACACTTTTTGGTGGCCCAGCGTTGAAATCTGCAACAAATTTTCAGAAGAGTTGCACTTCTGTCACGTTGGACGATTCTCTTAAGTCGTCATAGATCCCGTTCTTGCAGGATCTTTTCCCAGCCGCAGCGATGTCGGCGATGATGTGTCTCACCACTCGTGCACTGATTGCAACACCACGTACAAACTCACTAAAATCTTGATAACCTGCCATTGTAGCAGCAATAACCGGTCTTTCAACTGCGCCAGGCACTTGTTGTCTTATATAGGTGTCGCCGAGTGCTGCCTGTTTACATATCTTTGTATTTGAATACGCATGGTTGTAACGGTTTCTTTGGCGCTTCAGTGTATTTCGTTCTTGTTAAAGTCCAATAGACCATAGTAGGGCAGTTAATATAAATATTTAAGAGATGTAGACTATTTAACACTAACACTTTCTCCATCTTGTCGGGACCAATGACTGTATTTTCTCAGAATCCTTAGGAGACACCCATAAGGACTTTTCCATCTATTGTTAAATTTGTTCGAGTAACATTATCAGGTTCACCATACCAATGTATCAGATAATTTCTTTTGATGTTCAAGCAATGTACAATTGATCTGAAGTCTATATTGTCTCATCTCCAGGTACTAACCGTGTCTCAAAAATCGAGTACCGTAAGTACCAAGAGCCTTCTTCCGGAACAGAACAGACATAAAAATGTCGTCCAACGTCTTATTTCGTTACAGACCCCTTCTCCTGAACAATCAATCGTGTACACTATGTGATCAAACGTACCTGGACACCTGGTCGAAAATGACTTACAAGTTTGTGGCACCCTCCATCGGTAATGCTGGGATTTAATATGCTGTTCGTCTACCCTTAGCCTTGATGAAAACTTCCACTCTCCCACGCATCCGTTCAGTCAGGTCCTGGAAGGTTTCTCGGGGAATGGCAGCCCATTCTTCACGGAGTGCTTCACTAAGTAGAGGTATCGATGTCGGTCGATGTGGCCTGGCACGAAGTTGGCGTTCCAAAACATCCCTAAGGTGTTCTATAGGATTCATGTCAGGACTGTGCAGGACAGTTCATTACAGGGATGTTATTGTCGTGTAGCCACTCCACCACAGGCCATGCATTATGAACAGGTGCTCGAACGTGTTGAAAGATGTAATCGCTATCCTCGAATTACTCTTCAACAGTGGGAAGCAAGAAAGTGCTTAAAATACCAGTGTAGGCCTGTGCTGTGATAGTGCCACGCAAAACAGCAAGAGGTGCAAGCCCCTTCCATGAAAAACACAACCACACCATAAGGTACTACACACGCTGGCAGATGACGTTTACCGGACGTTCGCCACACCCACACCCTGCAATCGGGTCGCCACATTTTTCACCGTGATTCGTCACTCCACCCAATGATTTTCCGCTGTTCAATCGTCCAATATTTACGCTCCTTACACCAAGCGAGGCGTCGTTTGGCATTTACCGGCGTGATATGTGGCTTATGAGCAGCCACTCGACCATGAAATCGACGTTTTCTCACCTTCCGCCTAACTGTCATAGTATTTGCAGTGAATCCTGATGCAGTTTGGAATTCCTGTGTGATAGTCTGGATAGATGTCTGTCTCTTACTCATTACGACCATCTTCAACTGTCGGTGGTCTCTGTCGGTCAACAGACGAGGTCGGCCTGTACGCTTACGTGCTGTATGTGCCCCTTCACATTTCCTCTTCACTCTCACATCGAAAACAGAGGACCTAGGGATCTTTAGGATTGTGGAAATCTCGCGTAGAGGCGTATGACACAAGTGACACCCAATCACCTGACCACGTTTGAAGTCCGTGAGTTCCACGGAGCGCGCCATTCTGCTCTCTCACAATATCTAATGACTACTGAGGTGGCCGATATGGAGTTCCTGGCAGTAGGTACCAGCACAATGCACCTAATACGAAAAACGTATGTTTTTGGAGGTGTCCGGATACTTCTGGTCACAGTGTATCTTTGGTACACGATTTTTGAGGCACGTTTACTACCTGGTGATGAGACTACATAGAGTAGAAATCGATTGTTGTTTGATTGAACATCATAATAATTGTCATAAAACAGATTTTCGCTGAAACGTATATTGTTAGTGGAGTAAGTGAGTTAACGTAGTGCTTGTGGAACCTGAATTCGCAGAATCCACACAATTACCTCCCGAAATTTCTATGAAAACGGACGCATTCTAGAAATTAATGAGAGAGTGTAGCTAGGTTTAACTAATCGTCTTTGTACATTAGTTATCTAAAATCTCTTAACTGCGAATCACCTCATAACTGGTGGTTTACTCAGTACAGCTTCAGGATCTAGTGCCAACCCCGATGCACGTATAAGGAAAGATTTTGGCGATCAGTTCTCGCCTCCTTAAAGAAACTAGTACAGCATGACATCAATTGGCACATTAGCATAAAGCTTCTAGATACGTCCCTTTTATTAGGAAGTATCGGAATTTGGTCATTCCTTCGTTGACATTTTTATGAGAAGATATTTTATTGTTGCTTAGAGCCGGTTCTCAACTACTAATCCTAAACACCTAAACAGAACTAGCAACAGATTCTGTGTATGCCCGATCTAATCAGAGAAATGAATTCTCAGTAATACCTTGTGAAGGGACTAGATTTCCCTTGTTCGTAGCAAAAGGTATTCTCTAGAATCGGAGCTCTCTTTCCCTCGCATGTTGCCCCACAGATTGACAGCGTGCGAACTAATTATGGAACTGTTACAAGGAACGGCCGATACTAGAACGTAATTTAAACAAATTAACTATAGGACAAATGTTTGCCGATGGGTTTTGTCACAAACAAAGAGTGAAGGAAAAATTGGATTACTTTGACGTTAAGCCCGGATAATGAAGCGTCACGTCTATTGGCGTTTGATTATGATAGTTTTACCATGAAGCATAGTAAATGTTCTCAGCTGATGCATACTCTTTAAATTTCCTTTCCCCAGAACTCGTTATATCAGAAAACCTCTACTTTGTAAATCTAGAAGTGCCGACTCTATTAACTTTATTAGTTAATAGTCTTTACTATATACTCACATTGTCATTATAGACACTCAGACCACTTTAATGCTATTTTTCATGCTGAAACTGCTATTTCTTAGGTAACTATGATGTAAAAATGGTATTATGTGTGAACCCTGTTCCGATGTAAGAGAGGGCCTGATGGTCCTATCATGATCACATTAAATTAATAAAATTTTAAACAGGGAGCAATAAGAAAAAATCTAATACCGCATCAGCTGTAACTGACAGCAGACTGAGCATGCGAGTCTCTTGTGCGAGTACTGACTCCAGAATTTTTGACTTACATATTTGATGCTGTAGAGTTTTCTACTTACTTTCAGATAAAAGTAATGAGATTACTTATTTTATGAGGCAACTACATTTAGCGAATGCTTTTATCAATGGTTAGACTTTGGGTATCAGCCGTAGAAAGTCGGTATGGAAATTCATAGATTTCTAGGTGTACGTTAAGATTCTTGTAGCCTACGACTTTGGGTAACCTTATTTACTTGTGGCACTATTAATCACTAAGTCAGTTTTCGCTACGTTCTTAGTATGTGCATTTTTAAAAAATTTATGTCACGGTTACCGTCGAGCAGCGACACGGTTTCTATCCAAGTTTCAGCTTTTTTTAACAGTATGGCTTCCAACAGAACGTAGAAGTTCCTTTTGAGTAACTGAATGTAGAGTTCATGAGTGAATTCCCCTTTTTCCCTAAAAAGGGAGATCTATAATTAGTGCCTATTATCAGTATTAACTTACTGAACTGAAACATGGATCTCATATGCCCAAATAGCCTAAAAATTACCAATTCCCAACGAGAAACAGAAGCAGGAAAACAAGAAGAAACAGAAACGGATAAGAGAAAAGACAGGAGCTGAGGACGTGATGGAGACTGTTACAAAACTAAAATTGACACGGTCTGGACACTCGAGTTTGGGTGATGGACTAAAGAGATTCTGTGTTAGATTCCTCCTAATAGCCGAATAACGTGGCACGTTTGTTTGCACAAATGACTCGTATCCGGGAGGACAACAGCTCATATACCCGTCTGACCATCCAGATTTAGGTCTTCCGAAATTTCCGTAACTCGCTCGAAGTAAATGCCGGGATGATTCCTTTGAAAACTGCAACACCGATTTCCTTATCCTTCCTTTCGTAATCTGATCTTGTGCTGAGTGTCTAATTACTGCGCCGTCGACGAGACGTTGAACTCTAATCTACCCTCTCCCTATCTCCTGCTAATAGTATGAGACCTAGAGGACTATTTAATGGAAGATGGATTGGCGACAAAGTAACAAGGACAACAAACTTAGATGCTCGGAGCTCAAGTTCGTACTGCATGGTGAAATGTGGAAAAGCCTTGTATCTGTCAGAATATCTTAAATTGCTAGAGACAATAGCGATAATGATTCCCTTCATGCTGTTTTCTTTTTTCATCAGTGAAATCATTACTACCGTCTTGTAGTCCTAATGTGTGTTCGCTAATGCAGCAGAATGGAAGGAAACAGAACCATCTTCTATGCTACTCAAGGGACGTTTGAAATCTTCTTACAGTTACCGTTCTTTCACATCAAAATGCCCTCCAACTTAAGTCAAATACTCGCGTACTGAATACTGATGAATATTTAATTCTCAGAGTACATCCTTTTCTTCTGGACTGAAGAGAAGATGTAAGTATCATTACTTGTTAGTTCATACCGTTCTGTTGTTCATTTGTTAGTAATATCAGTGGTGCAAGACAGTTACTTTGTGGGCTTCAAAAAACTTGTTCTTAAATTTCACTTGCTCCTTTCTCGGAAAGACAGCAATGTTTTATGTGTAGCATGCAGCGACAACAACACCTTCAGCTGTATATACTGGATTTATGTATTCACGTGCAACTGGTTTCGGTGTCACAGTACTCGCTTTTCAGGTCATCTATGGCATGGTAGTCCTCATCACAATTTTCCTAGAAAGTCCAAAACAACGGCGTCCGCAAAACTTCTTATCTTCTGGGGTATGTGTGGCAGAAGCATATTTTACGGATATGATTACCGATATCAAAGTGAACTCCCTGAGGTAAGGAGCGGCTTGTAAATGGTGTATTGCAGCACAGAAATAGATTGCACATAAATAAATCCAGTAAATGGCATTATCGTTGCTATATACAAGATACAGTAACAACTGTTTTCCAGTATCTACCAGAATATGGATGTACGAAGGTCGAGGAAAGGCAGTACTTTATACATACCGTTTGTATTATTATTTCGTACTGACAGTGAAGAGGGGTGGGAACTGAAAAACTACCTGACGCGCTGGAGCATAATTACCCTCTTGAGTCGCGAAGTGACTTTAATATGTGTCATCTAGAATCATTGAAGAATAAATGGTGCAAAGGTAACCCGGGGCAGGATGGAAACCCTAACATTAAAACGAGCACAGTTCAACTAAAGCGGCAAAGAAAAACAATAAAATTCGTGGCATTTAAGGTACTTTAAGCAGTGAAACAAAAAAATCTGAGAGATCTGATATAATTCCACACAGGTGAACACCATAAAAAAAGAATTAAAACTGCCGCCAATTTGCCCTTTGTGTCTCAGACTTAGGGCAGAACGGAGCCACATTCATAAATTTACAAAAATACAATAAGCATATAGGTTTACATGGGGCCGAATTTTAATGAAAGATGAGTTTAGTTTCATCGACTTCACTGTCAATTACTGAAGTAGAGTTGTGTGCCGATTTATGACAGGAAACACAAGCCACACAACGATCAATCGACCTTGAATATAAATCGTTGCAGTAAAGACACACAACGTCAGTCCCGTCTGCTCTGCTTTCGACAGTTTCCTTTTTTTGCTTTTACTTGAATTTTACGTGTTTCTTTCACTTTTCTCAAGAATGAATTTTTGTCTCTTTTTGTCTTTTCGGCCTTTTCAACCTACTCCTGGTTTTTTCAGAGCTTCCAACAACTGCCTGAATTTCATTCCTGTAGGGAGACGAAATCAAAATCACAGCACTCCCTTTCTATCTTCTTGTAGCTCTCCTTACTTTTGCATCAACTTTAGGAATGGAAACAGCGTTTTGTGGAGAAACGTTGGTAAATGTTGTGGAACTTGAAGCTGAAGCTCGGTTTCCAACGAGCTTATTTACGTCTTCTGGTGGAGCCTGTTACTTATATTATCAGACAGGGGTGATTGCTGGTTTTACAACAGTGTCAGACGAACTTGAGGGGCTTAGCATCTTTGTCATCCACAGGGTGACTAGTTGGTACCGGTGGTAAGAAGACCATATCAGCGAAAATACCCATACTGACAGTCCAAATTCTTTTAGCGCCAAATCCTATGACTTTAGATCTCGTGGTGCTGAGCCAAAAAGAGATACTAAGTTTCATAGAGTGATAACTTTTCCTGATATTTTCTTAACCACTTTCGAGTTTCTTGCTTACAGATTGAATTAATGGCCTTCATGAGGGACACATCAAGGGGTTGCAACCTATGAGAAGAATGTGGCTGAATACATCACGAAACCACCATGTTCTCTCGCCAAGTCAGTGGCATTTAGTACCATCGCATCCTGTCTTGTTGACCTGGAAAACACTACGAATTTCTTGTCACTTGGGTAACAATCTCGGTGGTCCTCCAGCGTCATTCACTGCATTCTGTTCACTCACCCACTGGAAGGTCCAACTCGAACGCCTTCTGCGTTCTTTTCCTGGGGAAGATCAGCATAGGTGCCGCGTGCACACCGGCAGCTGAACCGCGTATTGCTGCTGTTATGCGTTCTCCCCTCAATGATGACGTAAGACGGCGAGGTTGACGCTTTTCTGAGGGAAAAATTATCTTTGAATGTCCTTTTCGGCTGATATCCTGGACTCGTCGCAACTGTAAATACGATGTGCAGAAAGTTTGAACTTGTCAATGATTCCAACCAAAAGTTCAAAAAACTTAGAAACGCATGCGCAATTGAAGCCCATTGCTCGAGAACCAGAGGTAACCTCCGGTCTGTGTGCCTCGAAAGAAACTGTGTCATACAGTCTTTACCCGCCATTTTCAGTTCTTTATTAAGCGGATACTTCAATTTCTTTTTCTCTGCCAGCTGAAAAGGTAAGCCTCTGAACTCCATCGTCAGTCCAAACAATACGCCTTCTCTATCAATCAAATAACCGACCTGCTCCAAATATTGCTCCAAATACTGCTTATTCTAGAAAACGCGCCACTAATTTTCCCTTTGACTTGTCACTTTCAAAAGTCTGAATTTGAAGTCTATTCTGAATGACTATGTGAGAGACGTTTTAGGAACGTTGAACTGAATATCGACTTTCCTAAATCCCATTTCCTTTTTCACAGCAGCTGTCCTTGCCTCATCCATATTTACTCGTAGACCAAATTTTGCAACTGCTTCTGTGTTTGTATCTTCGAACCATCTATGGAAAAAGAAATGTCATTATCAACAATATGAAAGGCATGAAAATATAATAATATATGTTAGAATTGTTAAAGTACAACATATGGGTATGAAAAAATGTATGTACGTACATTCCACATGATCTCCTCAACCACTGCACCGATTTCAACAAACCTTCGTACACATATCACTTGCAGTCTGGAAAACTTCGCTGTCGGGGTAAAAATGACCTACCTATCAAAGAAGTGGGGTGATTGTAAAAAGGAGTTTAGCTCATGACGCACAAATACTCAAGAGTTCATTCACACAGCATTTCAGACGGAGAACACTTTGTGGCTTGCAAGGAACTTCACACGTAAGTTTAAACCTTATCAATTATGAATGCCTTCCTCGGTGATAACCACCACAAAATGATATAACGAGGCTGAGGATGACACGGCGGTCGGTCGTTACCGTTGGACCTTCCGAATCCTGTACGGACGGGGTATAAATGCACTAAAGTAAATGGCCGAGCGTGCGTTTTGAGATTTTAAGAAAGAGGAACTAGTGGATAAAGCGTTTTCGCTTACCCTGCACGTAAAGAGTTACTTATATTGCAATATACACGAGAATAAGAAGTGCATACATGTTACTAGCACAACACTAAAAGACAAACAGTTCTACAATGGCTCCTTACCATGTTTGACGCCTGGATAATAGATCTTGAAAGTGATTATACAGTGCACCACTTCGCAGTCAGACAAACCACTTGCCCAATTCCGTTCCGTAGTTCTGTCCTGCCCTAGCATCCCAACTTCCCCCACAGATATAACGCGGGAAAATGAACCTTTACTGGAGAGTTTTTCTACATTTAGCTTTTATTTTACGAATGAAAATGGAAGGATGGATGGCTCGGAGTTTATGTTCTCGTCGAAAGTGGTGTCATCAGAGACAGGGCACAAATTCAGAGAAGGGAAACGTGGAGAACAAAACTGGTCATGTTCCGTTCAGAAAAACCTTCCCACATTCGTTCTAAGCGTTTCAGGGAACTCAGGGAATCTGGTCCCGTGCTTTTGAAAAATTATTAAAATTTAAATTATTCCACGCGGTGTTAGTCAGATAAATACTAATTAGATTTGGACCAAAACGGTAGTTCCAAGCTTGTGTAGTAGGATAGGTGCTGGGAAGAGAAATGTTAAGCACTATTAAAAAAAGAAACTTTATTTATTGTACTAAATACCCAAAGGCTGGTAACTTCAAGTCAAGACCACTGACATATACTGGGCTCTAGGCAATGCTTTCTATTACTTACAATATCACGACAGTGTAAATTAAGTTTTTACCAATACTTACATTAAAACCAAATCTCAAAAAAAATTCCAGTACATTAAAACATCATCTTTAAAACTATCAAAGCTTTCATCAATCTTAAATTTTTTTGGTAAACCTCACAATAAATTTTACGACAACAATTATTCACATTAATGATCAACAAATTAAATCACTTTAAAGGGAAGCAATGCCGTGACAAATAGGCCAATCCCTTTTTCAATAAGTGAACATCATGCGCCTCGTTTACAAAACAATTTCGTTTACATGACGGATTAACTTTAGTGGGTGGGTTGGGGGGGGGGGGGAGGAGGCTCGGATGATACCATTCGTATATGCCACCTCTTACATCAACACAATTTCTACACATAATAATATAGTCCCTGCGACACCACTATTAATCATTTCAAGAGGAGGCTTTAATTTGCCTATCAATGTTACTTAATTAGAGAAGATGTTAGACAAGGTAAATCCAAACCAAACGAAAAATTTTAAATTTTTTACCAAACAGAGCACCTCAGTTATTTGGTGCAATTTAAAAGAAGTAATTTCAGTTAGCATAAAATTACCGAAAAAGAAAAGAAGCAAGGCAAGCTCCATAGGCAAATTGAAATATGAATGAACCATGCCTTTCTTGCTTGGTGCACCACACTCTTTAAATTTAAGGATTTCTTTCCGTCATGTTACTATGTAGTCACTGAAATTAAATCCATGTCTGGTAATGAGTATGGCAAACTTCACACATCTGTGCTTTAGTACCAATTTTTAGAGTAAGTTAAGTGCTTACCAAATGTAAAACTTTCACAGCGTCCTTCATCGTTTGTGCTGGAATAACATTCTCATATACATTGGCAACTCTGCAAGACCCATGTCCGTTTCAAGCTAGGCTCGTTGTACACACTCGGACCAATAACGTGTTCCACAAGCCATCTCTCAAACGATGTCTTCAGTGAGAGGTAAACAGCAATTGTTTTACTGAGAGTGCGATCTACTCGGGGAACGTACAAGAGAATATTTCCAGTTATCAATAAACGATCTTAAAGAAACATGGCAAGTGTGTAATACAGGCTCAATAATGCAATACGTAATTTTTTGTGTATCCCAGATTCACTTTTAAGGGGTAAAACTCACACCGGAAGGTAGTTTGCCATATTAAGTTTTAGAGAATGTCTTCGAAACTATGATACATAAAAAATATTTCTCACGTAAAAGTTATTAAGTAATTAACGTTCTTTAAAATTGTTTTATATAATTTTGTAATAATCAAAAATTTTGAAAAATATCCCAGCACCATTAATTAATTTTCAAGAATGAAACCTTTTTACAATATGAATTAAAGAAGCTTTCAAGCTGCATACATCCATGTGTAATAAACCTGATTTCTGAAACACCTTGTTTGGAAAATAAGCTGTACCCAATGTGCTGTCGGAGAAATTTGAAAATACCTTATTAATATCGCTAAACATTCAGCATCAGTCTAGTTATTTATTTTACTTGTATTTGTTTCTCCATCAGGTTACCTTCCATTAGGAACGTGGGTGCACTCAGCGACTGTCGTATGATTTGCAAATGTTAAAGCACAGCAATAAGCCGCCCTTTATTGCCGGTAAAGCCGCAAAAATGGACGACTGATTGCTAAGCTCTATCATTCGTAAGTTATATTTGTTTTCTGTTTTAAATGGTTATTTTACGTTTTAAAAGCTTTTTTTTAGTTTGCTGTTTCACGTACACGAATTTTGTTAACTGACAAAAATAAGTAACTCATTATTATGATACGAAAGCATTACAGTAATGAACATCCCTAATCAAATGCTTAAACCACAACTTCTTTACACCAAACATATAAAATGAAGGAAATTTCATAACATGATATACGCGACGGAGAACACAACATAAAGCAAAATTAAGCAAGATTTCAATTTCTTGTGGATGATCCTGTAAATATCCTGATTTACATCAGACGTGTGATTCTTCAATTTTCCCCGCGTATTTCTTGATCGAACAGTCCACGGGTGTACTGGGGGGACATAGTGTCCGACTGGCACGATGTTTCGACAGTCAGGCATGTCGCCATCGTCAGCACGCCTGACATGTCTGTTAGCCGAAGTATCACGCCAGTCTGACAATATGAAACCGCAGTACACCAGTGGACTGTTGTACCAGACACATTTCAGGATATCGGTAAACTGTAGCGAAACTAATTAATTGTATACTAGTGACTGCATCTTAATTATATTGTTTCTCAGGTGGAATTGACATCAAAATCATTCAACATAACTAGCTCTGAAAATCTTCTCACAAGGTTCTCCCAACATCGAAAGACATATCCGTAGCGTGACTGTACCCGTGCCGTTGGGTCCTTTCTGATCACCAGATGAACAAGTTTCTCGTCCTCGGGTATGATAGTCAAAATAACTTCTTCACACTGCCTCTTCAGAATGAGTTTGGAACGAGAATTCGAGAATCTCTTTTTAGAGACCGAAATGTCCTTGTGGCAGCATCTAAATGTGGAAAACAACCGTCTGAGCACGTCAAAAGATATTTGAAAGATGTGTTCTTTCCCCGTGAGGGAGAAAAGCCGCATTGTTGTTTGATTCTTGTGGATGTTGATACGAAAGATCCGTATAGAGCATCGTACCTGAGGAACACGTTCATCTGGGGATGCCAGAGGGCTTGACGGTAGAAGTATAGTGAGATTTGTACGGTTTTTCGTGTTGGAGGAACTTTTTGGTAAGTTTTTCAGATTTCATCTGTTGAGTGGCTTTGATGTTAATCTCCACTTTAAGCTGCAATTACAACTACATAATCAATTCTATTCGCCAAGGCTTACTAAAGTTCAGAAATGTGCCTTATACAACTCAGGATATTTACAGGATCACCTGCAACTCGCCGGTCGGTGTGGCCGATCGGTTCCAGGCGCTACAGTCTGGAACTGTGCCACCGCTACGGTCGCAGGTTCGAATCCTGCCTCGGGCATGGATGTGTGTGATGTCCTTAGGTTAGTTAGGTTTAAGTAGTTCTAAGTTCTAGGGGACTGATGGCCTCAGATGTTAAGTCACATAGTGCTCAGAGACATTTGAACCATTTGTACCTGCGACTCTTTGAAATCCTACTGAAATTTGTGTTATATTTCTCCACCACGTATATTATTTGCAGAAATCTCGTCCATTTGGTGGACATAGTTTTAAAAGGTCAGGATTTAAGCATTTATTTAGGAATTATTACTATTCCAAAAATTTTGTTTCATAATAATGAGTTACTTACTATTTTCAATAAATAAAATATATGTATGTGAAACTGTAAACCAAACAACAAAAAACAAATTAATGTAAAACATAAATAATAATCTAAAACAGAAAACAAATGTAAGGAAAATAAATAACCGGACTATTAATGTATGTTTAGATATTTTAATTAGATATGTTGAAAATACTCTGACACCACACTGTGTACAACTTATTTTTCAAAAATGGTATCTCAGAAACCAGCTTTATTACATATGCACATAAGTATGTAGCTTAAAAACCTTTGTAAATTGATTTTGTTACAAAAGTGCCCATTCTTAAAAGAATTAATAAATCGTGCTGGGGTACTTCGCAAAATTTCAAATTTTTACAAAATTCGATTATATAATTTTTGAGGAGATTGATCACTTGGCAACTTTTATATGAGAAACATTTTTTATATATTATCGTGTCGAAGATATTCCCTCCAAACCCAATATCTCAAATTACCTTTTTGTGTGTGTTTAACCCCTAAAAGTGTTACTGGGCACAAGGGAAAAATAAATAGTGCATTATTTTGCCCCTTCTACACACCTGCCAAGTTTCATCAAGATCATCTGTTGCCCTTGGGCATGTGGCCTTGTGAGCCAAGCTGATACGCGCTGGTTGCAGACACTGCGACACTATGTAAAACCGCCCGACCACACAGGACACCACACACTCCCAGTGGCTCTGCATCTGGCTAGCTGCACTATGGCTCCACCTCCTACTCGAGGAAGCTCTCATTCCTCGGTCAGTCTCATTCCACGGTCTAGATTAGATTAATACTAGTTCCATGGAACATGAATACGATATTTCGGAATGATATCGAACGAGTCAAATTTTCCAATACATGACACAATTAAGTTAATTAAACAACATAATTAAGTTAATAAAACAACTTTTTTTGTTTTTTTAAATTTTTTTAAATTTTTTCTTTGTTTTTTTTCTTTTTTTCTTAATTTATATCTAAAAATTCCTCTATGGAGTAGATGGAGTTGTCGTTCAGAAATCTTTTAATTTCTTCTTAAATACTTGTTGGTTATCTGTCAGACATTTGATACTATTTGGTAAGTGAACAAAGACTTTAGTGGCAGTATAATTCATCCCTTTCTTTCAGATTTAATCTTGAATAGTGAAGATCATCCTTTCTCCTAGTATTATAGTTATGCACACTGCTATTACTTTTGAATTGGGTTTGGTTGTTAATAACAAATTTCATAAGAGAGTATATATACTGAGAAGCTACTGTGAATATCCCTAGATCCTTAAATAAATGTCTGCAGGATGATCTTGGGTGGACAACCAGCTATTATTCTGATTACACACTTTTGTGCAATAAATACTTTATTCCTCAGTGATTAATTACCCCAAAATATGATGCCATATGCGAGCAATGAGTAAAAAATAGGCGTAGTAAGCTAATTTACTGAGATGTTTATCACCAAAATTTGCAATTACCCTTATTGCATAAGTAGCTGAACTAAACGTTTCAGCAGATCATCAATGTGTTTCTTCCAATTTAATCTCTCATCAATGGACACACCTAAAAATTTGGAATATTCTACCTTAGCTATATGCTTCTGATTAAGGTCTATATTTATTAATGGTGTCATACCATTGACTGTACGGAACTGTATGTACTGTGTCTTATCAAAATTCAGTGAGAGTCCGTTTACAAGGAGCCACTTAGTAATTTTCTGAAAGACATTATTGACAATTTCATCAGTTAATTCTTGTTTGTCAAGTGTGATTACTATACTTGTATCATCAGCAAAGAGAACTAACTTTGCCTCTTCATGAATATAGAATGGCAAGTCATTAATATATATTAAGAACAACAAATGACCCAAGACCGACCCTTGTGGAACCACATTCTTGATAGTTCCCCAGTTTGAGGAATGTGCTGGTCTTTGCATATTATTAGAACTGCTTATTTCAACTTTCTGCACTCTTCCAGTTAGGTACGAATTAAACCATTTGTGCACTGTCCCACTCATGCCACAATACTTGAGCTTGTCTAGCAGAATTTCATGATTTACACAATCAAAAGCCTTTGAGAGATCACAAAAAATCCCAATGGGTGGTGTTCAGTTATTCTGATCATTCAAAATTTGATTGGTGAAAGCATATATGGCATTTTCTGTTGAAAAACCTTTTTGGAAACCAAACTGACATTTTGTTAGTACTTCATTTTTACAGATATGTGAAGCTACTCTTGAATACATTACTTTCTCAAAAATTTTGGATAAAACTGTTACAAGGGAGATTGGACGGTAATTGTTGACATCAGACCTATCCCCTTTTTATGCAAAGGTATTGGAATAGCATATTTCAGTCTATCAGGGAAAACGACCTGTTCCAGAGAGCGATTACACAGGTGGCTGAGAATCTTACTTGTCTGTTGAGAACAAGCTTTTAGTATTTCCCTGGAAATGCCATCAATTCCATGTGAGTTTTTGCTTTTAAGCAAGTTTATTATCTTACTAATTTCAGAGGGAGAAGTGGGTGAGATTTCAATTCTATCAAACTGCATAGGTATGGCCTCTTCCATTAACAGCCTAGTATCTTCTAATGAACACCTGGATCCTACTATATCGACAACATTTAGAAAATGATTATTAAAAATATTTTCAATTTCTGACTTCTTGTTTGTAAAGTTTTCATTCAATTTGATGGTAATACTGTCTTCCTGTGCTCTTGGTTGACCGTTTCACTTTTAATAATATTCCAAATTGTTTTAATTTTATTATCAGAGTTGCTGATTTCAGTCATAATACACATACTTCTGGATTTTTAATAACTTTTCTTAATATAGCACAGTAGTTTATATAATGTTTGATAGTTTCTAGGTCACTACCCTTTCTTGCTGTCAGATACATTTCCCTTTTCCAGTTACACGATATTTTTATACCTCCGGAAAGCCATGGTTTGTTACACGTTTTTTTTAGAGTATATTTAACTATTTTCTTGGGGAAGCAGTTTTCAAATGCATTTACAAATGTGTCATGAAATAAATTATATTTTAAATTGGCATCAGGTTCACGGTACACCTCATACCAGTCTAACTGCTGCAGGCTTTCCCTGAAATTTGCACTTGTTAAATCGTTGACTGAACGTACTACTTTGGAGGACTGTTTAGTACTGCTGATGGAGCTATGTCATATATTGTAACTAGCTGTCCACCATGATCAGAAAGACCATTCTCAACAGGCTGAGCATTTATCTGATTAAACTTATCTTGGTCTATAAAGAAGTTATCTATCAGTGAGCTGCTATCCTTTACCACCCACGTAGGAAAATCAATAATGGGTGTCAAATTGAAAGAACCGAGTAATACTTCAAGGTCATTTTTCCTGTTACCCGCTTTCAGAGAATATACATTGAAGTCCCCACAAATAATAATTTGCTTCCCCCTGTCTGACAGATAGCACAACAAGGAGTCCAAATTTTTCAGAAATAGATGAAAATTTCCCGATGGGGACCTATATACAGTTACAATTATAAATGTGCCTTTATTTTATTTAAGCTCACAGGCACATGCTTCTATATGTTTCTCTATACAAAACTTTTTTTTCTATGCTTTTTGCACAATGATAACTTTTGACATATATGGCAACTCCTCCTTTCCCCATATTTTCTCTCATTATATGTGCAGAGAGCTTATATCCACTTACATTTACCTTATCCATATCAGTAACAACGTGATGCTCAGAAAGGCATAGTATATCTATTTCATCCTCAGCTTCTAAATATTCTAAACAAACCAGAAGCTCATCTATTTTGTTCTTTAAACTCCCAATATTTTGATGAAATATACTTACATTATTTTTAAATATACTTTTATGAGAACCTTTCCTTATTCTAATATTTGCAGTACTCTCCTGTCTGAGTTTCTCATTGTGCTTAGCCCTAGTTCCTATATAAGTGGTCACATGGTGTTCAGAGAGGCAGATTATGTCAACTGGGTTGGGTGACTTTAATTCATCAATACAATTACCTAGGACTGAGATACAACTTGGTGGAGATAAAATTTGTGGTGATTGGTGAAAATTTATAATTGACAGCTGTGATTTGTGATCCAATGTGCTAGAATTGTGCTGTTTAATTTCTTTCCTAAACTGAAGATTTGTTTCAATCCTGACCTGTCGTAGAACTTGACATCTTTCTGTCTTACATATCCTAAAAAAGGTGCTGCTCCAACACCTGTAACCACTGGTATTTTACCATTCATGGCAGTGCCTCCCCCCCCCCCTTAAATATCCTGCTATTACCCCAACCAGTTTACCCTTTCCTTTCCTGTTGAGATGTAGGCCGTGCCTGGTATAGTCCCACCTACTAAGAGAGTCAACATTAACCACACCAATATGAGCCCCCGCACCCGACCAAAGCAGCCGTTCCAACTCCAAATTAACTGTCCCAACAGAAGAGTGCAAATGAGGCGGTCATGGCGTCTCAGGACAGATACAAATTCAACATTGGTGTGTCTCGACGCCGACGTAATCTTTACCAGGTCACACTCTATACTGTACCCAGGATCTCTGTCGATACTGTTCCCTGGCCCTCCCACAATAACCACGGTGTCTTCCCTATTAAATCACTTACAGAGTGAACTTAAATCCTCTGTCACCTGTTCCAGACTAGCACTTGGTTAGAAAAAATTTGTGACCTGGTATTCTGGTCCTAATTCCACCTGCAGAAGTTGGCCTACACCTCTGGCATGAGAACTGCCTAACAACAAAACTTTCTTTCTTTTTGATGACTTTCCTACATTATTTTTCAATTTCCTATTGAAAGTTTGTTGTGTCCTGTCTACACCTACCTCTGCTTGAGGCTCATCAGTTTCTAACTGAAGCAACAGATCAAACTTATTTTTGACATTCACCACAAAACTGTCAGACTTAGTTCTAGGCCTGTTCCTTCTGTTACCTGTTGCCACTTCCCACCTCTCCTTGCCCTTCTCCCTCCTTAATCCGTCCAGATCTACCCTAGCCTGATCTAGCTCAGCCTGAAGGGCAGCAATTTTCCCCTCCTGTTCCACTTCTTCCAATCTCTGCTGCAAATCCTACATAACCACTGATGAGCTTGATCCACTTTCCCGACACCCACATCACTGCAGTTCCCCCAATGAAAAAAACTACTGCATCCATCACACCGAATCCCGGAACTAACAATTCTACGGCAAGTCAGGCACTTCTCACTCATGGCAAAAATAATACTTTAGCTAGATTACATCAATTAAATTACCGAAAATCAAAAAAAAGACGTTACAAGAATTAAGCCTATTCACAAATGTATATAAACAAGTTTCTGATTTAAAATTCCGCTGTTTTTCTGATATCTGTATTAAAACAATGAAGGTATACTCTATTTATATTTCACTCGATGGAATGAAAAACGGACAATTAAAGGAGATACTTTCAGTTTGATTCTCCAAAAACGTTACGAGAATTAGGCCTATAAACAAATGTATATAAGCAAGTTTCTGATATAAAGTTACGCTGTTTTTCTGAAATCTGTATTAAAACAATGAAGTTATACGCTATTTACGGTAGTTTACTTATTTGTTACCGAGAAACTAGTCAAATTACCGTGAAACAAGAAACAAACACGTTTACAAAATTTAAGCCTAAACGCGACTTCACGAAGTTACGATCTTTTCGTGTTTTCTGAAAAAATACGCAAAGAAAAGTGAAACCTTTAACGGCAAGACTAAACGATTCTCCAAAAACGTTACGAGAATCAGGCCTATAAGCAAATGTATATAAGCAAGTTTCTGATATAAAGTTACGCTGTTTTCCTGAAATCTGTATTAAAACAATGAAGTTATACACAATTTACGGTGGTTGACTTATTTGTTACCGAGAAACTAGTCCAATTACCGTGAAACTCTCTCTCTCCTTCCCTCCCTCCCTCCCTCTCTTCCCCCCCCCCCCCCCCCTTCTCTCTCTCTCTCTCTCTCTCTCTCTCTCTCTCTCTCTCTCTCTTTCTCTGCCCCACACACACACACACACACACACACACACACACACACACAGACAAACACACACCCACACATACTCTATCTGCCACTCTTTTCTCTAGCGCCACCGTACGCACCCTTTAAAGATTAGGCGCGCCAGAGCCTCCCTAACGTCCGAGCTGCGACTTAACGACAGATATCGAACTCCGGTCATAGCTGAAACATGGTAGACCGCAACGCGGCTGAGAAACAGATAGCTGGTCAGCAAACCTGGTTTCTAAACACATTTCACCCCTTAAATTGGATTAGAGAAAGATACTAGATGATTCGTATTAGTCTTCAGCAGTTATTGCCTCCCAAGACATTCTGTCCGGTTCTGGCGGTCGAAGGCAAGCGTATAGTGCTCAGCGAGCAAGCGCCAGGGACGTGGAGGTGCAAGACACGTCGCGGGAGGATAGGGGGAGGGGGGGGGGGGAGCCGGGCGGCGCACGTGTCGACCGTCAATTATTAAGGCTTTGCGGGGGCGGGCCACACGGAGCTCCTCTCCACGGCAGTTCAAAAACTCTTTTGATCCCACGCGACGTGCCCCGCTACTCACACGTACGCCCCTTCTGGACGGAACCGAGAAAATTACTATTACGTGCGCGAAACAGGGACGGTTTCCCCGCCGTAACATGCGACGCGACACGCCTTTTAAGGAAAGACGCGCTGTCCCTCATTTTGGCTTTTCAGCTCCTTTTGATGCCGCGGCGGCGAAGCTGATATGAGGAACATGAACTTTTCAACTTTTTTACTGCGTCCCTTGTAAAGCTTTTCATGAAAGAGCGGGAAGATGTAAAATGCTGTATCGTGAAAGAATAAGAATGGAAGGAGCACCACTACTCTGTGGGTATCAAGAATTTTCCATAACACTTGCTATCCTTTTTCAAAAACTTTACTCTGGTGTAACGTGCAACTGCTAAGCTTTACCGACTGTTGGTTGCCCCTGTGTTGCGTATGTTAACAGTGTCACGAAAAAAAAAAATTTGTGAAATACTGAATTTGAAAAGTGGAAACTATTCTAATTAAATGCCAAAAGTAACTAATTCTGTACTCTGTTATAACTATTTGACTGCAACTCAATACCGAAGTATTATTTCTTGACATGAAGTGCAGATTCTGTCTTGTAATGTCCACGAAACTAAAATACTGCTCTAATCAGAAGAAAAATAGCTGCTTGAGATTAGCTGCTTCCTTAACAAAACATCTCATAATTATGTTACGATCTGTTTCCCTCATAGTAAAAGTGATTTACCTGATGCTGAGTATTTTGTTTGGTGTCTGGTGTACTGACGTTCTCGAAAGCAAATAGAAATCAGAATATGCAGCAGTTAAAGACAAAAAGAAGCTACTCACTATAAAAAAGCCGGCCGGAGTGGCCGAGCGGTTAAAGGCGCTACAGCCTGGAACCACACGACCGCTACGGTCGCAGGTTCGAATCCTGCCTCGGGCATGGATGTGTGTGATGTCCTTAGGTTAGTTAGGTTTAAGTAGTTCTAAGTTCTAGTGGACTTATGACCACAGCAGTTGAGTCCCATAGTGCTCAGAGCCACTATAAAAAAAGTCGTTTGTCAGAAACAGTCAGCTGCTTCTTGTGGCGTAAGGTGCAATGCACACGAGACAAAATATTAATAAATTTACGAAGAATGATGGAGAAGGGTTTTACCTTAAAGAAAGTCGTTCTTGAAAATTAAAGTCTGAGTATTGTCAAAAAAGGTTGTGGAACATAAGAAGACTCTAACAGTTGCATTCTCTCAGTAGAAAAATTACAGACATTTCAACGAATTGCCTTATACATGACTTAATTAAAAAAAAAAGAGATCAAATTAACACTAATATGAATTTTATTACTTGTCTAAGGGATAAAGATTTCCTTTAATTAATAGCCCTCACAAACAAATATTATATTCTTGCTCAACCATCGGTTACCTTAAATAACTCCTTCTAAAAAAATCTTCTCTGTTAATAGAGTCAATAACATATGATTGCATATAAGTTTACATCTCAAAAATAAAGTATTCTAGATAATTTATCTTAGATTCACAAGTATCAAATCTCCTCTAAATACTCAACTGTTCGCTACTGCCGGCCGCGGTGGTCTAGCGGTTCTGGCGCTGCAGTCCGGAACCGCGGGACTGCTACGGTCGCAGGTTCGAATCCTGCCTCGGGCATGGGTGTGTGTGATGTCTTTAGGTTAGTTAGGTTTAAGTAGTTCTAAGTTCTAGGGGACTTATGACCTAAGATGTTGAGTCCCATAGTGCTCAGAGCCATTTGTTCGCTACTATGCCTCAAATAAGAGTGCCTTACAGCTGTACAACTGACAGGCGAGCAAGCGAACCACAGATAAACACAGAGTCAAGGATCTTATTCTGTACTCGTGCAGCTCGCTTATTTATCTTTGACTCAGTACATTAACGGTGACTTATTCACAGTGGCAGGAAACATATGAGAAAGCCTTACACGCTCAGCACACGTGAAGACTGCAGTTTCATTAGACGTTAGTTTCAACGCAAATAAAAATTCTCCAGAACTACTTTTATTTTCTTTCTGATTATTTTTATGACCAAATAAATGTACACTGTTTATAACACTATTATTACTGCATCTACCAACACATCCCGCTGAAGAGTACGCAATATCTGATAACAAACAAGGAAAATTAAATGCATTCTAAAAGCGTTAATATCTAGGAAACACAGAATTGCAACGTACTTACGAACGTTTGTGTGTTTTCTTACTCTACTGCTTGATGACTAACACTTACAACCACCTCATTCCCCAAAAACGTCTGACCTCCATTTGTCGTGGCCAGTTCGTCCTCACTTTTTGCATTTTGTACACACCCTTCTGTCTGCAGCAACAACCACAGACAGTCGCTGCTCCGACACTTGTGGAGAAGTTTCACGCGGAGTTCTATTTGTTCAGCATGATAAAGTGTTCGTTTTTCTTCTGGGCCTCTCCCATAGCAGAACTAGAAGCTACGACACTTACATTAATAAAAATATTAAGGGCAGTGCATGAACAATAGAAATACTTGGCTCTGTGGTCAACTGGTAATAATTTCAACATACACATGCGACACACGTAAGAACCTTCCAAGTCAAAAATATACGTACATGAATATCACTAATAGTAGAGGTAGGGAAATCGAAGTAGCACATGTTGCGTAGGCTCACAGACAACTGCAAATAAACTTAATTCCCTCCGAATAACCTAGAGTGGAGGGTAGAACATCAATTATTGAGCTTATCGACAGACAGATACGCTTTTCATTTGGACCTCAGACAGCTAAAAATTTCCTGTGGAGAAATCAAGTAGATAACTTTAAAAAATAACAATAATTTCGTTAAGATTAGAAACAGCCTAGCATGCATGTAGATGAACGAATTGGTGTATTTATGCTTCCGTTGTACAGTTACAGTTTATTGAGAATGAAATTAACATGCTCAACACTCGGAGTAATGGTAAAAATGTTGGGCCATTTTAGACCAGGTCAGTAAGTGCCACAACATGAGAGCTTGTATCCGCTAAGCCAGCTGTCGTCATCCGTTATGATAGTTCCTCTTACTGCCATTTTGTGTTTGTTGTTGGCACATAAATTCCATGTGCCAGAAAGTGGCAGTGTCATTCACTTTCTTAGACATTTCAGTAAGTAATCAAAGACTGAAATATCAACCTGTAGAAAGACTTTTCAGACTTTTGTGTATGTAATCATTCACTTACTCAGTCAACTTTGTGGCTGTATCTAAAATATGACTTTGTGTGAATAACACTCTTGCTCATCGTGAATATTTCAGAGACATACTATCAATTAGAGACTGGTAATTCTGTGCACTTTATTTGGATGGAACTCATTGGGAAAAGAAGCGCAACTGAAAAACAGAATTCAGTAATGAAGTACGTTGACAGCTGAAATATACAGGAAGACAATTCAGAATGGTGTAATTCACATGTGCATAATTTATGTTTTGGCGAATGTGGACGCAAATGACTTTTGGGAAGTTGCGAATTCAATTTTAGCCGTTAACGCCGTGATACAATGATAACGTTGGACAGAAAGTGGGTGTCACAGAATCATGAGTTGTTTTCTACACGCAGGCAGAACGGAATTACTAGCTAACGTATTTTAATAATGTAGACGGAACGAGGATGGAACTGCGATTTAGATAAACAAGAGTACAATCTCACCAAAGTATTCACATTAAAATTCTACTCCTCTTGATTTAATATAAGGCATAAATACAATTTCAAATATGTTGAGATATTTGCTGCTAATTTATAACCATGCGTTTCATGTAAATGTAATCATAAGTTTCTGAGGGTACTGTGTTGAACTCTCCGTAGTTCTCCGCTCCCGTGCATGTATTTCCAAATGACGGTAACATAACTTCCTCAAATATTTACATCATGAAATCAGTACGTATTTCAGATGGAGGTATGTTTCCGTAGTTACAGTGTTAGTATTTACTGAATTTAGTAATGTGCAGCGGAATGCAACTGTGACCTGTCAGGTGTTTTCGGAGTCTGCTTGGGCTTCCGCGAGCTCTGCTGTTACGTGTAATCTCTACCCGAACTATCCCGCTACTATCGCGCCGACACCTATAGCTGGGATCGGCGTCGGGAGTTGAACTCAGCTAAAATAACGGGAGCGAGATCAACAATTGTTCGAATTCTGGTTGGAGTTTAGGCAGCGAGTACACACAGCTGTACTGCTGTCAGCAGCCCAAGAAGATTACTGTGGTTTGTTGTCAAAATTTGAAGATAAAATGGGAACAACAGCTTGGTTGACGGAAGAAATCGACTAACCAAGTCCAGATTAGTGTAGGTCGCAGGTTCGAATCCTGCCTCGGGCATGGATGTGTGTGATGTCCTTAGGTTAGTTAGGTGTAAGTAGTTCTAAGTTCTACGGGACTGATGATCTCAGATGTTAAGTCCCATAGTGCTCAGAGCCAATACTGCATCAGCCAATACTGTAGTTTAGTGTAATTTCTGCTACTGGCTCACACATTGCACTAGCGACAAGGGATAATCGTTGTCTAGACTGCATGATCGTAATAAAGCACATAGCTTTCTCTACGTTAAAGGCATTACACTGGAGTTCGCCTACATGTGAGAAGTTATCTGCTTTGGCAGTTTGACCTCGTATGCTTCGGGTTGAACTGGTCAAACTTGGGCCATTACTCCGTTCTCCACACACACAGCAGTCAGCTCAGAATGCAATGGACATGTGAACCCCGAGGCTTTTCTGCTTTTATCGGACGAATCTACTGTGCCATAATCGTCTCACATGTGTTAGCACCGTGAGTCGGTGATTTCAGTGACCATGCACCACAGTGGATAATCGCAAAGTATTTTGGTTTGAGACATCACTATATATAACACACGATCTGTATTCCTACGTAATGAGCACAATTGACACAAGAGAGAGATTCTAAGAGCTCGAGGTTATGGACCGTCCTTCGAGCAATTCAACAGAGGATATTTCAAACCGACATTGGCAGACCTCAATATTAACTTGCGATCTTGCATATCTCGGAAAAGGTTACTAGATAGCTTGTCCGTCTCGCTCCTTGAGGAACCAAAGTTAATGTATTGTGGACTGGCTTGTATTATCCAGTACCTACAGCCGCACTTGCCACACTACATTTTTAGCAAAAATTCATTTGTGGGAGAAGTGCTGCAAATGTAGAGTGATTTTACCACATTAGAAAAATTTCCCTAATGGTGTCAGCGACGATATTGACACTAAATGGTAAGCCACAAATCTTGATCGCCGAAAGAACTTTATTTATCGTCCGAGGAGGTGTTTCGGGAGAACACCATCGTTAGCTCTATCGAAACCTATAAGCAATATCTTATTTCTTACCACTCCCTAATAGCATGATGACCAACTCACACACAGGTGTGAAACGCGTGAGGCATCCAGGAATCGGATAAAAAAAAGTTTAAGGCCCTGTCAACAACGAACGAAATCGTTAGAGACGGAGTACAAACAATTAAGGAGACATGAGGAAATAAATCAACCTTGTCCTCTAAAAGGAACCATCCCGGCATTTCTCTTAAACGATGTAGGCAACCAAGGAAATCTGGTTGGTCGTGATGGGATTTCAACCGCGTCCTCTCTAACGCAAGTCCAATGTCTTACCTCTAAACCGCATCGTTCTGTAAGTGTGTTACCGATATGAAAGCCTGAGGATAATTTGCTTTTCACTTTAGTTGTGAGAAATCTAAAATTTTTATGGGGGAATAAAAGAATATTAATTCGAAGCTCTTCATCTCATCCACTGCCGGGAATACTACCCGAGTGTAACAAAGCACAATTTGTGTCAAATACTTATTACAGTAGAGTACCACGAGTGGGTGATTGTTAATTTACAGTGGAGATGACTAAGCTCTGGAGGTGGCTACGGATGCAATACCCCGAGAGTGTGAACTTAGAACTCATTACAGGAATCAGAGGCTATCTAAACTGCGACACATTCCTTAACATCCAGTGTTGATACCCTTCACACACTGGAAATATGCTAACAGAAATTCAGCACTAACAAGCGAACATAAGGTGGGGTATTGCTATAAAATCCATTAATAACTATATTTTGAAAACAGTTGATACTGAAAATGAGATGAAGGAAACAATGTCCTCTTTGAATGAAATTCGGATGAAAATGGAGATTTATTACATTAGTTCTTCATTGTGCACAAGAAAACCAACAGACACTACGAATCTAACATGACAGACAAATTAATTAGCACAAGTACGATGTACAGGGAAGGATAGTGGAATCAAGTTACACAATCTTTCAATGATTTCAATAAACGCGCCGATTCTAAATTTTACTATGCAGTAGTTGTCTGAAACAAAATGAAAGGTACCTATATTCGTGAGTGGGATGGAACGGCACTGTGGCGTCGATGTACTGTTATACAATGGTAAACTCCCAACTAACGAACGGGTGCTGCACATTGTGCTCACCAATCTCTTGTCGTTTCGATGGACGTGAAGATGTGGATCAGGGCGTGATCTGTATTACTGCCGAAGCTGTGGATCGCTCTACGTCGTCGGGACGACGTGTGATTGCAGGGCACCAGAACGATTGCCCCTCAGCGATCGAAAACGTGAAGTTTTTTCTAAAACGACTGATCCAAGAGTGCGATCAGGCGTCCCTGCACCCGACTGTCCGTTTGTACCAGTACGGCACCAAGCACGAACGAGTGAAAATGTTATTTACTTCTGTACAATGTCGTGAAACTGCAATGTTAGATAATTTCCCACGACGCAATATGTCAATCAGGGCCACTCTCCTCTCAAAGTTTGTTGCGGAAATTTCCGTCTGACATCAATAGGCATTAGGCGAATCAGAGCGTTGTTCATGAAATCAGAATTTCCTGTATTCCAAACGAAGGCGACGGGTACTTCACGAGGTTTCGCTCCCACAGCAGCAGGTCTGGCCTCTTCAGGATTAGTGAGCTCTCTCCAGATATTATCAGGTTGCTTGACAGCCCTTGAGCCTCAGACCCGCTAGCCGGGCACCAGACGGTACTGTACACCACAACGCTGAAAATCCCGTTCTTAGTTGAGTGATATGAGAGTACCGCGAGACTCATACGAGTAACTCCACCAAATCTTTCAAATGGCTCTAAGCACTATGGGGATTAACATCTGAGGTCATCAGTCCCCTAGACTTAGAAATACTTAAGCTAACTAACCTAAGCACATCACACACATCCATGCCCTAGGCAGGATTCGAACCTGCGACCGCAGCAGCCACGTGGTTCAAGACTGAGGCGCCTAGAACCGCTCGGCCACTACGGCCGGCAGTGGCTCCACCGCCCAGCCTCTTAATCCTTTGGGTGACAAGCAGACTGCCCCGTTACTCCCAGTGCTGTGTTCATCAGCCATTCCTTAACTCCGGGAGAAACGTATTGCAAGGTTCGCACAAATTCCCTTGGCAGAAGCAGCATAAGTTCAGACAGACAACATCTGAACTTCTATCAGATACAATACACACAATCAACTGCCGTCATTAGAGTTAAATAAAGTGATGAGAAGCATGTTTTCCACATATCTCACAGTCATCACAACGAGCAGAGAGTGTTAGCTTATTAATGGAAGGAGGCAAGCAAATCGGCTTGTAAGTTTTCACAGGAAGTTACAGTCACTCACTGAATTGCTTACTATTGTCCATAAATTAGATGGAAACGTTGCTGTTGTGGTCGTCAGTCCAGAGGCTGATATGACACTTCTCTTCAAGCTATTCTTTTGGAAGCCTGTTATGCCTATGTATTACTGCTCGGCATAATGTTCGTTTAATCCGTCTTCGTATCACCTTTGGGCAGCCAATTTAGGCGAGCAGACGCAGGGAAACAATGGGCCTTAAGCAGAAAGGAAGACAGGGAGCAGTCGCGGCCGTTTCCAGCAGGGCGAGTGGCCTGGAGCAGCCACGAGGGAGCTGCTGAGGAGGCAGACACGGCGGCCTCTCTGCTGGCCAGTCACGTGCTCCGCGGCGTCTAACGAGGGCCGCGAGGGTCCTTACGGTGCCCACCGACGTGTCTGCCACCTCGCGTCGCTCCGCAGGCTCCACTCCGCGATTAGCCCTTTCTCCTTAAGCGCTTCCAGGCAACCAAGAAGGTGCGTGATGTATTAGACACACCAATGCAGTGTCGTCTCAAGCTGCCACTTGACTGAAATACGACTACCTCACAAAAATTCCTGTTAGTGCAGTAATCAGAACTCCCTGAGGAGTGACAATCTGTCCTCCACTTGGCTCCGTTCAGAGAGCCGTGTCTTTCTTACCTTGCTACTTACCGTGAAAGCACTGCCTTTCTTCTTTGGTCATTCGCTCAACATTTCTTGGGTTTCGTACGCCGTGTGAATTAACGCCTCATGCTGGCACTTTACTGAAGTAGCTCTATCCAACAAAAATTCCTGTTAATAGAGCAATCAGGACTCCATGGGGAGTGAGAATTCTTTCTCCACTTCTCTCCGTGCAGACGTCCTTGTCTTTCTGGACTTATTTTCCTTCGAAAGCTCACTGCTCCTTCTTTCATCATCCGCCCGACGTTGCTGGAGCTTCGCACGCTGTTTGGAGGGAGAGAAACCTTTATTTTCAAGGAATGGCCCTAAGGATTACTGTGGTAGTGGCTTCACCTTTTTGTTCCTGGTGAAGAGGTTTATAGTAATTGCCTTTTGAAGCAGTATTCGTGTTTTACATCAGAGCCCCGTACATCCGACGATCGAAAAATGTAGATATATTGTATACTCTGATGTCTCTATGCTCCCTAGAGCTTCAGTGCGAAGTACACGTACCACCGCAAGCACAACGGTTCCAGGAACGCCTTCCCTCGCTCGATATTGCTGGCACTAGCAAGTCGTTCGTCACTGTCAAGTAACGTAGATCGATGACACTTGGACCTTACATAGGGAGAACTGCAACGGTGTAGCACATGAGATAACCAGAAGAAATACACAAGATGAGGGACACGAAAGACGCTTTTGTACAAAGACAGTAACAACACTGAAGCCACCGCGATGAGTGATAAGCTCTGGAAGTTACAAAAGGTTGGACTTGGTTCTTAACCGAGTGTGTGTTCAACATGGACCGAAATGCTCACTCTGCAGCATCCTTCCATGGTAGACAAAATGTTGGTAAGGAGTTCCTGTGGGAAGGAATTAAGGACTTCCATTCCACCGCCAGCGCGATTGAGAACTGCTAGATGGCCTTTGGGTGTCTGTTGACTGCTGCAATAAATCTCCCCAACGCTTCCCATATGTGCTCGATGGCGTCAAATCGGGCAGGACAGTCCATTCGTCGCATATGTTCTCGATCTAAGAGTTGTTCCACCTGTCCTACGTGGTCGCGCGTTGTCTTCCATAAATGTTGAAACAAAGCAAAAAGAATGAGTACAGTGTCATGGTAATGTTGACCGCTGAGTGTGTAGTGTTCGAAATTGGGTCAGTACGCCCGTGTAACATAATGCCTCCCCACATCTTAATATCTCGATCCCCAAACTGATCGTGTTCGATTGTGTTCCTGGCTGCATTACATAACATCATATGCCGAGAGATAGGAACACGTAATTCCGTGATAAAAGTGACCTCCATTTAAATCAAGGATATTTACACGCATATACATACTAAAAGAATAAACCTACACTTATTACGATAACTTTGTGGCTTCCGACTACAAAGGAAACGAAAGGAAAAGAAAAGAAACATATTACGTAAGTTATTAGAAAATTTTTTAAGCTTGCTTACATCCGATTTTACGATGTGCAATAGTTACGCTTAAATTACGAAATACAGGGTGATTATAATTAAGCTTTCACTAATTGAGGGAATATAGACGAAAATATATTTACAATACGGCTACTCAACTTTACAGGAATGACGTTCAGACTGTGCGCTACAGGATTTGCCTTGTTAGTAGTCTTAGTGTCATAACATGCCGTTAGGCGCCGGTACCGGTACGGTGGCGTAGGGTACGAACATAAGCGTCATTGTGCGTTACAATTGCAGACAGTCAACATCAGTGTGGACAAGACGAGCAGCGCTTTAATCGTAAAGCTTTTTTTATTAAAACAACAGCAATAGTGCTGGTCTTCTTTGCGAGTATCGTCGGGTTTGGGATGTAGGGGGAGGTCCACTTTCCGGAGCCGGTTTGAAGAACATGATAGGGAAATTAAAAGCATTTGGAAGTTTGCGAATTGCTCCTGGGAGAGGCCGACGGTCAGTTGCGGCATAAATTGTTCAAGAAGTTACTATTAACATGGCCGAGAATGCTGAGCGCAAAGTGGGATCTTCTACCAGTGCACGAGCTGTGTAGCGAAATGTGATCATTCCATGGGCCAACATTGAAAACGTGCTGCAAACAGTCGTGAAATGGTATCAATAGCGCAGTTCGAAGCTGTCATTTATGCAGATGGCCGTTAAAGTGAGGCACGTTTGTAATTTTGAACGTAAACATGGTGCATAATTAACAATCGTTTAAAAAAAAAAATGGGTTCAAATGGCTCTGAGCACTATGGGACTTAACATATGAGGTCATCAGTCCCATAGAACTTAGAACTACTTAAACCGAACCAAGCTAAGGACATCACACACATCCACGCCCGAGGCAGGATTCGAACCTGCGACCGTAGCAGTCTTGCGGTTTCGGACTCAAGAGCCTAGAACCACACGGCCACCGCGGCCGGCACAAACGTTATCCTCTCATGTGGGTGTTGAAACGTGTTTCTTTAGCAGTATATTAGTTATTCTCTTTCGAATGTCCTTACGAATTTTTGAAAGAAGTACCATTATACTAAGATCTCTCGTTTCTCATGGGGACCCTCTCCGGTAGCGAAAGTTTAATTATAATCATTCTATACGCATGGACAGCTTGTGACAGTGCGTGCTTCTGCTAGATAAATACATGTTGTCTCATATAAACGTTTCACCGGTTTTTATTCGCAATTCGATATGGATTCATAAGCAGAGACAGCTGCAAGTTTCCTAGAACTTATACAGTCATGCTTCAGTTACTACGAACTGTTCTCATTCTTGCGATTTTTGTAGTGAGTCTGTGTCTATTGTGACATGTTGGTCCCTTGAAATATGCTGTGTTGATCTTACATGGTTTACCTTAGGCGCCACTGTGTCTTCTTCAGCCACCTTATCCATGCCAGCGTGGACCTGCCATGGAGAATCCCGTGCTTACCCGGGGCTCGCTCCGCTGTGCTGTCGCACTGACAGTTAAAGCACCATCCGCCATCTCTGCTTCCACAAGCTGACCACTCTTAATGCCACATAGTCTGATCCATGCCATGCAGAATTGCTGTTGTACTGCGTTCCAAAAAATTTGCAACACTCTACTAAACGGGTGGTCGTGATGTTTGGACCCATCACTGTAGCACACGCGATTTGAGGCAGAGTCAGTGACAGTTACTAACACTTCCAGCACATCAGCAGACCCACACATAGCAGGACTCCGTTCGTTTCTTCTACCACAAAGAAGAAGGAGCTAGTAAGTACACGTTCTGTGAGATTAAGGTGAGATTTTGGTCGCCTGAAGAACAATAAAACATAAATGCACTTCTCAGTATTATCTCGTTTCATAGATAATGACGGTACAACTTATTTGCTGTGAGAGCTCACTTCGAAAGGATTGGCGAAGAAATGGGACAATTTCTCTTATCGACGACTAAACTTAATAAAATATCTATTAAAACAAGTACAGATATGTCTTCATCACTTTGGGGAAATTGAGAGTAAACACCTCATATTTGCTTCGATTCTATAACCAATTAATGATAGCACACCGAAAGAAGGTAGGTAAATAAACAACACAACTGTTATCGCTCACATCATTGTCGAGCTAAAGTTCAATAAAGAAATATTAATGTGAAATGATTTTTTCTCACTAACAGATTACAAGGGATTTGGCCAGATTTCCCGATTTAGTCTGAATTAAAACGATATTAATCAACCAGCGATTTTATCTGACAGGAGGAACGGAAACAAGGAACTAAAAATAAAAGGGCTGATGGTATTACAAACGGCAGTTTCACAGACGTAGCACTCAGTCATAAATCACCGCGGTGCACTAGCACATCACCGTGTTTCGTGAATGAGAGACTCCTCTACTTTCATCACGTAAACGGAAATTCATACCTCTTCGACGTGGCTGCAAGTATCTTTAATCGAGGATCGAGCCAGCTGGAGCAATAATTAAAGAACTGTGCTCCGTTTCGGGAACAGCAACAGTCAATTCCACATCTAGCATCTAGATATTCGAGGATGTCCTAAACAGATCAATGCGAACACCCTTTACGTTTACAGTAAGTTTTCCTCATTTCAACGATTGGTGTTGTCTACGATAGTCAGCTTCTAGCTATTTTGGAAAAAACGACATTTTGTCTATGGAGTGCGTTATTGATTATGATGTAAAACATTTTTGTTTATTTATAGACGCAATCACATGTTTATGACACAGTGATAACCGGTTTCGGCCATGCAATGACCATCTTCAGTTTTCTAGCTATTTCATCAAAGAAGTAATACAAATCTATAATGATGCATTCATTTAAAGTAATTCTAAAAAGCCGTAAGAAATCTCGTTCCGTTGCCTTTCACTAGCGCGTTAAAAATGTTATTATGTTCCTTTTCATGAATGTCAGTCTCCAGTTCTTCCAGAAAATAGAATTTACGTCCTTTCTTTCCTATGGCCAGTTCGTACACATGTTTCACAACCGCTGACGTGTCGTAGTTACTTAGTCTGAATGCATCTTTATGTTCCCTGTATTTATCTAAAATTTTCTTCTCACCTGTTGGCTGAAATGGCTCTGAGCACTATGGGACTTAGCTTCTGAGGTCTGCAGTCCCCTAGAACTTAGAACTACTTAAACCTAACTAACCTAAGGACATCACACACATCCATGCGCGAGGCAGGATTCGAATCTGCGACCGTAGTGGTCGCGCGGTTCCAGACTGTAGCGCCTAGAACCGCTCGCTTCTCATCTGTCCAATGGCCCTTGAATCAAAGGACGTGCAGTGTGTTTTATGTACTTACGTTCTTTCAAACTCTTCTATTTTTTACCGTTGCCATGCTTCAGGTATACCTAACTAGATTAATTGTTCGGAACGTTATTTTGACACTGTAAGGTATGAAAATGTTCGCGATCTTTTGTGAGACTCTTCCGTAGTGCGGCTTAGAATTCAGTTTCTTTTTTTCGTCTATTCTTTCTATTTTTATAAGTTTTTAGCGAAGTTTGTTAAAAAACCTGCTTTGTAACGGTTGTTACCCTATATTTTCTTAATGGCATTTACTTACGTTTCTACCTTTCCTACTCATTGGCGTAGTGACTGCTCTGTGTACTAATCTACGATAATCAGGCTCTTTATCAGCCTGTGGATGGCATGAATCTTGGGAATAACAAGATCAATTTCCTGCAAATAGTAAATGCGTGCTTATTACTCTACTATCTAACGTTCAAATCAAGGAATCACAAATTGGTGTCAATCTCGTGCTCTATACAAAACCCAAATTTTTGGTGCCCGTCCTTAAATTTGTTTTCTGTTTCTTAGCGGTACCTTCCTCTAAAACCATGAACAAGCAAGAATTTACCGTTTATGTAACGTTTATTATAAACCATTTTACACGTAGCGGCTTCGTCAGATTTTACGACTTTATTCCCTGCGTCATTGACAAAATTATCAGCCATAGATTCTGAAATGCCGAACCCCATGGCTAAACCATACTTTCGAGTATAAAACGTATGATGAACAGTGAAACAAAATCTGTAATCAGCTGTAAAAATTCCATGAAATCGATGGTCACTTGGTTTGAAATGCTGGGTATACTGGTCAGACGGAAAGATCATTTTCGATCACATACAACTAACAAAGCTACATTCAGACTAAGTAGCTAAGGTAAATCAGTTGTTGCTAACCATGTCCAAGAAACAGGTCTCCACTTTTCGGAACAGAAGATGACTGAAAAACATGTACATAGGAAAGGAAGGACGTATACTCTATTACTGGAAGAATTGGGGACTGCCATTATGTAAAGAAATTTAAAGATATTATTAACATGCAAGCGAAAAACAACGGAATGAGATTTTGTAACGTCTTTTTTTAATTATTTTCAGACGCAATATTATAAATTAGCAGTATTTCTTTGATGAAATAGCCATAGGGTGACGATCGTGAACAATACGCAAATAGCATCTTCCAAAAGAGGTAAAGGGGGCAACCAGAAGAATAGCATAAATGTTGAGCAAAATTCTGCGCTTTCGCAATACCACCGCGGGAAACTTTTACAATTTTTTTTACTTTTTTTAATTTTTTGTCAATTTTAGTGTAAGGCGTTCAGTAGCCCAATTTTCTCTTTTTTCTGTTTTATTTAATAAACGACGCAAGTCTGTTGTTAATCTTCTTAGAGTACTAATATGACAACCTGATAATGAGATCGTTGTCTGTCGAAAAGTGTTAAGTTGTGTGTATGACAGCAAACAGAAAGATGCTACCAACTACTTATGTTATCCTAGAATACTGCTCGAAGTTGTGGCACCAGCACAGTTAGCAACGAAGGGCAGCACCAACAGCTAAAGGCTTTAGTTGACCCATGGATCATTTCAATCCCAAAGAAAGCAGGTGTTGACAGATGTGAAAATTACCGAACTATCAGTTTAATAAGTCACAGCTGCAAAATACTAACGCGAATGGAAAAACTGGTAGAAGCCGACCTCGGAGAAGATCAGTTTGGATTCCGTAGAAATGTTGGAACACGTGAGGCAATATGACCCTACGACTTATCTTAGAAGAAAGATTAAGGAAAGGCAAACCTACGTTTCTAGCATTTGTAGACTTAGAGAAAGCTTTTGACAATGTTGACTGGAATACTCTCTTTCAAATTCTGAAGGTGGCAGGGGTAAACTACAGGGAGCGAAAGGCTATTTACGATTTGTACAGAAAGCATATGGCAGTTATAAGAGTCGAGGGACATGAAAGGGAAGCAGTGGTTGGGAAGGGAGTAAGACAGGGTTGTAGCCTATCCCCGATATTAGTCAATCTGTGTATTGTCAAGCAATAAAGGAAACAAAAGAATAGTTCGGAGTAGGTATTAAAATCCATGGAGAAGAAATAAAAACTTTGAGGTTCGCCGATGACATTGTAATTCTGTTAGAGACAGCAAAGGACTTGGAAGAGCAGTTGAACGGAATGGACAGTGTCTTGAAAGGACGATATAAGATGAACATCAACAAAAGCCAAACGAGGATAATGGAATGTAGTCGAAATAAATCGGGTGATGCTGAGGGAATTAAATTTGGAAGTGAGACACTTAAAGTAGTAAAGGAGTTTTGTTATTTGGGGAGCAAAATAACTGATGATGGTCGAAGTAGACAGGATAAAAAATGTAGAATGGCAATGGCAAGGAAAGCGTTTCTGAAGAAGAAAAATTTGTTAACATCGAGTATAGTTTTAAATGTCAGGAAGTCGTTTCTAAAAGTATTTGTATGGAGTGTAGCCATGTATGGAAGTGAAACATGGACGATAAATAGTTTAGACAAGAAGAGAATAGAAGCTTTCGAAATGTGGTGCTACAGAAGAATGCTGAAGATTAGATGGGTAGATCACATAACTCATGAGGAGGAATTGAATAGAATTGGGGAGAAGAGGAGTTTGTGGCACAACTTGACAAGAAGAAGGGATCGGTTGGTAGCACATGTTCTGAGACATCGAGGGATCACCAATTTAGTATTGGAGGGCAGCGTGGAGGGTAAAAATCGTAGAGGAAGACCAAGAGATGAATACACTAAGTAGATTCAGAAGGATGTAGGTTGCAGTAGGTACTGGGAGATGAAGAAGCTTGCACAGGATAGAGTAGCATGGAAAGCTGCAGCAAACCAGTCTCAGAACTGCAGACCACAACAAAAACATGGATCATGTACAAAGCTTCAAAAATCAGCTCTGAGTGAGATATCTGGAATCTGCTACAATATCATTCGTATCGCTCAGAGACCACAAAGACAAGATTAGACTAATTACAGCGTGTGTAGAAGCGTTTACGAAATCATCTTTCCCATGATCAATACTCGAATGGAATGGGAAGAGGACGTTGTAAGCGGTACAATAGGAAGGATCCTCTTCCACGCAGCTCACAGTGGTTCGCAGAGTATGGATGTAGGTACAGATGTAGAAGTAAGACATTCGTGAGATGTAATTATTTTGTATGATACTTTTTCGTATCATAGTTTTTTAATTTCTGATGTAATTACCCTAAACTCAGGACCGTGGTGGTATACTGGATAGAGCGCTATACTCGAGACGTGGAGGACCCGGGTTCAGTTCCGGATAGCAGCGGGTGTTTTCTCGTCATTCCAGTCCCTCCAAAGTAGCCCCAGATCCAACAAGCTTGCTAGCTAAAAAGTATCGAGGATCTTCCCGGGGGTAAAAGGTGGCCCGGGGCGATGAGCCTGCCCCCCCCCCCCCCCCCCCCCGCCCACCGCCACGTGTGTCGCTGCGAAGATTGAGTGCTCTCTGCCTGGTGTCTTGTGTTTCAATCATTGTTCAAATCTTGGTTTTTTGTAAATATCAATTACAGAAATGCATAATAGAATAAACATTAAGAATGATACCACGTAAACGCCGTGGATGGCTGTATAGCGAAAACAAAATTATAACTAAAGGGAAAAAGAACTGGACAAATGCGAGTAGCGCTTGCACTATGAGAGTTCCGCACAAACTTATATATATAGAGATTCTTTATCTATAGGTTTCAGTGTGTGAGTTTGCAATTATGATTATTTGTGACACAAGTCGAATCTTTTGGTTACACTGACATAGAAGCTTAAATTTTTACAGCACCAAGAGATCCTAGACGTCAGTATTTGACATAAAATTCGACTTGATACATCTACCCTTTCCGTCTTAACAGTCGGCACTGCATTGATTTAGAAGCTGAAATTTTTATCATCTCCAATGGACTGTAGACCTTAGTATTTGACATAAATTTCAGCTTCACACCTCTATCCGTCCCTCAGAAAAGGGTGTCTTAACAGAAGTGCAGACAGACAGACGAGCAGCAAATTGCAACAAAAGAAATGTTTTTATGCAATGTATTTTCCAGATTTTTTCCTTTAATTTTACTGTGAAACCTTTTTGCAAAAAAAAAAAAAAATGGTTCAAATGGCTCTTAGCAGTATGGGTCTTAACTTCTAAGGTCATCAGTCCCCTAGAACTTAGAACTACTTAAACCTAACTAACCTAAGGTCGTCACACACATCCATGCCCGAGGCAGGATTCCAACCTGCGACCGTAGCTGTCGCGTGGTTCCAGACTGTTGCGCCTAGAACCGCTCGGCCACCGCGGCCGGCAAACCATTTCGCAAAATTTTAGACCAACGGGAAGGACCCTATAGGTATTGATTAGTGAGTTTGCCATCATCAAAATACGTGTGCGTGGCATAAATAGTCGTATCTTTATATTACGTTGACTTAGAGGCTTAAAACTTCAACACCGTCAACGAAACGCACGTTAGTGTTTGACATAAATTTCAACTTAATATATCTAACCATTCCTAAGCAAAATGGTGTTTAACGTACGGTCAGACACACGGACAAAAAATCGATCCCATAAAGATTCCGTTTTTACAGATTGAGGTACGAACACTAAAAACAGTAAAGTGTAGCTCTAAAAGTATATATAAGAGGACATAATGGATAGAAATTGCATTTGAAGTTTTTATTTGTGCTTTCTACTTGGCATCGACGTATAAATTTGAGAATATAGTGGCGATGTGGAACTGGACGCAGCTAGATTCCTAACGCCACGTCCATCGTACCTAAAGCGTGTACAACGTCTCCGTAATGTAGCCAACGTTAAAAAAAGAAGCGGAAGTGCGACGAGATGTGCTGGGAGCTGTGCATTTTTTAGTCGACACACGCACACACACACACACACACGCACACACACACACACACACACACACACACACACACACACACGCACGCACATTTCCACACAGACACGCGCGTCCATACAGCCGGCGGTGGTGGAGAACCAGCGGAAGCAGAAGGACATCAGCGGACTAAAAGCCGATATTTGCCATCAGTGTGTGCGCAGAGGAACGCAATGTGACGAGAGGCCGCCGCGGCGGGCTCCGGCTGCAGCTCCAGCTACAGGTACTCGGACCAGCAATTCCAGAGCGGCGGCGTGTAATCTGCGCCGCGCGGAATTCATTCGGCCGCCCTGCGGCAGCCTCTCCCCAGCGTCGCGCTGCTTTTTTCACATTCCTCATTTACCGAAACACAGTCGGCGGCGTCGTCACGTGTCGACGGGCCGCCAGCCTAATGATTTCAATCACAGCGAAAAATGCGCGCACGCGAAATCATGAGGCAGAAAGGCGCTCTCCAGCCACCGTCCGTGAAAGCTTTCACTCGCGCGTACCTGTTCGATAGTGTAACCCTTTAGTCCATTTCACATAGCTACACGCTTTCGTTCCAACCGTGACATTTTTCTGTTTTAGCGGTCGTCAATAAACCACTCATACGGGTCTTCACTTTCTAGTGCACTTATTTTTATTGCGCAACGAATGCAGCGAAAAAGTGAGCCCATGAATCACTCAAAATGCTGATTCAAAATTCAGTAAAAGAGAAAATGTTTTCCTTACTCCAGATAAAAATTAAGAGCTTTTACAGCATTGATTCACACATTGCTACATACACCAGATATAAAAAAATCGCTACTGTGGTATTCAACGCATTAGAATGCCTGCCAAACTGTTCTTATGGGTAACTGTATCTGTTAATTTCCAATTGAGTGGAATTACATGTCGACAGCCTGAACTCTTCATGCTTGCAGTGAACAACTAAATGCGCAGAAAATCACATAAATGATACAAAATTTAGGAGTAGCTAATCAAGCTTCGTTGCAAGAAACATTTAGAAAATATTTCAGATGAAAAAAAAAAAAACTGAAGTTGACTAGGTATGCAAAATAAAAGCTCATTCATTGCGCATGCAGGGAATGCTCATTTTTCTCTGTTTCTTATAGGAAAGTAGCTCATGTAAACATAATTCTTATACGATTTCTTATCAGAGACGTGAAATTCACTGCTGCATAAGTTAGTTTACGGATGTAGAAAGTAATCCTCGGTAATGTTGAAGATATGAGAATGCTCGTAGCTTACGATGTATTGATCTGTCTTTGTGCTTCGACAACGAAAGCTACTTTTCCCACTCTTCAGAAGATAAAAATAACAGGCCCTCTCTGCTTGGCATAAAGACTGTACCGTATATTCGTACAGAAAAAAATTCTTCAAATGAAACTGTATGCCATTTTATCTTTTATCGATGTAATTATTAATAATATTCTCCCTGAAAGAAGTTTGTAGAAAAATATATTGTGCATGTACCATAAAGTCAGATGAATTCGGTTTGGCGCTAATGCAGGTGACCATTCCCAAGCTTAGGAGCTATACGTCATAAATGTCTTGAACTCAGAAGTTGAGCATAAGTTCCCTTAAATTTCACTCAAAGACAGTAATTCTTTAAGAGAATTCTAATTGTATCTTTGCATGAAAACTAATTCTAACTTGAAAACTTACCTCCAATGATATTTACCATTTACGGTGCAGCTAACGAGAATAGTAAAAGAAGACTGATCTTCTGCTGAATTCCGTTGAACTCAATGTTTTGCCACCCAAACTAAATTCATTTTGTTAAAACTTTGTAACCAGGAAGGGATTTCAACCCTGCAGGACGTAAATAATAAATAACTTCGTATTTTAAATAAACGCATTAATATATAGAATTGTAGCTAAAATTCTTTTTCATTCAATGACTCCTACCATGTTCCTTAGGATTTATTTCCCTGCTCATTCATTGTGCCTTCAGGGAATGTTCATTTTTCTCCGTTTCTTCTAGGAAAGTAGCTCATGTAAATATAATTCTTATACGATTTCTTATCAAAGACGTGAAATTCACTGCTGCATAAAGGTGACCTCTATAAATTACTGGCGGCCGGAGTGGTCAAGCGGTTCTAGGCGCTACAGTCTGGAGCCGCGTGACCGCTACGGTCACAGGTTCGAATCCTGCGTCGGGCATTGTGTTATTTCCTTAGGTTAGTTAGGTTTAAGTAGTTCTAGGGCACTGATGACCACAGCAGTTAAGTCCCATAGTGCTCAGAGCCATTTGAACCATATAAATTACTGGCGGGTGGGATTAGCCGAGCGATCTACTGCGCTGCAGTCGTGGACTGTGTGGCGGGTCCCGGCGGAGGTTCGAGTCCTTCCTCGGGAATGGATGTGCGTGTTTGTCCTTAGGATACTTTAGGTTAAGTAGTGTGTAAGCTTAGGGACTGATGACCTTAGCAGTTAAGTTCCATAAGATTTCACACACATTTGAACATTTTTATTATAAATTACTGTCTTTATTTACAATTTTTCATACTACACCCACATGTTTTCTAATGTGACGATCTTGTCATCTCGGCCTTTTCATATCCCTCGGAATCAAGATTTAGAACCTGCCTGTTCCATCTACTGTTCAGTGGTCAGACTACATGTCCAGCGACTTCTAGAGATACGAGCCCATGATAAGACCTAACTGCAGTCATTCTTCCTCCGATTATTCGCGACGGAAACACGAAAGGGAAACTGAATGTGCTACACTAAGGTGCCTCCGCCATACGCCGTAGGAGTGTATGGATGTAGATTTAGATCTATTTCATCTTCCTTACTACCATAACGCGCCTTTAACTCTTAAGATTTTCCCTAGTTCTCAAAATGCAAAGGAGTTTTCTCTCTCAGCAACCATCAATTTTTTCGCAGCAGAGGTCCATGTCCCACAGCTCAAAGTCAAGATTTGTACTCACTGATTGTAAAGTTACCTTTCCAAAAAGTCACAAGGTTTCTCTTGAAAACGGAATTTATTTTAGCAAAAGCATTCTGTCCGTACACTCTAAGACACAAAATCGCGCACCACCAAGGAATTATCCGAATGGAACGGAAATTTGTGGCTGTGATGGTTCAAATGGCTCTGAGCACTATGGGACTCAACTGCTGAGGTCATTAGTCCCCTAGAACTTAGAACTAGTTAAACCTAACTAACCTAAAGACATCACAAACATCCATGCCCAAGGCAGGATTCGAACCTGCGACCGTAGCGGTCTTGCGGTTCCAGACTGCAGCGCCTTTAACCGCACGGCCACTTCGGGCGGCGTGGTTGTGATGTACATGGACAGACAAACTTATGAATACAATTTCAGCAAGACTGGTGATTTATTCAATAGAAAGAGTTTCACCAATTGAAGAAGTATATAAGGCGTTTGTCCCCTCTTCCCTTATGCAGGCAGTTATTCGGATTGGTATCGATAGACGGATTTGCTGGATGTCCGCCAGAGGGATATCTTCCCAATTTTTTTCCAACTGGGCTCGTTACATCATCAAAATACGGAATTGGTGAGAGCGCCCTAACCCATAATCGTTCACACATTCCTAGTTGCAGAGATATCGGAAGATATTGCTGGAGAAGATGGAGTTTCACAAGCACGTAGACAAGCAGTATAAACTGTCGCTATATGCGGGCGGGTATTATCTTTCAGAAGTATAAGCCCAGGTTGGCTTGCCATGAAAGGTAACAAAACGGGGCGTAGAATATCATCGACGTACCGCTGTGCTGCAAGGGTGCCGCGTCTTCGTTGGCCGTCGGCGCTCAGTTCGAGGCGGGACTGATCACTAAAGACAGTTCTACTCCAACCAACGACATTCCAGGCTGAAGATTGACCTGACTGTCGCCAGGTCGACAGCCAGAATCGGTGGCCTGGATTACGATTCCCTTTTGTTTTTCATCTGCAGATACCTTACACAACAGATGTATGTCGACGATACTCCACACCCAGTTAATATTTTTTTGCCCTTCATGGCAAGCCATCTTAGGCTTACATTTCATCGCACACACACTGTGACAAGTTTTTATTATTGTCTTCGTGTTTGCCAAACCATATCTTGGTCAGCAAGGTCGCCAAATTTCTCACTAATTGAGAACGTTTGGAGCATTATGGGAAGGGCTCTCCAACCGAATCAGAACTCTGACGATCTAAGCACCAGATGTGAATTTTTTACCATCTAACCTACACACTGGGCAGAATTTGGCATGATATCCCTCAGGAGGACATCCAACAAATCTATCAATCAAAGCCAAGCCGCCGGCCGAGGTGGCCGTGCGGTTCTAGGCGCTCCAGTCCGGAGCTGCGCTGCTGCTACGGTCGCAGGTTCGAATCCTGCCTCGAGCATGGGTGTGTGTGATGTCCTTAGGTTAGTTAGGTTTAAGTAGTTCTAAGTTCTAGGGGACTAATGACCACAGCAGTTGAGTCCCATAGTGCTCAGATCCATTTGAACCATTTTTGAAAAGCCAAGCCGAATAACTGCTGGCATAAGGGACAGAGTGGACAAACGCATTAGTAACTTGCGTACTTTGTGAAGCTCTTTCAGTTGGCTGAATCATCCAATTTTCCTGAAATTGTGATAATATATTTGTCAGTCTCCGTACATCACATCTGCGGAATTCCGTCCTAGTCGGATAATTCCTTCGTGGTGAATTCTTTTTTTGTTTTATTTTACCTTTGTTATCCATCCAGTCACTGTCTTCAACTGGCTTCAATACAAAAAGCACTTCAAATTGTTGTTTGGCGACCGTTGTGGGCGAGCGGTTCTAGGCGCTTCAGTCCGGAACCGCGCTGCTGCTACGGTCGCAGGTTCGTATCCTGCCTCGGGCATGGACGTGTGTGATTTCCTTAGGTTAGTTAGATTTAAGTAGCTCTAAGTCTAGGGGACTGATGACCTCAGATACTAAGTCACTTAGTGCTTAGAGCCATTTGAACCATTTATAACTTGTTGTTTGTCTCTGTTGCTAATTTGTACCGTTTTCTGGTCAATACGTGTCCTTACTATATATTATTAATTATAGCTGACAGCGTCTTGAAACGTGATTGTAAAATGGGCATCAACGAAAGAAAAATGAGGGTAACGGAATGAAACTGAATAAAACTAAGCGATTCTGAGGAAAGAATATTATGATTTGTGGCACTGAAAGTAGTCGATGAGTTTTCTGTTTCTGTATAAAAGTAAGTAATGATGGGCGAAGTGCAGAAGATGTAAAATACAAGATGCTCGGAAATTCCCGTTACAGACTGGTAGGACTTGTATAGGGGACTGAGTAGATGATATTTCGAATTTTAATCCATATCCGTTTCCTTACTACAACCGTCTGAAAACATGTGCGTACATCTACATCTACATATATACTCCGCTATTTGTGTGTGTGGCGGAGGGCACAATTCGTGTCAAAGTCATATCCCCCCCCCCCCCCCCCCCCCCTGTTCCAGCGAGGGAAAAACGACTGTCTGAATGCCTCAGTACGCGCTCTAATTTCCCGTATCTACAAGCTCCGGTTTTTAAGTCTAGCCTCCTCCCTTACTTATAAGTCACATCGACAGTATAACTGTGATTGCATACGCCTAATGAACTTGATTTCGGATAAGGATCTCGTCTCCGAAGAAATGCTGAGCGGCTGTCAGAGAACTGTACGACAAGTCGTTCTAAATAACAATGTATTCTAATCCTGCATTTTCTACTTTTCTGCCATCACTAAATATCGAAAAGCGGTACCTTATGACTCAAGGGGTCAACAAAAAACTTAAATAATACAAAAGTTAGTTAATAACGTCACCTTCCCATTGTCTGTCCACAATTTGATAAATAGGACGGACAGAAATCAATACGTAATCGTTTGGTTGTACGTTTGCCAATGGAAGGTTGACATATGTTTCTGGGAACACAGTGCCTTACGAGACAACAATGAATAAGGAAAGCAGCTGTCTTATATCGTTAGTACTCAAACATGTTAATCTGGAATAAGGTATTTAAATTCGTCATTAAAAGGTAAATGGCTAGTGGAGGTGGCTACTTTGTTACGATAGTAATTTATGTACCTCAGATTAACGTTGCTTACGTGCATTTGATTCCTGGACACGGAGAGCTAAGTACTACGAATAAAATGTATCACTATCTTTCAACAGATTGACAACGCTGAAATACGAACTAAGCCACTACCAAACAGCATTATTACAACAGATACAGGCATGAAATGTGTGAGCTTCATTTATTCACTTCTGTAATTTTAAGTTATATTGCTATGCTTTCTTTTCAATCAATTAGCAAGAATTACTTTGCCTCTAAATATTATTGAACAACAGTGATAATTTGTTGAGGCCTGATTATTACTTCCTTTCGATTATATTTTAATAAAAAAAAACAGAACTGCCAATGATTCTTAATACTTTTCTTTTAGCTATTTAAACAACGACACTTAGGAATTCACTATCTGGAAGGGAGCAGCACCCTGAATAGGCGACAGTGACTGAGAATAGTGACATGATCAGATACCTACAAGCTTTACGTGCAACACTTGCTAATGAAAAAATTTCAGTGAAAATATCACTGGGTAACCTCTCAGAAAGTTTCTAACGTTAACTGAAATGAACCATAGATAAGTTCCAGATGTTGAACCGTCATTTTCCTTGTCGTCTATAATGCTCCCATTTCTTCATGTAATATTGCGTGTACACCTTAATTCCCAATAATCAATTACAGGGCGGCATCTTGATACACTCCTGGAAATGGAAAAAAGAACACATTGACACCGGTGTGTCAGACCCACCATACTTGCTCCGGTCACTGCGAGAGGGCTGTACAAGCAATGATCACACGCACGGCACAGCGGACACACCAGGAACCGCGGTGTTGGCCGTCGAATGGCGCTAGCTGCGCAGCATTTGTGCACCGCCGCCGTCAGTGTCAGCCAGTTTGCCGTGGCATACGGAGCTCCATCGCAGTCTTTAACACTGGTAGCATGCCGCGACAGCGTGGACGTGAACCGTATGTGCAGTTGACGGACTTTGAGCGAGGGCATATAGTGGGCATGCGGGAGGCCGGGTGGACGTACCGCCGAATTGCTCAACACGTGGGGCGTAAGGTCTCCACAGTACATCGATGTTGTCGCCACTGGTCGGCGGAAGCTGCACGTGCCCGTCGACCTGGGACCGGACCGCAGCGACGCACGGATGCACGCCAAGACCGTAGGATCCTACGCAGTGCCGTAGGGGACCGCACCGCCACTTCCCAGCAAATTAGGGACACTGTTGCTCCTGGGGTATCGGCGAGGACCATTCGCAACCGTCTCCATGAAGCTGGGCTACGGTCCCGCACACCGTTAGGCCGTCTTCCGCTCACGCCCCAACATCGTGCAGCCCGCCTCCAGTGGTGTCGCGACAGGCGTGAATGGAGGGACGAATGGAGACGTGTCGTCTTCAGCGATGAGAGTCGCTTCTGCCTTGGTGCCAATGATGGTCGTATGCGTGTTTGGCGCCGTGCAGGTGAGCGCCACAATCAGGACTGCATACGACCGAGGCACACAGGGCCAACACCCGGCATCATGGTGTGGGGAGCGATCTCCTACACTGGCCGTACACCACTGGTGATCGTCGAGGGGACACTGAATAGTGCACGGTACATCCAAACCGTCATCGAACCCATCGTTCTACCATTCCTAGACCGGCAAGGGAACTTGCTGTTCCAACAGGACAATGCACGTCCGCAAGTATCCCGTGCCACCCAACGTGCTCTAGAAGGTGTAAGTCAACTACCCTGGCCAGCAACATCTCCGGATCTGTCCCCCATTGAGCATGTTTGGGACTGGATGAAGCGTCGTCTCACGCGGTCTGCACGTCCAGCACGAACGCTGGTCCAACTGAGGCGCCAGGTGGAAATGGCATGGCAAGCCGTTCCACAGGACTACATCCAGCATCTCTATGATCGTCCCCATGGGAGAACAGCAGCCTGCATTGCTGCGAAAGGTGGATATACACTGTACTAGTGCCGACATTGTGCATGCTCTGTTGCCTGTGTCTATGTGCCTGTGGTTCTGTCAGTGTGATCATGTGATGTATCTGACCCCAGGAATGTGTCAATAAAGTTTCCCCTTCCTGGGACAATGAATTCACGGTGTTCTTATTTCAATTTCCAGGAGTGTATTATTGGAGTCTCTTACATCTTCCTACACTCGTCATTCTGTTGTATCTTGCTAACAACAACTGCCTTTCACATACACCCGACAGTGGACGCGACTTGCTTGTATTCGCTCTTACGTCACACGTGTAAGTAAGTCTCCTACGCGCTCTGCTCTGACGTCACACTCGTGTCCAGAAACAGCGCTCCTGTTGAAGTCTTTACTTTCTGCCAGTGATATTGCTTTTCCTAACTTCCACTAACGGCATTAACCCAGAAGAAATCCATCAAATACGAAATAACATATTACATGTCTAATTAAGGTGTAGTATCTAAAAATTTAGAGACGAAAATAATTAAATCACATACTATTATTTGGAAAAAGAGGAAAATCGAGACTGACAGATGTGATCACAGTTGAAGTTTATTCCGCTGATCAGGGAAACGATACTACGCAGATGATTAGCGTTACAGAACTGTACATGCATTGTGATTGTGGAAATTCAGTACTGAGCAGCGCCACCATGTGCTGCATTCGGAGCCGCTATACGTCGTGGAACGGAATCAAGGAGTGCCTGAATATGCTGCTACCTCAAGACGTAGAAGGCAGATCGCGTGTTGTAGGCAACAGTGCTCCAAACTATCACCCTCGTTTGTCCTCTATGCCACTCAACAATACAGTCTGCCCGACTGCATGCACCACGGAGGCGTCGAACGTGTATGTGGCCTTCACTGTTGGACAATTTGGAGCGGAACTTGTCCGACGACACTACATTTTGCATCTCAGCACGCCAGCAGATGCTCATTGCAGTCAACGGTGTTGGCATGCGTGTCTCCAGTCCAGCCGGCAGAATACGAAGTCAGAACGTCGACGCACACATGTCCGCACTCGTTGCAGTACTCCAGCTTCGCCCCAACGCTTGGACGAAGCTGTTCTGCCCGTTACGGACAAGTGGGCAAGATGGCAGCCATCTCGCGCTGTGGTCACATTGTGCCATCCTGTATCCTGTCTATGTTGTTTCCACTGGTCGTTCTTTCCGCTGGTTCCATATACGCCTCACAGTTGAAGCAGTACGAGCCACAGTGTCATGTAACGACAGACCTGCCAAGCGGAAACAAATCATTCTGCCCCATTCAAACATACGCACATGCCGATATCCCACCCTGTGATGTCGGCGAGGCATAGTGGCACTTGGTTACATGTTTCCACTTTGTATGACGGCTCTGCGCATACTGAACGTTACGTAACTCTGATCTCTCCGGCCACACAAAAGAGGTTGCTGCTTGGCCTCTGTCCACGCCATCTCTCTGCCATTTCACTTAGACTTCAGCCATCATTCGGTATTCGGCCTACTCTGCTACTTTCATTTTATTTGGCTGAATATCGTAAATATATAGGTACTATTAGGCCGAATACTGGATACATAAGTAAGATGTTTCGTAATAGTCAGGTAATATGTAAAATGAAAATATTGATTTACTTTATAATAATAATGTTTTTATCTTATAATCATTAAAGTAGTCGCAGTTACATAATCAACTTCCTTATAATAAAAACTAACAAAAAACTAGGTATTAAAAATGTAAATGTGTGTGTTTTGAGGGACATTTTTGAAATAACTTTTCGTGCACTTGAATTTTCGTAATTAAAATTTAGAAGCATAGGATTATGATGCAAAAGACTATTTTTTCTGCCTTTTTAGGCAGTAGTTTACTCCTTTTCTTCTCGTAGCCATTCCCAGCTCTAGATAAAAGACGCACTGAAGAAACACTGCTTCCTGACGCCGACACATATTTTGCTGCAAAATTTACGAAACAAGGAAGTTTATCTTTTCTTGCTTGTCTCCATATCTGTGGGGTGTATTTCAGTTGCAATTGCAATTTTTTACTTTCGTTGTCCCAGTATGAGCTGTGTTTTCTTTTCTGCGACCACCTCCTCTTAGCAATCCATAAAAGATGAGTGAATAGTCTCTCTCTTAGACTCATGGTCCACATAGGGAACGAATTCGCGCTATCGTCGCTTCTCGTTTCACAGTTCATCTTTAGTCTGCCGACGAAAATACTCTGCCTTACTTTTCCTTTTTGCAGTTTAATGGTGAAAGCACCCATTTCAAAGCATGGGGCTAAAGCGATAACCACTAAACGATTTTTACCTGCTGTGATGTCTTCAAATCTTCCCTGTAACCCTTGTTGTATGACAAGCCTCACCCGGCTTAAGTTGGGTGTTAACCATGATGTGCTCGTTTTATCACAGTATCACATTAGTCTAACAATATACGGAATGATTTCAGACGTGCAAGCTTATTGGATAATTGTTGTATTTGTTATTTCCTGAAATGGTTGTAATAATTTCAAAAGTTGCTCTAATAGCTCCCATTGTACAGCAGTCAGATTGGCAATATCACAGTCCATTAGATATAGCGAAATAGCCCGTTGTCGTTCCATTAGCCTTGCAGGTATGTAATAGACGAAATTCCACCGCGTACTGACGTTTTGCGCCCACTCATGCTTAGGCAGATCCAACTATTTTTGGTTAGTATGCAGCTTTTCCGATGCACTACCTGAATGATTAAAGGGAGTTCCGATCCTCAAACGTGTAGCTGTCATTTGAGTCACATATGACTTAGCCAAAAGTAAGCCGTTAACAATTAATTGAAGAGTGAGAGTGAAATAACACACTGAGGCCAGCTCTGCATTACTAACAACTTTTACTATATATACGAAGACAGTAACTTGTTCTCGAAAGAACAGTTACTGTTGATGACCGTGAAGCTTTTTCCTGGAATAAATGATAACATCGAGGTATATCAACAACACCTGTCGGCAGCTGAGGTTTTCAGTTAGTCATCAACTTTTACTATGTTTCGTCCATTATCATTGGTAACGACATGAGTTTCTGCCAGTTGGATGTCTCATAAACTTGCAATTTACTGTAACCTAATCGCTATGTTTTCTGCTGTGTGTTGTCCCTCAAATAGGTTAATGCTCAATACTACCTGTCTGACACTGAATTCACGATGAATAATACGTGCAGTAATACTTAAAAAACTATTCTGATTATGGACGCACGTCCACCTGTCGCATGTCACGGAAATATAATCAGTCGCTCAAAGTAGTCTTTAAATTTTCTCAATCACCTTACGACATATTCCTGGAATTATTCTTGGTATTTTATACCGCACCAAAGCGCTATTAATCAGTTTTCTAAAACCGGTCCTTTCTACTGTATTTAACGGCTCATTGTCCAGTGCTATCATTTAGGGAATTAAGAGATCTTGTTTTTTCCAGGCTTGGGATTATTTATATCCCATGGTTCACGTATGTCAGCGCATTCTTCAAAATTTAGCTGCTTTTCTGATGTCGAAGGTTTACTTACATCTGTATCTTGATCCGCAGTTTCTTGCCCCTTTGGAACCATAGACTTCAACTTACGACGTTCATCCCTGTGTTTATATTTCCAATGATTTATCATTCCTGATGTAGCCGCCTTCTTTCCATAATCACAAACAGAAATTTTTATTTCGCACAATTTACACACAGCTTTTCGAATTATTTTTATAGTTCTCGAAATATGTGCATACAGGCGACTCTTTTAGAAGCTATAATTGATCATTATTAGTTAGATCTTAGACAATATCACTTTTAGACAAATCATAACGTAGAGAGTACGATAAACTTTGACAGCTTATTGACGATGCGTATGAAACTAAACTTTCCAACAGAACACGCAGTGCGGTAACAATTGAGCTTGCGGGACTGCCTGGCGTGAAAGGGACGTAAGTACATTTGAACAAACGAACAAGAAACAGACACATAAAAAAATGGCTCTGAGCACTATGGGACTTAACATCTGAGGTCATCAGTCCCCTAGAACTTAGAAATACTTAAACGTAACTAACCTAAGGACATCACACACATCCATGCCCGAGGCAGGATTCGAAGCTGCGACCGTAGCAGTCGCGCGGTTCCGGACAGCAGCGTCTAGAACCGCGCGGCCACCACTGTCGGCAAACAAACACATCGATAAAAGTTTTTTTGCCCCGTGCCAGCCAAATACTTTTGCGTAATATTCGGCTGTTCGGCTAGAAAGCCTACAGAATACTCGCTATTCGGAGTTTGGACAAATACACTGTTCGTCGCAAGTATGATTTACCTCACTTATTATTATGGTTCCTCTGCCCTATACGTTCTCCTATCATGGTGTTTTGCAGGTCATTCCTCCTGAGTGTTTCATATTTTACAAACAGTAGCGTATTTACAGTAAACATAACTGGCAAAAAATTTTAGGTAACACATCTGTATAGGCTGTATCAAAAAGAATCATTCGATTTGGCACGTGTATTTTTATGAAACTAATAAACATATATATTGTATTTCGGAGAATTCAAAACCTGTTTTTTCATACGTCTTCAGAGGTTATCGATATATCCCCCTTGAGATGCACTGCATATGCCAATGCGATATTCAAATTGTTCCCACACAGCAGCGAGCATGTCTTGAGTTACAGCTTTCACAGTTGCTGTTACGCTAAGTCTCAGATCTTCATTGTTGTTGGTAACGGAGGCACATACACAGAGTCTTTTATAAACCCCCACAAGAAATAATCACATACAAACAGGTCCGGCAACCTAGGCGGCCAGTAATGTCATGCTGAATCATTTGGTTCAAAGCGACCGAGTCATTGTTCAGTGATCCTTTCATTTAAAATTTCCCGCGCTTCCAGATGCCATTGTGGTGGTGCGCCATCCTGTTGGTAAATGAAGTCGTTCGAATCAGTCTCCAACTATGGAAAAGAAAGTTCTCAAGAATATCTGGGAATTTGTTTCCTGTAAAGTGGACCATATACCTTTCCCGCGAAATTGCACAAAACGTAAAATCTTGGAGAGTCCCTCTCATGTTGTAGAACTTCATGTTGTTGTTCCGTATCCTATATTCACACATTATGACGGTACAACTTTCCACTTAAATAGAATGTTGCCTCGTCACTAAACACTAAGCGTAGAAGAAACCTTCCATCCTCCATCTTGCCAAAAACGAAGTTACGGAACTCCATACGATATTTGTCACCCTTACGAGGAGCTTGCAATAGTAAATTTGGATGTTTTCATGTGTAAACGTCAACGCAATACACGCCAGACGGACATCCCGGGCATGTTGAGCTGTCAAGCGCCGCGCGGGATTAGCCGAGCGGTCTTTGGCGCTGCAATCCTGGACTGTGCGGCTGGTCCCGGCGGCGGTTCGAGTCCTCCCACGGACATGGGTGTGTGTATTTGTCCTTAGGGTAATTTAGGTTAAGTAATGTGTAAGCTTAGGGACTGATGACCTTAGCAGTTAAGCCGCATAATATTTCACATACATTTGAACATTTTTATTGAGCTATCAAGCTCAAAACCGAAAAGATTTCTGCGGACTCCTTGGGAAACAATGGCGGATGCGTTCAACGTCTGTGTCAGACACTCGGGGACGGCCGGGCGATTTTCGTCTACACAAACAACCTGTTTCTCGGAATTGTTCATGCCATCACCTAATGCTCCGTGCTGTAGGAGGGCGTACACCATATTTAGTATGAAAGTCACGCAGTTATTATTGACCCTCACTGCACTAAACGTAAACTCAAAACACTTCGTGTTGTCCCGATGTCATTTTTACTAGAACTGAAGTGGGCGCATACGGCTGCTACCTATGGGGAACCATGTAAAACTCTAGAGTTCGCTCTTTCCCCAACAGTACTTTGTTCACGCACGTATCTCAAATAACACAATTGTTAGGCCTATGATCTTTTTTTAGAAATTGGGTGACTCTTTTTGATAGCCCCTATATTATGGTGTCACCAAACGATACACTGAAATAGTCATAATCATTATAAAAACTGTCATCACACTAACATCGTACCTGATCACGAACAGCGACCCCGTGCGTACGACCCTCCGTTGCTAACACGACGCCCTCCTTGTGTTGCAGCAGGCATGGACGACGACGAGTTCACGCTGGCGTCCCCGGGCCTGCCCACGGTGCGCCGGCCCGCCGCGGCCACCAAGGCGGGCGCCGCCCCCGCGCTGCCGCCGCCCCCGCTGCTGCTGCTGCTGCCGCTGCTGCACGCGCTCACTCTGACGGCGGGCTCCGCCCCCGCCAGCTGACTCGCGACCCGCTGACGGTCGCCGCGTCCGCCTCTCGCCGCCACCGCCGCCGCCGCCGCCGCCGCCGCCGCGCCCCCGGTACAAAACGCGCCGTAACTCACGCCGCTCTTGTGTTCGGAACTGGCGGAGGAGCTCGCGCTGACGAGCGACGTCGCCGTCGACGAGCGCCGGGCGGTGGCTGCGGGTGACAGCGAGCGAGGCTGGCGCTGAGGTCCCGCCACAGAGACTGCGGCCTGGCAGTGCGGCGGTTCCCGTCTTAGGTTACTACTGTCCTTTCGTTGGTTCCGTGCAGGAAAGTTTTGTAATACGTGGTAATTAGAGCTTGATTGAAGCGTGGCTACGACTTCTAAGTGTAAACAAAAAAAAAAAAAAAAAACATAGCTTGTACTCGTACTATTTATACGCCAACCTTTTTTCATAAGACGTGCAAGGATATGTCTCGTAAAATTTAAGCTTCGGGGAAATAACGACAAATACACTCTCCCTTAGGTCCTCCGTGTAGCTCAAGCGGTGGCCACTTTTGTTTGTGTGGACTTAAATTTGCTTGCCTACGGAAAGAAATGTACATGACCCGTATACCTACGTTACGCACCTTGGTCCACTAACTTAATTACGAAAGGGAATGAATCTGAACCATCGCACCAAAATTTGGATGAAAGTGACGATTCACTCAATGTATTAAATGATTAGGTGACATTTCAAAATCTATGTAGAGTTTATAAAAAGTCTAGAAAGAAATGTGAGTGCCAAAAAGATGTACAGTCTAATGATTCATCACTGTATCGACAAGCATGAACCGAAGTAAGTTATCTTAAAATACTGGTAGTCTGGGAAGCTCCCAGATCTCTCTAAAGGTATGCTGGCTACGATTGTGACACTGAGTCCAAACAGGTTCATATCCATGTGTTAACTTAGAGTACCCGTTGTCATCCGAGCCATGACTTGCAAATTACCCAAAGAAGTAATGACAGTAAAATTTTGACACAGTGTCATCATCATCATACATTCGAAGCATGTATGTGATACTTTTGTTTGAGTTCTACGATACTGAAATTCTACGAGGGCTAGTAAGGTCCGATCGGTCGCAAAATGGAAACAACAGTGAAAATAAAAAGAAAATAAAAATTATTTTCAACAATTAGTTATACCTTCCGACAAATTCTCTATGTAGTCAGCGTGTACCATATTTTTGGTAATCTCATCATAAGGCAGCCCCCTCTGAATTCCGTCAGTTCTCTGTTCTGCAACTTTGTGTCTCTGTCAGCATGTTGTCTTTATAGTCAGCGACTCACGTTAGCAGAGATGAGGATCGAAGGGATCCAAATTTCGGCTGTATAGTGGGTGATCAAACACTTCCTATCAAAAACGCTGCAGGGGTCCTCATTGTCCCCCCCCCCCCTCCCCACTGTGTTCGACCGACAGTTTTCATGAAGAAGGGAAGGCATGACACTTACGCCGTGTGGGATGCATGAAACCAGGCGAAATCTCTCACAGCAACCCGTATGTAGCAGGACACACCATTTTCTAGGCATCTTTATGTGCGCACTGTGCGCTCAGAATTGACAAGAGTGACGTGGTCCGAGTGACGGCCGTACTAGAGATACTGTCCAACACATCTGTGCAAAGCTTCACCGGAGTTTTACGTCGTTTCCACTACGCGACCGATCGACCTTTAGTTTACGAATAGTCCTCCTACTTATGCTGGTTTTTACACTTTCTAGGCGTTATCTCATGCTAAATTAGTTACCAATTTAGACAGCCTGAGGTGTTAGTAGGAATTATTTGCTGTTACTACAAACAATTTCCAGCATCCGGCGAAATGATGTTTCTTTCCAATTTTTTGTAACTGCCCTGTGTTAGACATCGTTTCGTTTCAGCCACATCTTGGTAAACTGTGAGTGAGGTATGTGATTTGGGATTGTGAATTATTAGAAGTGAATTTCGGTAAAATTTATAAAATTTTGGTTGGGGTAGGGAGCTGGAAATAATTTCAGTAAATAGCTGTCAAAATACTGCCCCAGTAAAAAAAAAAAAAAAAAAAAAAGTAACCTAAATGATTCCCTCTAGGTTTACTGGATTTTACCTGCCAACACCCTACCTTCGTATACCTTGACCTGAAAACTGATCCATCAAATACAGAAGTGTTCACATACACCGTATACTAGAATCGATGTAGCGAGAACGCATGTACCCAGTTTCTTAATGCTAGCTTTTACAACACCTAAACTACTCTAAAATATGTCTTGCAATTCATAACCAACCGAATTTGTCAATCCAGTCAAGAAGTCAGTAATCCATTGTTTAATAGAAACAGACATTCAGTGTTTTCTTCCTAGGTAAAGACACTAGCAGCCTCGACGTACAGCGTTGTATGAAGGTTGGACAATAATTATACCGTATTATTTTAGCAGCCACTTCCATTTTTACGCTTATGTACCGCCTATCGAAAAAGACTTGTTTATTTTCTGTGATGTGTCCTTAGGGAGAGTGATTTTTAAAAACTGCTGTTTTAAATAATGTACAGGCCTATGCAGCAGTACTGTGAATATTGTCTTGTAACAGACGAAATCTATTTTTTTGCAGCTGAAGATTGCTTTACATACAAATACCTGATGACTTCTAGTTGTACAAAATAAAAGTACTCTCCTGTATGTTGTTAAGGAAGGCAATTAATTTTCTTATATAAATTTCAGGGAACCAGGAACGAAAACAATAAATTAATAATGCATGCTGAAATGATATATATGTATATGATGTGCAGAGATCACATTCTTGTGAGACTCCAGTGTACCCGAAATAGACATGTACGAAATTTGCAACTATGTATTATAGCAGAATATTGTCCCAAATAAAGACTAAGTTCGCAATGAAATGTTTCGCTTTTATGATGTTCCTGCTTTCTCATCAATTTCTCCATTTAATACATTTTACACTAAAGACTGCTGCTCAATATTTTTAAGGATTTTTAAAGATAGCTGTTGATTTCATTTACCTGCAGGATATTCCTTGATTAAATGTTTATGGCGGATGTGTCGTTATGGATTCTTTACACCTGAGATATATAATGGCAGTATTATCTCTTATGTACGGGATGTTCTGAGGAAACACATTCAAATAAGTAGCACAACACTTAACAGTCTGACTGTTCTTTGTATGAGAGCACTGCATCCATTCACGCTCATATAACAAAGGGATATCCCTCGTCCTATTTATGTTGTAATAACGTCGCCGCCTGTATTCTCGTATCTCTGTCCTCTCTATTCTTAATTCAAAAATTGGATGAAATGCTCAATTACACACACATTCATACACACACACACACACACACACACACACGCACACACACACGCACACACACACACACACACACACACAAAGAGATAGAGAGAGAGAGAGAGAGAGAGAGACATTCTTTCACACAGAGTAAAATAATGTAAACGACAACAGTTTACCATTCAGTACGTAAGTTACATTGTAAGTGTGTGTGTGTGTGTGTGTGTGTGTGTGTGTGTGTGTGTGTGTGTGTGTGTGAGTGAAATCTTATGGGACTTAACTGCTAAGGTCATCAGTCCCTAAGCTTACACACTACTTAACCTAAATTATCTTAAGGACAAACACAAACCCATGCGCGAGGGAGGACTCGAACCTCCGCCGGGACCAGCCGCACAGTCCATGACTGCAGCGTTCATTGTAAGTACGCCTAAACCGTCTATATTAAGATCTCTCTGGCTAGAAGAACAAGAAGAACACCACATGAACATGAATGTACAGAAAGCTATAGAAACCATAGCGTCTTTTACCTAGGTGTAAAATATTTTCTGTTTCAGTTTTTGAAGTTTACTTAAAAACTGAAATGATGTACACAAATAGTGAAAATTAATATTTCCTGTTACTTGATAGTAAATACAAAACCAGCTAAAGGTCCTGTATATTGGGCAAAATACTTTTGGTTAAAAAGAAGAAAAACGATTGTGGTTGCTCAGGGCGAAACCTCTCCAAAAACACACCGAAATATATAACATGCGCAGGTCAATAAACATTTTATTCCTAATGCTATGGAGATTATTCGTCGTCCCTTCTTTGAGGGTGTCGCGCAATCAGTAATTCTCCAGCATTAATTTGCAAACAAGATTGATGCGACCATTTACGATTTTTTCTTTCATCCGCAATTATTAGAGGTATTTGTCGTATATTTACATTTGTCGTATACATACATACTCTAATATCTGTCTTGTAGGTGTCTTGTGAATGAAATACATTCTTACAATGACTCTCTGCTTGGCATCTGCTTTTGCTACAATTTCGTTTACATGTTCATTCGATTTTAGGATTCTCCGGACTGTTACTCTTAATAATTTTACGGCAGTTACTCTTTCCAGATTTTTGTCAACAATGTTATCGTAAAGTCTATTTCTGCGCAGCACGCTAGTTTTATTTACGTTCAGGGTCATCTGCAGCAACCAACGACCACCTGGAGGTCTTCCTTCAATTCACTACAGTGGTATGGTGTCGCCACCTACTTGTCTAGACAAGTGCCTCATCCTGGAAGAGCCTCATCAAGCTTTCTGCTTTATACAATACATCATTTACATACGCTGAAAAACAGTAAAGGTCCTATCACGCTTTCTTAGGGTACACGTGAAATTATTTTAACATCTGTCGATTTTGTACCGTTACGAGCGTCGTGTTGGCTACCGTCTGGAAGAAATAATGACTCCCTTCACAAATATTTTTCGATATTCGGTAATCTTGTGTTTCCTTTACTAAACGACATTGTGGAACTGTTTTAAGCCCCTCTCTCGATTCGAGGAACACGGCGTCAGGCCGGGCAGCGAAGAATACGATAGTCTGGATCTTATGGAGAAAGGGAGAGAGCTGAGTTTCGCCAAATCTCTGTTTCCGGAAACCACTATTCTACGAGAGGTTCACGTTAGCGTTATCGGGATGTAATTATACACATTTGCCCGACGAGTCCTCTTCTAAAAAGGGAGTGGTAAGCGCTTCTTTCCTGTCGTTAGGTGTCCTTGCTTGCTGCAGAAATGTACATTAAGCACTGCACATAATGTCATTAGAACCTCACATACGTCACATCCCGTCTAGATACCTTTCAAGCAGCCAAAGCTGGTTTTCTATTCTGCGATCATTTTTCTCGATATACACTCCTGGATATTGAAATAATAACACCGTGAATTCATTGTCCCAGGAAGGGGAAACTTTATTGACACATTCCTGGGGTCAGATACATCACATGATCACACTGACAGAACCACAGGCACATAGACACAGGCAACAGAGCATGCACAATGTCGGCACTAGTACAGTGTATATCCACCTTTCGCAGCAATGCAGGCTGCTATTCTCCCATGGAGACGATCGTAGAGATGCTGGATGTAGTCCTGTGGAACGGCTTGCCATTCCATTTCCACCTGGCGCCTCAGTTGGACCAGCGTTCGTGCTGGACGTGCAGACCGCGTGAAACGACGCTTCATCCAGTCCCAAACATGCTCAATGGGGGACAGATCCGGAGATCGTGCTGGCCAGGGTAGTTGACTTACACCTTCTAGAGTACGTTGGGTGGCACGGGATACATGCGGACGTGTACTGTCCTGTTGGAACAGCAAGTTCCCTTGCCGGTCTAGGAATGGTAGAACGATGGGTTCGATGACGGTTTGGATGTACCGTGCACTATTCAGTGTCCCCTCGACGATCACGAGTGGTGTACGGACAGTGTAGGAGATCGCTCCCCACACCATGATGCCGGGTGTTGGCCCTGTGTGCCCCGGTCGTATGCAGTCCTGATTGTGGCGCTCACCTGCACGGCGCCAAACACGCATACGGCCATCATTGGCACCAAGGCAGAAGCGACTCTCATCGCTGAAGACGACACGTCTCCATTCGTCCCTCCATTCACGCCTGTCGCGACACCACTGGAGGCGGGCTGCACGATGTTGGGGCGTGAGCGGAAGACGGCCTAACGGTGTGCGGGACCGTAGCCCAGCTTCATGGAGACGGTTGCGAATGGTCCTCGCCGATACCCCAGGAGCAACAGTGTCCCTAATTTGCTGGGAAGTGGCGGTGCGGTCCCCTACGGCACTGCGTAGGATCCTACGGTCTTGGCGTGCATCCGTGCGTCGCTGCGGTCCGGTCCCAGGTCGACGGGCACGTGCACCTTCCGCCGACCACTGGCGACAACATCGATGTACTGTGGAGACCTCACGCCCCACGTGTTGAGCAATTCGGCGGTACGTCCACCCGGCCCCCCGCATGCCCACTATACGCCCTCGCTCAAAGTCCGTCAACTGCACATACGGTTCACGTCCACGCTGTCGCGGCATGCTACCAGTGTTAGAGACTGCGATGGAGCTCCGTATGCCACGGCAAACTGGCTGACACTGACGGCGGCGGTGCACAAATGCTGCGCAGCTAACGCCATTCGACGGCCAACACCGCGGTTCCTGGTGTGTCCGCTGTGCCGTGCGTGTGATCATTGCTTGTACAGCCCTCTCGCAGTGTCCGGAGCAAGTATGGTGGGTCTGACACACCGGTGTCAATGTGTTCTTTTTTTCATTTCCAGGAGTGTATAACATTTAAGCGTCGGTATGACAGTTGAAATGAAGAAACGTAGTGCGTAGTTTCATTAGACCTAACTCAGCGCATAAGCTTTCTCTCTGTCGTATTTCGTTTCGGTGACAATATGGTCGTAAATGACTGAATAGATGATGTCGATCCACTTACTGACTTTACATGAAACCGAAAACTCTTACAGCTTTTAACCAGGTTTATTGGCATAATTTTACTGTAAAATTCATCTAACGCTTCTCTCGTTACTCTAGCTGCTTGTTTGTCATCTAGTCTTTAAGTTTCCCTAAATCTATCGTAGTAAGTTTCTAACACGGCTATTGAACAACGTTGGCTCTTACCCACCACTTAAAATTCTGGTGGTAGGTGTAATGAACTATGGTTCTGAATGTTTTCCATTTGTGCTCCACATCTTCGTCCTCAGAGCAGAATATTTTTTGTTGGCTGTCCAGATTTCTCAGCAATTTGCATCCTGTCACTTTTGCCGGGAAAAAATGTATATAGGGTAATCAAAAAGTCAGTATAAATTTGAAAACTGAATAAATCACGGGATAATGTAGATAGAGAGGTACAAATTGACACACGTACTTGGAATGACGTGGGGTTACATTAGAACCAACAAAATACAAAAGTTCAAAACATTTCCGACAGATGGCGCTCCATCTCATCAGAATAGCAATAATTAGCATAACAAAGTAAGACAAAGCAAAGATGATGTTCTTTACAGGAAATGCTCAGTATGTCCGCCATCATTCCTCAACAATAGCTGTAGTCGACGAATAATGTTGTGAACAGCACTGTAAAGCATGTCCGGAGTTATGGTGAGGCATTGGCGTCGGATGTTGTCGTTCAGCATCCCTAGAGATGTGGGTCGATCACGATACACTTGCGACTTCAGGTAACCCCAAAGCCAATAATCGCACGGACTGAGGTCTGGGAACCTGGGAGGCCAAGCATGACGAAAGTGGCGGCTGAGCACACGATCATCACCAAACGACGCGCGCAAGAGATCTTTCACGCGTCTAGCAATATGGGGTGGTTCTAATAAAACCCCATGTCATTACAAGCATGTGTGTCAATTTTTACCTCTCTATCTACATTATTCCGTGGTTTATTAAGTTTTCAAATTTATACTGACTTTTGGATCACCCGGTACGACGTTTCTCAACAGTCGTAAAACATGCAGTCATTCATGTAATACAGTCTTGTGATTACTGATGACACTCTCTGCATTACCTGACTGGAAAATATCGAGTCTGTTTGTAGGTAAGCGGTCCAGGGCGTTGCCCTCATGCGTGCTCTGTGTGTTCGAAGTAATTTTCAGACAAGACATTCAGAACAATCTCGCACTAATTTCCGTATATGGCACCATTTTCGATTGAGTGGGTTTCTCACTACACAGGCTGTTTCTTTTAACCTAATACAACTAAATATCTCGAATATGACCCATGGAAAGAACCGTTGTAATTGAAAATTAATATTATTAAAGGGGACCTCCACCTGCGGTACAAATGCCACCTCCCGATCACTGCTCCAGTGTGGGCGGTTTCAAATTTGCATCTTTAAATAGGAACCCTCATTTTTTGCACATACGAATTCTACGCCAAAAAATTTATTTTTACTGTTTACCCAGACCAATGTTTCCCGCTCGTAGTAAACGGCGTTGTAATCGACAAATATCAAATTTGACTGTTTTCGTAATTAAGAATCGACGCATTTCATTCTGCACTTCATTTACTACATAAATGTGAACCTTTGTGTATTGATGTTCAAATGTTGCTTTCGTGTCACAAATGTGACAGCAGAGTCCAAGTAATGCGGCTAGACATTAATATATCTGGCAAATAACCTCCGTGTATGGGAACGTCATTTTCTGTTCCATGCAGGGTTGATCGTAGCGAGTCCCCAAATCGTCGGAAAGCTTGATTTCGGTGGTCGCCCTCCAACGCTGTAGCTCCCACGCTGGCGGCTACGCCACTACCGGCGGAATAAAAACCGCAGCCGTTGTAGTATGGTAAAATGTCCATGAAGTGACAGTGACAGACCGCACTTGCCGTGATTACACACGTAACGCGAAAAAACTCGCACGCCAACCGAAATCAAGCACAACAGTGGTGACAGGCTAGGAGACTCACGGAAATCAAGCACTACAATGGTGGACTCAGCGATATCAAGCATCCCGATGGGAAGAGCGAACTATTACATCGTGGATAGACATAGCTTTAACCAGACAATGATACCGCTAACCGTTTTGTAGCCAATGGTAAGACCCTAAGTCTGTTGGAACAACTGGAGATATACCTCCACAAAACCAATAAACCAGAATCTATGTTAAATGAACAAACACATTTCGTAAGCCACAGTTATTTCAGTAATTTCAGTAAATTCTGAAGTTATTTCTTGCATATGTCAATTGTTTAATAGTTATATCTTTAGCGCTATGAATAAATTCATCTTAGACGACACCATGTACAAAAATATCTATGAAGTGTTTACAAACATGTGTGTGCAAATGTACATCCTCAATAAAGGGACTTGTACTAAAACAACGGTGAAAAGAATGTTTGCCGGTACTAAAACGTTAATAATGCTTTCCTTGGATGATGTTGTAAGTTTACACAGTTCATTTTCCACTACTTCGCGCATATTTTTCTCGTTCGACTTACGAAATTCATACCCTAACATTACACCTTTTCATAACAGGAATATGCATTTCACCTCACTCATGAGAAGAAATAAAACATGTATTAAGACAAATTACACCTGACGATAGACCCACAGCGTCCAAAGTGCATCGTGTAGTTAATAAAACACGAAAAAGTTGTGTCTGAAGGTGTTGTTTAATTCACATCTACAAAGGCTTATGTTTACGTCATAATGAATCGTAGAATCGAATACGTCGATTCTTAACTGCAACGACGGACAATCTTGATATTTGTTGACAGCAGCGCCATCTACCACAAATGGAAATAATAGTTGGAAGAAACAAACAGTCTTGGTTGCAAGGTTGTAATTATTATTAATTTACCAATACCACCTTTCCTCTGATTCGGGCATCTTTAAATTGGCTGACATAAGATGGTGTTAGGCACGTTGGATTCCGAGCATACGAAAAACCAGCAAATAAATGCCCTCATCAAATATTCGGAAAATACTGCACGTACCCCATGGTGAGGCATCCAACGTAGTCCATTGAATATAAAATAAGATCAGGCCTAAATAGATCTGCAACCATGTGAGTACGATGCCGGTGTAGTTTCTTATTTCGGGCCCAGTACTACTTGCTTAGCAATGCGTCTTCATTTAAGTCGCGAGTAGTACTGGGCCAAAATACGAGCCATTACACCTCCAAAATATTGACATGGTTACTGTTTTATGTAGGCCTGATCTCGTTTTGTATTCAGAGGACTACTTTGCATGCCTCAAGAAGGACACCGCGCAGTGTTTCCGAAAAGTTGAAAAGGGCATTTATTTGCTGGGACGTTTTGTATGATCGGTATCAATTTTGCCAAACACCACCTTATATCATACTATTCTTATTACCTGACGTCTTAACAAATGTCCTCTCATCCTGTCCTTTTTCTTGTCAGTTTTTCCTTCGTATTATCTTTATAGGCAATCGTAGAACTGTCACATAGAACCTCCTCATAACTCATCACCACATCTAAATTTTATGGCACCACACCTCAAGTGTTACGGTTCTCTTCTGTTTAGGTTTTCTTAGAGTCTGTGATTCGCTGCCATACGATGCTGTACTCCAAACGTACACTCTCAAATATTTCTTCCTCACATTAAGGCCTATGTTTGATACTAGTAGTCCTCTCCCATGAATTCCCCCTTTGCCTATGGTGGTCTGCCATATATATGTCCTCCTTGCTTCGTTTGCATGTGTTATTTTTCTTCCACAGCAGCTATATTCCTTAACACTGACTTATTCATGGCCACCAATTTCGATTTTAAGTCAATCGCTAATCTCTCTTCTGATACTCCTCATTACTTTCGTCTTACATTTACTCTGAATCCATGGTGTCTGCTCATTATCAAGTTCATTTCATTCAGTAGGTTCTACATTCCTTCTTCACCTTCACTGAGGATAGCAATGCCTTCAGAGAATCGTACCACCCTGAACCAGTCTTTTATTTTCGTCATAGGTTCTCCCATGAACAGATGAACAGTGGGGGATGACCTACTGCATGCCCGTCTTACAACCACTTTATTACGAGCACTTCGTTTTTGTACTATAGTATGTTACCCGTCTTTCCTTAGAACTCATTGATAATTTTTTCAGAATTTTGAAAATCTTGAACCAATTTAAATGGTCGCACGTCTTTTCAATGCCGACAAATAGTATGAAAGAGCAGTTATTTTTCTTATATTTTGCTTCCATTAGCAAACCCAACGACAGAACTGCCTCTACCTTTCCTAAAACCGAACTGATCGTCATCTAGGAGATCCTCAATTTTCTTTTCCATGCTTCTGTATATTATTCATGACAGCGACTTGTATGCACGAAGTGGTAAGCTGGCTGTACGATAGTTCTCACACTTACCGACGCTTTCTGCCTACGAGTTTGTGTGGACGGTGTTTTTCCAAAATCCCGGTGGTGTGTCTCCAGGCTCATGGCTTTTAAAAGCCAATTTTAATAGTCCCTTGGTCGTCCCTTCTCCTAACGAATTCAAAAAATCCGAATGGGTATGATGTATTTCTTCTGCCATACTTGATCTATTAAATTTTGATTTTAGTACTACATCCCCTATGTCTTCCAAATAGACTTAAATTTCTTCGTCAATCACGTCATCAACCGAGTCTTCCCCCTCATAGAAGTTTTCAGTGTACTCTTTCCACTTATCCGCTCTCTCCTCTCCACTTAACAGTGGAATTCCCGTTGAATTGTTAATGTAAACGCACTTGCTCTTAATTTCACAGGACGTTGTTTTGGCTTATCTATATGCTAAAACTGTTCTTCCGCTGACCATTCCTTTTTTTATTTATTCACATTTTTATTGTGGCCATTTGCCTTGGATTCCGTACATCTTCTAGCTCTTTCACTCCTAAGATACTTACATTGCTCTATTCTTGTCTTCTTATGAAAATTTTTGTACTTCCTTGTTCCATCGGTCATTTCAAGTATTTATTTTGCCACACAAGGTTTCTTCACCGTTGCCTTTCTTGTACCTACGTTTTTCTGTTCCAGTTCTCTGCTTGACTCTTTTAGAGATGTCCATTCCTCCTCAAATGGAATGTATACTGTAGTATTCATTTGCTCAGTATTTACAGCCTTAGAAACTTTAAACGCATCTCACCATTCCACAGTACTTCAGTGTCCCACTTCTTTCCAAATAATTCTATTAAACTTTATTCTCCTTTTAATGAAAAATACTCCTATTGTAGCACAAAAAAGAATTTGCTCTGGCCAGAGTTTATAACGTAAAAGAAGGAAACTAGCTTTCGACTCATCTGGCGGCTTCAAGGATGATGAGGTCTTCTCGGGTTATCAACACAGTCAAGGCGTAATTCTGCGGCAACGTCCATCTTGACGTATTCCCCCATTTTTACTTGTTGGTATTAGCACCCTTCACATACAATATAAGGCGTCGTATCAAGTAAAGTAACATGATACACGCATGCCATCCTGTAATCCAACATGACATTCGTAATGTCGTCTAATATGACACAACGACTTATTGAAGTTGACGATGCGTGAATCTCCACTATGGGATACTTTCTATTGTAGATTCAACCCCACTCCCTCCCACTCTCGAAGACTTCCTACTGTAGATACATCCTAATCCCTAGAAGCCCATAAATTTATATCTACTTGTTCTTACACCAGTCACCATATATGTAACAGAGTGTGGGTCGAGCAAAGCTCACTGGACTGGGAAGTAGAGTTAACTCGTGAAAAAGCCCAAATATGTCAAGATGTTTTGGTTTAAAAGTCTTTGAAGCTGCCAGATAAGTGGAAAAGCTAGTTCCTTTCTTATGCATCCCTATCTTTCTCCAGAACATATTCGCCTTTTTTTGGTGCTACGATAGGAGAACTTTTCAATCTGTTTCCAAACTTCTACTGTATTATAATTTTGACAATAGACCGCTATAGTTTGGCAACCGATGTAGATTTTTATTCACTTTGGCGATGAACCAATCGGCATCGGTTTTCTATTGCCTTTATAATCATGTTGCTTATGTCATGGCAACGATAAAGCTTTCACAAAACAACAGAACGACTGTTAATACACGTACTTTACTACCCACGAACAAAATTTGAACCGGTAGGCACAAGTTTGAAATTTAGATGCGGCGCGCGTCAAAATACTCAAAAAACATGTTTCTTTCACGTAAAAGCCGAATAGAGCTAGATTTTGAAAGTGAGTTTTCATTTTTATCGTAAGAAAGCATTTTTTATTTACTTGATTCATTTCAAACTCTCCCGCACGTTCAGTTCATGTAAGAAAGGATTTTACGTGCTACATTTAGTTCGTCTTAAACTATCGTATCTCGACAGTGGATGAAGATTACTGGATAAAAAAATGTTTTTACTTTATCTTGTATCTATTTTCGGGCAAAGTTTGAACCGATTCGTACACGTTTAAAATACAAAAGTGGCATCCTCCAAAAATCTCCCAGCAAAATGTGTTTTTCGCACTTGAGATGCAAACAATACAAACTTTTTTCAGACCTTAACATTTTTCTTAGACCGAGGTCCGATACTCTAGTAGACCTACCTCCTAACCATCAGTCTCGCTCCAGTGCAGAGTTATTTAAGGGTGACTGTTTTTGCACGTAAAATCTGAACGATGCACATACAAAAGGTGCTATCAGTTGAGGATTAATTTTGGACTGTTAAAGTCTTTTGCAACAAAAATTAATTGATTTTGACAATTTTTCTGGGCGCCGGCTCCGGTTCGTCATTCAAACTTTTGTTAATATACTTATTGTACCATGGTGATAGTAAGATAGATTTTCGTTTGGCTATACAAATGGCTGCTCGTCCGGGTTAAACCAAAAACTTTTCACCCACACGTTTCAAACCGAGGACAATGACGACCCCAAACCACAATTCTGTGAAAGTTTTTCCAGACGTATTTGTTACAGTATTACCACGCTGTAACGATATCTTCCTGGCTAGCCTTATAGTCCAAAATCTGATTTCAGAATCTCTTTCTCACCGTGATGTAATCCAGCTGGAATCTGTCCATGTCTTCCGGCGCTTTCCAGTTATACCTCCTTCTCATTTGATTATTGAACCTATCGAGCAAGGTGGCACAGTGGTTAGCACAATGGACTCCCATTCGGGAGGACGACGATTCAAACCCGCCTCCGGTGATCCTGATTCAGTTTTTCCGTGATTTACCTAAATCGCATCAGACAAATGTCGGGATGGTTCCTCTGAAGGGCATGGCTGATTTCCTTCCCCATCCTTTCCTACTACGAGCTTGTGCTCCGTGTCTGATGATCTCGTTGTCCACGGGACGTTAAACACTGATCTCCTTCTCTTCCATTATTGAACCATGTTTTTCATATTATGAGTTGAAATTTACTGTAGAAAACCCCTACCAAGCCCATATTCTATCGTAATTATTCTTGTCTTACCCTTACCACCGCGTTCCCAAGCCCCATGATTAGTTTTCTTCTCCCATTACTTATGGAATAAACCGTTGGCTATCTTCATATTCTCTGTTTCTTTCTCTTCTACTTGTGACTTCAACAGTCATAGCTGAACTACTGTTGTAAACGTTGAAGTGTATCCTGTCGGTTACTAAAGCAGTAGCTCATTTTTTGCCTATTCATAAGACTCTACAGGTGTTGATATGACTCAACATGAGCAGAAATTCTTATCGTCTTTCCACTGCATTTCACTGACCCCCGCTGTATCTAGACTGAGCCTCTGCATTTCACTTTCCAGTTTTCCTGTTTATCCTAACACATTCATGTTTCTGACACTCAAAGTTTTGACGGGTAGAATGTTATCATTGGTTCTGTATTCAATCTTTTTCCAGTGGCCACCTCCCCATTGGCAGTCCCCTTCCGGAAATATGAATAAGCAGCTAATCTGTAATCTTTTTCCAACGGAGAGTTTCTTCGAGATACTTTTTAAATTATAGGGCAGGCACATATCTTGTGAAGGCAGTTTTTATGTTGCCTTGCGCATCCTCATGACATTAATCATTAGAGGTAGTTTCCCACACGAAGATCAAGATGTTGCTCTGTTGCTCTGAAAGTACGTCCGCCCCTCCGCCCGCTCCACCATAAGATTTAACAAGACGGTTGGCAAAACGAAGATGAATATTTGTGCCGAAGTTTTTCGATCAACCTTGCTGATAAATTTTTTCGAGATTCAGTTATTGGTTATGTTCGAACCCGGAGACCCAGGAAGTTATAATGATTAAGCAAATACGCTACCTATAGACCACATACCTCTCTCGGTAAAGTGCTGCAATAGTGAGCTGAGCTTGAAGCCGTGCAAGCCGGCGCTAGTTCACTGTTTATACACTGACTGCTTCATCCGACGGGGGCTAGTTTCCCTTGCAAGCTTCCGAATTTCTTTACTTCGACTACTACAATGTCCCGGTGTCATGACTGTTGGTAATCATTATTGCCGCTTTTTAATTCTTTCTTGTTTCTTTGGTTTACTTTCAATCTATATCCTGTATTCAGCAGAATTATCGTACTATTCAACATGCAACCCTTCTTCATATTCATTGAAGGCAGCAACGTCATCCGCGAAACTTATACATCTACGTGATTACTCTGCTGTAGGAGAAGCCTACATGTCATAAGCACTTTCTTACAACAATATCATAGCGCCAGATATGGATCACCTTAATAAATTAATAAATAATGTTTAAGCTGAGCTGGCTGGAGTGGCCGAGCGGTTCTAGGCGCCACAGTCTGGAACCGCGCGACCGCTACGGTCGCAGGTTCGAATCCTGCCTCAGGCATGGGTGTGTGTGATGTCCTTAGGTTAGTTAGGTTTAAGTAGTTCTAAGTTCTAGGGGACTGATGACCTCAGCAGTTAAGTCCCATAGCGCTCAGAGCCATTTTTGTTTAAGCTGTCGAAATTGTGTGAACGGGTACGAAATATCACGAGTGTAAGTACGAGGTACAGGCTGCACGCCACAGTCGCCAATCGGCGGTAGGATGCCTTCCGATATAGTTCTGTCGCACGACCATGCTCTCAAGAAATTGTTAGCTTTCAGTTAAACATTATTAACTGTGGCGATATTTTCATTTTATGGTTTGGCATCCCTTCTGGACGTTTTTCCGAGTAATATAGCTTCCCGCTTCACCACTTATAATAATAGGAAGTAAAACTGCACTTTACAGAGAACCCGATGGCGATGATATTGCTCCTGCGAGGGACATAAAAGTCAAGAGCTTCTCGGCTAAACAGGCAGAAAGAATCCTACACGACGACTCAATAAGTTAGTCCGAGGACGGATTATCTTAATAGCCGCAGAACTCGGATGGAAAGACACTGCAGTTATGTAGTACACCTCTTGCACCATTCTCTCCGGACTCACCGGATGAATTGAGGCATTTCTGGATGTTGAGTACAAGTGGGGGTTCTTCCAGTCTTCTCCGATTTCATACCTATTGACGACACTCATTTTATTTCAGCGTGGTTCATTATACTCACACAAAAAATGAAGAAAAACTGTAGCATGGGCCTACGTCAGGGAACAGACTAGTCAAAGGGTGTCTCCATCTACATCTACGTTCACGTTCTACAACTTACTGAGAAGTGTGTGGGAGAGGATACACGTCATGGTACCATATATTATGGTTTCTGCCCGTTCTATTCATACGGAGCGCTGGAAGAATGTCTGCTTCAATGTGAAATTAAATACCCAAATGCTTCTGTGCACACTTTAATTAGTCTCCTCTATTCTCGCGGTCCCTACGTGGAACCACGTAGAATACTTTCCAATTCCTGTCATTCTCGGAACTTGGTAACTGTCCTATCGTGAGATACTTCACGTCTTCCAGTACAGACTATCCACCATATGTATGACGATCCCACGTCTGTCAGCCAGTCCTGTCACCATTCTTGCAGCCTTAATCGTATACTTTCAGTGTACCTCTTTCGTCCGATTTTATATGCGTTCTACAACTTGGGAATTATTCTAAAACTGTAGCATAAGTATTTCGTCAGCAATCTCCTTCATAGATCCATTGCATATTTCCAATGTCCCACCAATAAACAGTATTCTGCCACTAACTTCACCTTGACTGAGTCTATATCCTCACTCTGTTTCTCATCCTCACAAATTATTACTCTTCGACAGTTGTGTGAGTTCACTGATTCATTGTGATTCAATAATATTGTTGTCAGAGGACACAACGTTTTTTTTCATTTTATGAAGTCAGCAATTTTGAATCGATGAATTTTTTAAGCAATTTGTCAATCGTTGCACCATTTTGAAATCTCATGAAGCTCGGACTTAATAAGTGTGCAGAGCTTTCAGACAGCTATTCATTATATGTAACTACATGATCTGCAAGAAGTTTGAGGTCTCTGCTAATACTGTCTGCCGGATCATTAACAGCAAGGGCAGCAACACACTTCCCTGAGGCACTCTTGAAGTTAGCACTGCATCTATTGACGACACTCCACACAAGAAAACAGGTTATATCGTCAATATGAATAGATCCTAGGTCCAGTTTCTGATCGTATTGATGTCAATAAGCTTTAGCGTGGTGGTGAGTCAAAATGTTTTCGGAAGTCAAGAAAACTGCACCTAAAAGCATTGATCCATGACTCTCGCAATGAAACAAAAGCGTGATTTGAGTTTCGTATTACTAATATTTTCGGAATCCATGTTGGGTTGCATGGAGGAAGATATTATCTTCGAGATACTTCATTACATTTGAGCTTAAGATATGTCCTAAAATAGTGGAGTGGACATTAGTTTTGTCCAGGTTTTGTACAGAGGTATATGAAAAAAAAAAACCGCATTCCAGATTACCAAATATCTCCACCATTAGTCGTAGAGAAGTTTCACGACTACTGGTAGCAAAATTATCCATTGGTCTGAATACAGAGCACCAATTAAAATATATGAATAACATACTCTAACATGGAAATTAGAGAACAAATTCCCAGTGTTCCTAAAGAGTATCAGAAAAAGCAGAAAAAGGCCAAATAAAATTGCACGTAGAGGTACTAATAACGTACGTGCATGGAGGTTTATAAGGATATTGTGCAAAACATTTTACATTTTTCGTGACAAATTTAAAGTATCATCAGAGCTAGGTAACAGAAAACCTTACAAGTAATTTGATTTTATGGAACAGCAGTGCCACCACCTGTTACCCTCAACGTCTGGCGATGTTTATGGAACTCAGCTATATGAAGACACAACAGGCTGCAAACTACTAAGCTCCGAACCATCGGTGACATTTTGCACCGAGCGAAAACCTAGCCATTATAAAAAAGATATGACCTCACACTATAAACACAAAACAAATGTACCTCCTGAACAAGAAAAAACAGTGGTTACTAACTAGCCATACATACTACGCTATATTGATTTCAAAAGAGATACTGCATTACTACAAAGAGTATAAAATATGTTGCAAAAACGAAATTTCAAATACCTGCCGAAACAACGGAGAGAAACTCGGTATAGCTTTCTCATAGTTTTTGTGTAGGAGTGTATAGACACGGTAATAGGTTATCACTCTCTTACATATTCATCTTAATGTTAAACAGAAAAGGTAATCCAATCTGTCTATAATTTAAAATCAAGGCAAGTTCATTTTATGGTTAATGACAGTACCACCAGAACTTACATACCATAACACCAACCCACCACTCCTAATGGTGCTGGAATGCCTCTCAGTGCCTAACAGGATGTTATTTATGCACCACGTTTGGTAGAAAATGTATCAGGCATTCAAGAGGTATACTGTAACACACACACACACACACACACACACACACACACACACACACACATGCACTCACGCACACGATCCTCGGATTCGTGGAGGCCGCTAATTTAACATATTCTGTATCTGCTATTTTTATTTTCATATGAGCCTGGTTGCCACTTCAAGCAACAAGAAGCAAATTATCAGGTGAGAGAAAAATTGCGTTTTACTTTCGTAAAATGCAGAAACTAAGATGCTTGCTATTTAGAGTAACTCGGTAATGAGATTAAATCTTAGAAGAGTGAAAGAGTTCAAAGAACGATGTAAGGGGAAAGTAAATATAGTTATAGAAATTTCCATTATTTCCAAGCAGAGAGTTTTAGGTAGGACTCCACCTTACGTTGGTTTTTACTTTTTTTTTGCTTTACCATACCAGTACCGCTACGTTGTCTACATAATTAGTTGTCACGACGTGTCTACAAAAGTCCGTAACGCACAACATAAAGTAAATGCTCTTTTTAAGATGAAGCTAATTTACAGAATGTGAACAGAATCACAATCAGCACTTGTAATGAAACTGATGATCTAAAACACAGGGGAAACAAGTTAAGTGCATATTCCAAGTATAAGGAATAGCTCTTATGCTGAGCTGACCATTTCTACAAAGCATGTTAAGAGTAACTGATTAGACATTGTTAAATGTCGTCGCAGTATCTGTATCTCTGCTGAATAATAATAACTACTCATTCAAAAACATTAAAACAATAAAGTGATATAACTGCGACCTGAGCTAATTTAATCAAAATCCTTTGTGGCGTTAAGCACAATGAGACATAAAGCAAATACATCTTCAGATTTTTCAGAACAGGGACCTGTTGCCTTGTAACTTATCATCCGATATGTTAACAATTTAACAATGCTTGAGACTTGGCAGTAGTAGGTACAATCACTGACTTCTCTCAGTACCGATGTACTTGTTTCGAGGATTATTAGAACTGAGCAGCAAAGAGATGGAACACAAGGTGTGAGGATGCAGTCGTTTATTTAAGAGTATTCGGTGGAAACAACATGTTGATCGGATCTAGGATCAGGAGATATTTTGGTTATAATTAAGTAATTAAAGCAGAATTCGTGGTATTGCTCGAATATCGGAGGCATCGACTGCTGCGAGGTGGAGCGGTTGACCATCGGAGAATGCTACTTATCATGACAAAATTTAGAGTGCGTCGTCCGAAAGTTTCCTGGAGGCCGCGTAGGAATAATAAGGGCGAAAACTGAAAGTTAGACATAGTTTCTAGGGCATAAACACCTTGGAATCATGCCAATGGAGCAGACCAAGGTATGAACAACTACTGATATAAAAATAGTCCCTCCGAAAAATACATTTTTTAAGAGTAAGAATGAAAGGAGAATTATTTTAGCGAGTCTCCCGAAGGGCGTCCACTGGAAGAACAGATACAGGACATTACAATTTTGATGAGAACATTTTTAGTACAGTAGCTTTTGTGACGTCAACAATCGAAAATGTTGTAAGTAGGGGTGACACACCATTGTGTAGAGGATAACGGGTCAGAGCTTGGCTAATGTAGGACCTACGAGTGTTTAAGATGGCATTCTACGTTAGTTACATCACAAGCCTTTTATTTATTCATGTTGACAGAACCTGAATACATTCAGTCGCGTAGACAATGCTTTTAGTTGGTGCTTCAAAGTATATTTTTGCTACTGTCTGTCTACAGACTTAGGCAGAGATGGGTTAACTGAACAAAGCTTATGGCACGTCTTGTTTCATCAGCCAAACAAATGTCAGTACTACGGCAGGTAGGAATTTTAATTTTTTTAACATTTCGCGGCCCTGTCAGCAACTGTATAAATATTAATTTTAAATTAACAACAGCCTCAGTTGCAATGTTTACATAGATTTACCTATGTTTCAGTTGGGATAACCCAACCTTCTTCAGAATAAAAGGAACTGGTATTTCAAACCCGTAATTATCCTCATGCGGTCAAGTTCGATGATTAGCCTGAATATGCTAGGTTGGCTTAAAATAGTAAACGCATTGCTCCCTTCACTTTTGACGTCCAACAAATTATTAAAAAGTAATTTATACAAATGTTAAGACAGTCGATATATCTTTGTTCCTTACAGGATAATGTATACGTCAATTTCGTTAGCCGCACCTGGTTATTCATAAAATTTTAAGTTTAGGAGCACATGTTGGTACCAGTGTTAACAAGTACGCATGACACACTACCGCGCATGCGCCCTCGAGGCTATAACGAGTTCCAGTACAACATCCGTTGCTGTCGTACTGCGGTTGCGAAGTGGGCGGAGGCTGTTTCCCAGAGAAGTTATTGCAATATGACGATGTATTACTATATTATAGTTTTTAGTTTTTGACTTTTGTCCATTATGGAAAAATCGTAGTTCCTTTTATTCTGGAGAAGGTTGGGTTATCACAACTGAAACCTATGTAAATCTAGGTAAACATTGCAAATCAGTCTGTTGTTAATTGAAAATTAAATGTCAGTACATTTGGCGGTTTTCATTATCTGGTTTTGTACTACTCAGTGAGGCAGATTGTCGCTTATGGCCCTCTGGTCATAACTGCAGGGTTAGCATGCTTTCTGTCTTGGACATGTCGAGTGACCTATTTCTGGCAGATCCGACTCTATCCTGGTGGTTTTTGCCAAAGTCTCTCGTAGCAGATCATATAAGTAACTATAATGTACATGAGATTAATTAAATCAGAATTGGCTTGTAAATCCGAATTGCTTTCAGTAGTGCCAGCTCTATGTGTTCTGATGAGTGCTATTGTCAGTTTTGCGTAAACGTTGTCACATACGTACTCCAACGTAACTTGAAGACAAAGGGCCTCAAAAATATATTTCATTTTAATGGACTAGTTTGTTCTTTCTTTAATGGTCTAATGACTCCTTCTGAAGTGTTGTAGTATTAATGCTAAGTTCAGAAGGTTTCATATATGACATTATTATATATGACATTACATCGTAAGACAAATGGCTTCTGAAGTAAGGGCAGGTAGGGCAGCAGGTCTGGCATGTGCCCTTGGACTCAGCGTTTGCAGCATCGACAGGTAGGTCTGTGTTGCTATTAAGTTACACACCCCTGTTTTTCTCCAATTACAGTGTCAGGCAGAAGTTGCATTTTGGTTGGTTCATTCTCTTGTAAACCTACGTATGTACACTTGACAGCAAAAAAAGTGGGCCACTAATGAATGCAGCCAACATAATGTAGCTGTGTCTCAGGTCCCCTACAGCGAGACCCTGTGGGGTACAGTCGCTTGAGTATACGCTGTGGTTACCACAAGAGACCACTAGAGAATATTGTTCATCATGGCAGTCAGTCCAGATATAAACTAATACTGCCATAAACAAATATTAGAAAACACGTGATTAGAGATGAGACAGTCAGTAACACTTGTAAACTAAACTTCATTACAGTAAGTGGCATTTGAGAAGCCCGATAACACACATTAAATCATATTACTAATTGTTGTTCATGATCCGAATTTGAACCCGTTGCTAACCAAACAGAGGTTGCGTGTCTGATTGAGACTGACTAGGCATAAATAGACGTACATCTACATCTACATGGATACTCTGCAAATCGCATTTAAATGCCTGGCAGAGGGTTCATAGAGTCACCTACACTATTCTCTATTATTCCAGTCTCGTACAGCGCGCGGAAAGAATGAACACCTATATCTTTCCGTACGAGCTCTGATTTCCCTTATTTTATCGTGGTGATCGTTCCGCGGTATGTAGGTCGGTGTCAATATAATATTTTCGCATTCGGAGAAGAAAGTTGTTGATTGGAATATCGTGAGAAGATTGCGTCGCAACGTAAAACGCCTTTCTTTTAATGATTTCCAGCCGAAATCCTCTATCATTTCTGTGACACTCTCTCCCATATTTCGCGATAGTACAAAACGTGCTGCCTTTCTTTGAACTTTTTCGATGTACTCCGTCAGTCATATCTGGTAAGGATCTCACACCGCGCAGGAGTATTCTAAAAGAGGACGGACAAGCGTAGCGTAGGCAGTCTCCTTAGTAGGTCTGTTAAATTTTCTAAGTGTCCTGCCAATAAAACGCAGCCCTTGCTTAGCCTTCCCCACAACATTTTCTGTGTGTTTTTTTCCAATTTAGGTTGTTCGTAATTGTAATACCTAGGTATTTAGATGAATTTACGGCTTTTAGGTTAGACTGATTTATCGTGTAACCGAAGTTTAACGAGTTCATTTTAGCACTCATGTGGATGGTGGATGACCTCACACTTTTCGTTATTTGGGGTCAACTGCCACTTTACGCACCATTCAGATATTTTTTCTAAATCGTTTTGCAGTTTGTTTTGATCTTCTGATGACTTTATTAGTCGATAAACGACAGCATCATCTGCAAACAACCGAAGACGGCTGCTCAGATTGTCTCCCAAATGGTTTATATAGATAAGGAACAGCAAAGGGCCTATAACACCACCTTGGGGAACGCCTGCAATCACTTCTGTTTTACTCGATGACTTTCCATCAGTTACTACGAACTGTGACCTCTCCGACAGGAAATCGCAAATCCAGTCACATAAATGAGACGATATTCCATAAGCACGCAATTTTACTACGAGCCGCCTATGTGGTACAGTGTCAAAAACCTTCCGGAAATCCAGGAATACGTAATCGATCTGAAATCCCTTGTCAATAGCACTCAGCACTTCATGTGAATAAGGAGCTAGTTTTGTTTCGCAGGAACTATGTTTTCTAAACCCATGTTGAGTGTGTGTCAATAGACCGTTTCCTTCGAGATAATTCATAATGTTAGAATACAGTATATGTTCTAAAATCCTGCTGCGTATCGACGTTAACGATATGGGCCTGTTATTTAGTGGATTACTAATATATTGGTGTGACCTGTGCAACTTTCCAGTCTTTGGGTACGGATCTTTCGTCGAGCGAACGGTTGTATGGATTAAGTATGGAGGTAATGCATCAGCATACTCCGAAATCTCTAAGTGTTCACCAGTATCTGTTTACAAGGCTGAGTGTGGCGATGGACGGGGAGCAGAAACCAGTACCTATACGAATTGTTAACTAAGCACAATCAGATGTCAGTTATTAGATATGTTAACTGATAGCATGATACTGGAACCAAAAACGACGATACAAATAATAATTTTTGCTTGGCAGGCATTCGAATAATGGTACCTTTCGCTGTTGTCTTATAGCTCAAATAGACATAAAATATTTATCCTTTCTTCACCTGTTGCGAGATGTTCACAAGTTTGGCCAGAGGTAACGCAACGAATAGTTCTCCGCTGTGTGGGACTCAAACTCCACGCATATCGCCGCTGTTACATCTACACGAAGAGCGGTCAACTATCAAATTCCCTTTCACTAGTAGTTACTACATTGCTGTTCGTATATACCTGTAGGAGTTTGCCATCAACGAAATGACGGGACAGCATAATCTCGAAGGGTTCAAATCCGAAATCAGAGCTCGAATCCCAGTCTAGTGCCAATATTTTGAAAATTCAATGGTCACTTGAATCAGACATTAAGATCCTATGACCTTACATGACGACTGGTTCGTGAACTACAATAACATTACTAGTGCAAGAAAGCTTACTAGAGACAGATTTTCTGCAAGCAGCGACTTCCACCTCTGTCAGCAGAACTAATCCAACACTGTTCTAGTCAGTAGGAAATGGACAAGTTCAACGTTAATTTGGAACAACGGGTCAATGATTTAATCGATACTTGGCGTTACTAGAGGTAAAGTAGATTTGTTTGTGGCTGCTGAAAACTAACACCCCCAACAGGTATCGAACCCATACCTTAGCCATTACAAACTAGCTTCACTCCAATCAGCCACCTAATTTCACATGTTTAGCATCCTGGTTTTGTCATAATGCGGTAGGAAGGACACAGTACTAGATGTGCTGACTTCCACTTCAGCAGCTGTTGCGAATAGTAGTCAACGTCATGTAGCGCAAAAGCAAAGCTGTGATATGAAGCCCATCGTTTTCCTTTCTCTTTTAAGTCGTGTTCCGTCTGTCTGCCAACGACCTTGCTGCAATGGTAATTCTGGTTCCTGTCAGATCATCGAAGTTAAGCGTTATCATGGTTGGCTAACACTTGGGTGGGTGACCATCCGCGTGTGCCGAGCGCTGTTACCTCCGGGGGTGCACTCAGCCGTTGGAAGGAAACTGAGGACTACTTGACTGGGAATTACAGCTCCAGTCACGAAACCTGGCATTGGCTGGGAGAGTAGTCTGCTGACCTCATGCCACTTCATATCCGCATCCAGTAACGCCAGTACCCTGAGGATGACATAGGGTTTGTCGAGTGCGTTCCATCTTCCGGGGCCTGATTGAATGAAGAGCAATGTTCCTTCCCTAAGAGCATCAGTCTGACAGTCAGAGACAATTTCGTTCATTTTAAAACCAGTCATTAATAGAAAATTCCAGCAGAAACATGTTTGTGAAAAGGGTTATGGGTGTCTGTCATGGTAAGACCAATTTCAGCGCCACCAGCAGCGGCCGCTTCATACAGACCGGATCTGCCCAAGTGATTGCGACACATTGGACATATAGCCTATGATCTCCAGAGGACTTTTCTGCTCTCCAATTAGCAAGTACAACATTATGTAACGTTGCGTATGGTATAGTACTATGTTTCAGCATGCTCCACGGCTATTTTGTAAGGCGTTTCCTTACAAGCATATTTAACTATGGTCTTACTTTGTTCAAGTTTATAGTACAGGTCGTGCTATGACAGCTTGAATATTTCTAATTTTTAATATTATGGGGAGCGTCGTTTATGCATTGGAAAATTGAGTCTAGGACAGACTAAAGTCTAGCATTTGTGACAATGTGTTCTGTTTGTTAATCAAAATATCCACGGGTATGCTGCCGGTCTATAGTGTCCAACGGGCACAATATTTCGGCGATCATACATGTCGCCATCATCAGGTGAACTGACGGACTGAGCTCCTGTGAACGTGCCGGCACGGAGATCCGTACGCTATGGCTGCTCAGAGGGAACTGGGTTCGGTCGCGGCGGCGGCGGCCGATTTAAATACCCTCCGCCCGCGGCGCGCTCCCTCCGCCATCCGCGCCCCGCGCCACGGTCGCGCGGTGGAACAGATTGCGACGGCGTCTGAGATGACGTCGGTGTGATGGCTCTGTCCGCCGTGGTCGTCACAACTATACGTTTGCTCGAGTTACTCTTGATTAACCCGATCGCTGGTTCCCAAGCCTTGCTAAGATTATAGCCACAGTCACGGTTTATGAGGTCATCATTGGTGCGAATTTCGATGGCCTCTCTAACAACGCTGTCCCAGTATCTCGACGTCTGTACCAGAATCCTCGTGCGGTCATACTCCATGGCGTGATTTTCCGACAAACAATGTTCAGCGACCGCCGACTTGCTCGGATACATCAGTCGAGTGTGCCTCTGGTGTTCACGGCATCGATCCTCGACGGTACGCATCGTCTGACCAATATACGACTTGCCACATTGACACGGAATCTGGTACACGCCGGCCTTCCTCAAACCGAGGTCATCTTTGGCGCTCCCCACCAGTGCACGAGTTTTATTTGAAGGACAAAACACAGTTCCGACCCGGTGTTTCTTCAGAATGCGGGCGATTTTCCCCGAGAGTGCGCCTGTGTATGGAATAAATACAGTGCCTACCTCCTCCCTCGTGACTTCATCCATCTCAACAGGTTGTGCTGCAGTGGTTGGGCGGAGAGCACGTTGAATCTGCCACTCTGAGTACCCATTTTTTCGAAATACAGTTCTCATATGTTCCAATTCCTGGGGTAGACTCTCTGCGTCAGAGATAGTGCGCGCCCTATGTACTAGAGTTTTAAGTACCCCATTCCTCTGTGAAGGGTGGTGGCAGCTGTCTGCGTGCAAATACAGATCAGTGTGCGTAGTCTTCCGATACACCCTATGACCTAGGGTGCCGTCAGCCCTTCTCTTGACCAAGACGTCAAGGAAAGGTAATTTACCCTCCGTTTCAGTCTCTATAGTGAATTTGATGTCGCAATCTGTTCCACCGCGCGACCGTGGCGCGGGTCGCGGACGGCGGAGGGAGCGCGCCGCGGGCGGATGGTATTTAAATCGGCCGCCGCCGCGACCGAACCCAGTTCCCTTTGAGCAGCCATAGCGTACGGATCTCCGTGCCGGCACGTTCACAGGAGCTCAGTCCGTCAGTTCACCTGATGATGGCGACATGTATGATCGCCGAAATATTGTGCCCGTTGGACACTATAGACCGGCAGCATACCCGTGGATATTTTGATTATCAAATACGCCAGGAGAAACTCAAGAATGTTCTGTTTGTGTCTAATTAAAGAGTGAAATCAGTGGAGGCAATTAGAAACAGCTGTGACCTATGGAGTGAATGCTATGGAGAAAGTCAAGTAGTATCGTTTACCATTTTTAGATAAATTAATCACCACAAATAGGAAAACAAACAGGCGTTGATGAAGGATCTTAAAATTATCGTAAGTCACATTGTATCCGATAATTGGCAAGTGTGACGACAATTAACTTCCATTCGACACTTGTCTCGAATAATCATATTGAGGTTAAAAGAAAAGGACGATTACGGTACAACGTCAAAAACGAGATTAGGCACGAAGTGGGAAGGAATGGGAAGGATGTCATGTGTGCCTTTTCAAAGGATTGATCGTGGCATGTGCCGTAACAGATTTAAGGTCAACGTAAAACATTTCATTGATATCGACATGTAGCATGGCTTGTGAACAAACAATTTGTTCAAACGTTATAATACCATGAAATATATTACCTAATCACATCAAACCAGAATGGATATGGAAATCATCACTTTTATATGACACAACTGCCACTTCATTCGCACGATGTACTGCATACAGGGGCTCTCAAATTGCTTTCGTATTTATACAGTTCGAAAATCGTTTTTGATATCGTTCCTTGTGAGCGGTTGTGGGCGGTTTCCGACCACATTGCTTTCCTATGGATTCGTGATATCCTGTCTGAAAGGTCACAGTTCATAGTACCTGATGGGACATCACGTAGTGAAACGGAACTGATGAGTGTAATTCCTCATATAAGGTTACGTACACGTTCTGCTGTTCCTAATATAAATAAACTATTCAGCAGACGATCTGTGGCACTTAATGCTGCCGTCTCGTAAACTGCTCAGAAGAGCAAAGCGAATTGCAAAATGATGTTGAAAATACATCTTGACGGTGCAAAACGTGACCATTCACCTTACACAATAAAATGTGTAAGATTCTTAACATGAATACGAAAACAATTCCGTTAAGGTTCGCTTACATGAAAAATCAGTCACATTTAAAGGTTGTCGATTCAACTAAATATCTAAGACCTGCGATCACGAACAGCAACTTAAAGTGAAACCGGCATATGAAAATATTATGGGGAAGGAAATTCAAAGACTGCATTTGATTAGTATAATACGTAAAAGATGCAACAAGTCAATCAACGTGCCCGCCAACAACACATTTCTCCGTCCTCTTCGTGAGTATTCCTGGGCGATATGTGATTTCCACGAGGTAGTAGTGACGGAAGACATCGAAAAAGATGAAATAAGAGTAGTTCGTTTTGTATTATCACGGATGTGGTAATCGTATTAGGATAGAAATCGTTGAAATGTAGGAGTATTACATTGCGGCGAGGTGTTCGACAACCTCTTCCGCTGAATGACACCAAATTTTGTTTACCCCGTGATACACAGGAGACATGACCATTGTGATAAGAGACATCAGTGCTTGCACGGTAAGGTTTAGTTAATCATTATTTCCACGTACTTTTTGTGAGTGTAACGCTAGAGAAATAATGTGACAGTGGTTCAAAGAACACCCTACCAAGCTCTTAATTGTGAATTGCACAGTGTTCATGTAGATGTGGATGCAGATGTCAAGGGAGGATTAGCAGGAAAAAGGGAGGATAGGGGAGCACAAGCGCAAAATAAAAGAACGAAAAGCTTGCAAACCATTCCTTACAAAGATGTATGCGGCGGTTTGTTTAATCTTAGGACAGAGCGAAATGGAAGGAATGATTTCAGAACGAAGAATGGATCATAGTTAAAGGGATATAAAAGAATGCGTTTTCATATCTTTTGAAAGGAATAATTGACGACAATAAAGAAAGGAAAGAAAGCAGAAATTAAACGAGAACATATTGGTTCAATGGTATCCATTAGATTTGCTTATAATGTTCTGGGAGAGTGAAGTAGGACGGCAATTGAGGTACTATTGCAAGGGAGCTGAGAGAGAGAGAGAGAGAGAGAGAGAGAGAGAATAGAGGAGAAATTAATAATGAATAAATGTAAGATGAAATAGCCTACACAATTTTTGGAGGGCGGAGGGCATATTAAAGTATGGAAGGCAAGAGAGAGAGAGAGAGTTTCAAAAATGGTTCAAATGGCTCTGAGCACTATGGGACTTAACATCTATGGTCATCAGTCCCCAACTAACCCAAGGATATCACACAACACCCAGTCATCACGAGGCAGACAAAATCCCTGACCCCGCCGGGAATCGAACCCGGGAACCCGGGCGTGGGAAGCGAGAACGCTACCACACGACCACGAGCTGCGGACTGACAGAGTTTAAAGCGTCGTCTAAACTGAATACTTTGCAAATGTCTAGACAAGGCATAAATGAAATAAAAATAGAGTATTTAACGAACTGTATATTCAAAACAAACTCACTTCAATTAAAAAGGCGACTCAAAGGAAAACAAACTCAAATACAATTTTATCTGTTGAAAAGCGATGTTCCACTGGCTCTAGATGAGGAAAAATTGAAGAAAAAGACGACTTAACAAAAAAAAAATTGTGGACTAATACTTCGTCCAGAATCCGACATTACTTTATTCTTCTATCTGCATCTTGGCATAAAATCTATAAGCCATCACACGTAACAGCCTGAAGAAGCAGCTTCCTCCTAGGCATAAAGAAAGTAGTCCCAAAGATCGTCAGCTGTAGTTCGCTGGTTTTGCCACCAGTTCTCTGTTGACGTCCTGGTGACCTTAGCCCACTTGTTGTCCTTTGGGTTCACATCAACACCCCGTGGTATCTAGTCCGTCACGTTGATGGCAATCGTCGAGAACTGTTGCTGAACGAATGCAGGCTTGTGAGTGGGAGAATGGTACTCTTGTAATATGAAGTCACATTCTCCATATAGCTTTAGCACTGAAGGAAGCTTCACATTTTTCAATATGTCAGCGTACTGCTGACTGTCGAGAGTTCCTTCTATGTTGTGAAGAATTCCTGCTCCTCTCGTCAAAATCTATCCCAGCAGAAAACAGACAGTAGTCCACTTCTTCCCCTCGTGGCTACGTATTCGCGTCAATGGCGAGTACACTCCCTCCTGTAAACGACTCTTGGACGGTCGTTTATGGTAGTAAAACACTTTTTCATCTTTGAAAATGATGCTTTCCCACGACGCACTCAGTTGGTGGTATAAAACATTGCCTTCACCGAGCTGTTGTTTCACAACTTGTAATCGAGTGTCCCTCAATCTTCAGTGAACCGTTTCTCTGGAGGGGGAAGGGAGGGGGAGAGCTGAACTCCCACCGCAACTGCTTTGCACTCAGAAAGGGGTTTCCTATGCTCTTAGACACTTGCTCCCTGTCCTGCTGCTGTGAGCTCACTCTCTTCCCGCCTGATCCAGGAGCTCAGTCAGCAGCGCCTCTTTGAAAGTAGTTCCTCCACCATCTCGTTGCAGTGGTATGTGGGACACCATTCGTTTTGCCATCTTGTCTGATGGAATATCCACCTTCTTCAATAAGAGCGATGACTACACCTCAAGTTGATCTCTCCCAGTGAGCCATTGCAACATAAATCCTTATTTCTATTTCTGCTTTCCACACTTATTCCAATTCCAGGAGAGGAAGGAAACATATTTACGTCAAAAGAAGTGGCAGAGACAGAGCCATGCACTCTGGCTGTACAGGCCCATGTCGGGCGGGGGTTTCTATTAGCACGCTACTGTCGGTCGCTTTCTTTCGTCTCGCCTGTGCACCAGGCTGTAGCTGGCAGGCCATCCCATCTTCCATCCAACCTGGCTGGCCAATAGTTCGCGAGCCACGGCTAGTGCAGGTCCACCATTCTCAGCCCTTGAAGGAGCAAATCTTTCATCTACCCTACCCAAGTCTGTAGTATAAACTAACGCAGCTAGTGCTATTTTGCTATAACATGAGCAGGCGCATCTAATTCTGATGTTTCATTTAAATATTTAACGAAAAATAAATTAAAGAATACGTTCATGATAAACATAACTACCACAAAATATTTCAACAAGCTACCAATAGCATGACGCAAGTATTCTTTCTTGTAAGCACTCTGCATTAGGCCTCGCATTAAGAAAATACTTTATCCACCAAGATAACTAAGCGGAAACAATTTGGCGGCAGCATTCACAAATAATTGAGTATATCTAGTATATCATTCACATTTTGTGTGTTCTACCCTCTCTTGCATAATTACAGCTGTAGTATAATCCTTTGTATGGTGATCGCAACAAAAACTGTTTGCATTCAGAGGACAAAGATGGTGGTTAAAATCTTATGGAAATAACGTCCCACAGTGGTAAAGCGTTTGTTTTAATATTACGTTCCTATCTCGTCCCAGTTCCCCTCTCCCCTGTAACCACGAGGAAAAAAAAGGAAAACATCCACCACTCTCTCTCACCTAATTCGCTGTACTAGAAAATCAGCTCCCTTCTTTCAATGTTTCCCATGTCCTCGTCAACCCCGTCGGGTAATGATCGCACAGTACTCAGCAGTACCCCAGAAAAGGTCGAACAACTGTAGTGCTGGCGGTCTCCTTAGAAGACTTCTAGGGTCTTCTAAGCTTAGTATCAATAGCCCAACATTTGTTTTACCTTCTCAACAACATGTGACGTTCCCCAGTTATGTTGGTTATATTTGTAATCCGTAGGACTCTATTACCCTCAAATTTGTCTTACTTCTGCAGTCATCGTCTGTGTGGCTGGTCCCGGTGGAGGTTCGTGTCCTACCTTTGGCTTGGGTGTGTGTGTTT